>NC_092713.1:30482577-30800702 GCF_047496885.1 Scyliorhinus torazame | reverse complement strand
AAATCCTGGAAGAATTATTCCATGCACCCCATTGCTATCCATCCTTATTGTCCGAGAGTGGTGTGGCCATCTAAAATGGCCGCCCACAAAGGATAATGGGAATTGTGGTCAAGTTGGGCCACAGACAGTACACAGCCCCTGTGTATTGAGCAAAGGAAAACCAGACCGAATTGAAGCTTGCACCTGTTAAACGTCAATCACCGATTTCCCCAGAACAATAGACTCAAATCAAGGAATAGCAACAGTAGCAGACTCACTGTCGCCGCTGCCCCTTATTTGGAAAGGCCTACGTACCTGGGACAACGGTAACTAGGACCCGCCCAGCCATCGAGGTACCCACCCCTAATTGGCCAGAATCGATTAGGGTGATCGAGGGCCGATTGATCCAATGGATCCTGAGTTGGCACTGACCAAAAGGGGTGGGATAAGAAGCACTGCGCACTGGGGATCGATCTCTTTTGGGACCAGCCTGTGCCCACGCCGACTGCAGCATAGCGACCAGCCAAGTTCAAGATCCGCGATCGCTACCTGTGAGAGACGAGCCGCAGCCGAGACGAACCTGACGACTTCCAACCCATCAGATAAAGGCTTCATCTACCTGCACAGAGCCGGTCATCCAGAAGTTAAGTAAAGGTCAGTTGATCGGTGTAGTTTAATGCGTGGCCGCGTGTATCATTGCACATAGAGATAAGTCTTGTGTTTAATAGTAAACTGTCTTTTGAACTAACATACTGGTTGTGTGGTCATTTGGTCAATACAAGAAACGTACTCGCAGCTGGTGGTTATTAATAAAGATAGCAACAATGGCATTCCAAAGTTGGGTCTGCCACTGGTAGCAGTGAAGACAGATAAATACAGCATTGCTGCTACCCCCTGAGGCATTGAGATCCTCAAGACCGAGATGACACCATAAATGCTTACAGTAACCACATCCAAGCGGGCCGCGTACTGCTTTGCCACTATTGTTCCTGTTATGTTTCTGGGAATACATTCCTGCTGGCTCTGTGTCAAGTGATGCGTAGTGAAGTCAGCGGAGTGTTTGGGCAGGTCACCAACTTGATTGTATTGAGCAACACCCTTAACGCACTTCTCACCGTGTTTTACAAGAATCCAGAGTGTGGGCACCTCCGTACCTTCTCTCTTTGCAACAACAAAGTCCTAGGACAGGAGAGAAAACCGGCGACAAGGAATGAGGCAGAAAAATCAGTGGAATGAAGATTTTCATCGACTAATTGTGGGACGGCATTGGGGAGCGGCGGAAGGTTCTCTGGACTGGACTCGCGCACGCACAGATTTGGGCGAAGCACTGCTGCTGATGTGAAGGGTTAACAAAAATTTCCTGCAGCAACTGCGAGTAAGAAGACCGACAGTCAGGGAAGATCCTTGTGTTGAAGTGAGTGTGGTCTGGGCTGCAAGAATCGCACACGTGGTGAAGCTCCATATTCTGCGGGGACCGGGGATTTTCGAAGTCTGCCGATGTTGCATGGGACACTACTCAGTAGAAAAGTCAAAATACTCAGGCATAAAGGGAAAGATTTCCTAGTTGCTTGTTCAGGGGATTGTTTGTACCAGACTTTCCAACACAGAGGGAAGGGAAGAAGTGGAGACCCTTGAAGCCAGAATCTAAGAATGGCGGGAAAAACGGGCACCATGGGCACGTTTGATGACGATTATGAAACATGGAATTCATATGAAGAAAGATTCCAATTATTTTGAAATACACGGTAACAAGGGCCACACTTGCAAAATGTGTCGGGCTCAGAAGAACTCGACACTAAGAAAGTGCAAAAAGAATAATACAAGTAAACAATGTAGTCATGTCTACAGATGAGGTAAGGTAAAGTCGCCATAGTCCCAGATGACGGGTGGTCATTTAACATGAGGTTCACCACACCTCAGGTGAAGGGCAAGGTTGAGAAGACGGGGCCTCCATGAATAACTTCATTTCATGTCTACGAATTAGTGGATGAAGCTCACGATCACCCAAAAGACAGCGGAAATGAGCTACAGCAAGCTGGGTGTTTTGTCAATGCAGGGAGATCAACGTTTTGGGGCATATCCAAAACTTGAAGGTCATGAAATTAAAAGGGAAATGGATATGGGAGCAGCGGTATTGTTAATACCGGAGACAATTTATCATCAAAAGCTGAGGCATCTGCCTTTGAAACCATCAAATGTGATCTTGAGGATGTACAATGAAGAGGTTGTATCATCAAAAGGATGCATTATGATGAAAGTAGAAGTAAATAGCTGGACGGCAAAGTTGTCTCTTCATGTTGTCCATGGAACCCTTCCTGCTGTATTTGGCAGAACATGATTGGCTAAGATTAGGCTTAACTGGGAAACAGTCAATCAATTAGTGGCTTCAAAGAGCAACTTGCAACAACATCTGAAGAAGTACTAGAAAGTGTTCAAAGATTCACTAAGCTCTATGACTGGAATTGAAGTACACCTAAAAATCAAGCCACACAGCACACTCAAATGTCTCAAAGCTTGAACCATACCATACACCATCAAGCCTAAAGTTGAAGAAGACCTAGACAGATTAGTAAGGACATGAGTCATCGAACCAGTTGCTACAAGTGATTTTGAAACATCAATCGTTCCTGTTCTTACGACACCCTGGGCTTGTGTGTGGTCAATTCCAGTCCCACAGGCCCCGGAGTCCCGAAACAAGTGAATTAACGAATAATTCATATAATGTTTCTGAGATCTTTGCCCTTGACTGCTCCAATGACTTACAGGCACCAGAATTGTAAGTGAAACACAACTTTATTTATGACAAAAATAGAGATAAACATGCAATAATTATAATAGAACAACAGCCAGCTAATCTACCCTTCCCTCCTTTTACCGCCCTAACCTCTACCTAAACACACACAAGACATACACAGGCAGAGGGAGGGGGAGGGGAAAAATAAAAGAGGATTAATGTGAGATGAGTTCCCTTGCTTCGAGTGTTGATGCTGTTTTATCAGCTGACTCGATGGGCCGAGTGGCCTACTTCTGCTCCCATGTCTTATGGTCTTATGGACTGTCCTTACAAGACACGGAGTGATTGAGACTCACTGTTTGGATGTCGAACAAGGGCCTTCTGGCTGGAACATTCAGTCTGAACCCTCAGACTGTGGGATTCTCTCTGGGGAATCATTTTAACTCTTATTAACCTAGGCTTTCACTCGGAGGATCCGCCTCAGGTCTGTTTAATTCTGACTGGTTTCCAACTCCACCTGAATGACCAGCAGCCTGTCCAAGGAAAGAACAGTTGTCGGGATTCTCTAATCCCGCGGCAGAGTGTCCACGGTGGCGTAAACACCGTCGTGTTTTACGACGGCGTGAATGGACCGACCTGACGACTAATTCTGGCCCCTATAGGGGGCCAGCATGGCACTGGAGCGGTTCACGCCGCTCCAGCTGCTGATCCCAGCATGAACTGGGCGCCGCGGGATCCGCGCATGCACAGTGGCGCCGGCACCAATGCGCGCATGCGCAGTGGCGTCCTTCAACACGTCAGCCCCAACGCAACATGGCGCAGGGCTACAGGGGCCGGCGCGTAGGAAAGGAGGCCAGGCCACATCGGAGGCCCCCCCTGAGGTCAGCATATTAAAGGCGAATATTTGTCTATGTCCCAAAATTGAAATGCAGAATAACAGAAATTAACAGGGGAAAACAAGGGACAGATACGGATTAACAACAGGGTCCTTACACTGTATTACAGCAGGATGGTCCAGTGAGAATTCGTGGAGATTTTAAAACTACCTTTAACCCATTTATGTGCGCAGATCATTGACCACTGCCACTGATTGAAGACTTTTTTGAAGACCTGTTTGCCGGACTTTCTGGAAGTCAGAAATTCAGTAAAATTGATCTTTCACAGGCATATCTATGATGAATGTGGTCGGCGAATCACATTCGCTACTCACCAGTGTTCTGTGTCTGTTATCTAACTTTGTCTTTCATCAAAATGCCCCTTTTCTACTACTGAAATCCTCCAGTGTATGTTTTGAGCCACCACACAATTAGCTTGCGATGCCTCATCCTATGGGTTGATGCAGTCGTCTTGCACATTATGCTTTCAGGAGAGGAACGACGAACAGCATTTGCTTCACCTAAACAGCTTTGTTGATTCAAAGTTGGACTTACAGACTATCCTAGAAAAATACAGCAGTGTATTTGAGCACACATTGGGGTCCATGAAAAATAGCCAGCCAAAATGCTTCAAGGCATTTATGATCCAAAGGTAGACTCTGAACTACTGAGGTTGTGGAACAGGAGTCTTGGAACCTGTCACTACTAGTGATTGGGCAACCTCTATTGTACCTGTCATGAAGCAGGATGGTGCAATTCGTATCTGCGGTGATTTTAAGACAACAATCAATCCGGTTCTACACACGGATCAATACCCTCTCCCATTGATTGAAGATTTATCTGCAGGCCTAGCAGGAATTCAGCAAGATTGACCTATCACAAGTCTGCCTGCAAATGAATATGGCAGCTGAATCTCAACATCTGCTCACCATTATCACTCACAAAGATCTATTCCGATACAAGAGATCACCATTTGGAATAACATCAGCACCAGCTTTATTTCAACAGTTAATGGATCTGATCCTTAGTAGCTTATGGAGGGTAACAGTGTTACCTAGATGATATATTGATAACCGTCACCAATGAACAAGAACACTTACAACACTTAGAAGCTAAATTGAAACTCCTTCAAATGCATTGGCTTTGTGTTAGGAAAGATAAATGTGATCACCAATGAATAAGAACACTTACAACACTCAGAAGCTAAATTGAAACGCCTACAAATGCATTGGCTTTGTGTTAGGAAAGATAAATGTGATATCTTTCAGATATCCATACAATTTCTAGGACATGCAATTGATAGTAAGGGTCTACACAAAGCACCTAAAAAGATGAAAACTATTATCGAGGTCCGACGACCAACGAAGGGGAACAGTATACACCATAATCAAGTCAGCTTCATATCATCCAGCAACGAATGGATCGGCTGAAATTTTGTGCAATCATTAAATCATTTAATCAAAGCACCGAAGGAGCAGGGGACAATCTCAGGAAGAGTAAACAAATTCCTCATGTCTTACTGCAACACTGTACATGGACCATACAGAGTTCACCGGCAATGCTGTTGTTTAAGAGGAAACTATGAACACAGTTTGATTTGTTAAATCCACCTGATACTTCAGAGATTGTTAAACAACAACAACAAATTGCTCGGAGGGAGAAAACCTCTAAAAGATGAGTTGTTAACCAAGGAGAGCGAGTGTTAGCTAGGAATTACACCATCGATGAGAAATGCGTACCAGCTATGATCCTAGTGAAGACAGGTCCAATATCAGACACCATACAGATGGATGGTGATAGAGTTTGGCGACTTGATGCTGATCAGATACTTGCTGCATGAAGTGAGTTTGCAGAAACCTCTCAAGAGGTTCTATCTTTAGAAGATCTAGAAAGCTTTACTTTGGAACAGGGACCAGAGGCAGTGACAGATTCTGTTTCCGAAGGTCTTAAAGCCTCTAGTGACAGATACTGAAATAACTACTCAAGAAGTACCATCTACAGAAAGGAATGAAGACACTTCCGAGGTCACACGTAGTCAAGTTCAAGAATGCCAAATTCCACCAAAAGGAAATCCAGCAGAGAGAGTGTCTTATTGAATTGTATATATGTATAGAAATAACATATCAGGGAATCTTTTGTGTAAATGTTAATTGTTGTTGTTGCACTAATGAAGTAAAGAGGGAGAGGTGATAAGTATCTGGGAATACATTCTTGCTGGTTCTGCATCCCATGATGTGTAGTGACGTCAGCAGAGTGTTTGCACACAACAGTTCCTCTGCTGCCAGGACCACACATTGGCCTCCTGCGCAATGCAGGTTGTTAGAGTTGAAGAGTGCCGTTTGCAATATGGCTGACTTGTGTTCAAGTCTTTGGAGTGCAGCTTGAACCATCTGACTCAGAGGCAAGACTGCCAACCCTGAGGAACACTTGATTACTTTTGGGAACTGGGGAGCGATTTCACATAACCTCAAATATATAGGGCTGGATTCTCTGCTTTGCAGACTAAGCGCTGATGCTGGCGTGGGAACAGTGGTGTTTTACGGCAGACAAAATGGCGCAACAGCTGCACCGATCCTGTGCCCGGTGGGGGGGGGGGGGCTAGCAGCCGCGCAGCATCAAGCCCCTGGCTTTACCTGCGGATACGGCCGGAGAATTGCTGGGTCCGTGGCCGCATATGCGCACGCAGCGGCCTGTGGCGGCCGTGCTGTGCAACAAGACGCGGCCGCGCGCGGACCCGGCCTG
Organism: Scyliorhinus torazame; assembly: GCF_047496885.1. Lineage (NCBI taxonomy): Eukaryota > Metazoa > Chordata > Chondrichthyes > Carcharhiniformes > Scyliorhinidae > Scyliorhinus > Scyliorhinus torazame. The sequence continues at coordinate 30,794,372 of NC_092713.1, read as the reverse complement.
CCAAATACTGTCCCCCAGTAACCTCCCTCACCACCTCCGGACCACTCCCCACCAGTGCCCGCAGCCCACGCCAAACCCCCCCCTGCCCGCGAAACGGCCCCCCCCCCAAAATGTGGCAGCACTGGACTCAGTCCGCAGCCGCCACGCGGGGTCCACAAAAAAAATAGCATGAATGACTCACACCGTCGGGAACTCGGCCCTTCGGGGACGGAGCATAATAATAATAATCACTTATTGTCACAAGTAGGCTTCAATGAAGTTACTGTGAAAAGCCCCTAGTCGCCACATTCCGGCGCCTGCCCGGGGAGGCCGGTACGGGAATTGAACCCGCACTGCTGGCTTTCTTCTGCACTACGAGCCAGCTGCTTAGCCCACTTTGCTAAACCAGCCCCTAAACCCCTTCGGGAGTATCGTTTGGGCATCGGGTGCAGCAAGTCCTGCCGACGGCCCCCTCTTTGGGGCATGGAGCTGCCCGCTCTAATGGTAGCCTCCCAGCCTGCTGCAGGGTGGTTGCCTCCATTGAGTTGCTGGCGTCCGCACACGATGAGGTCACTTCGTTGGCACCCCCACAAGATCAACACTAATGGGAACCCTAATCAGTATAATTGGATACTCACCTCCAATCCAGTCCTCTTCCCACCTATGGGGAACTTTGCAGGTGGTGGGAATGTATCAGGAATCCTGAAGCAGCAATCCCTCTATCCTCTGCGCCACCACCTCCCAGTTTGCCAGGAAAATTCAGCGTTACACCAATCAAGGCAGGGGATAAAATGCCAATGCTGCACACTCCCTTTGACACATTTACTTATATTCCATGAAAAACAAAAATAAAGAAGACCAAATTTCTTTCCAAGTTATTACTTTATCAAGCCATTGAATTAGAATGACTGACTATTCAAAGCTGTTTCTCTAAGTGTCCCAATTATGTTTAGAAACTTTTTTTAAGCCAGAAGCACATTCTGCTCGATAAGGAAAGAAGAATTCTGTTTGATAATAAATATATATATGTGTTTTTGGTCTTAGTATTTATTAACCAGCCGACATTTGTTTTAGTCTGTGTCATCTGCCTCACCCCATCTGGGGGCCTCACTTCAGTGAGGGGGAAACAGTTGACTTGAGTTAGATTACATCATCCGCTACTTTTCTAGAGCTACAATGGATCCTTCTCAAGATCAGTTTTAGATTACAAGGAATAGTTTTTTTGAATGTAAATGAAGAGATAAAAGAAAGTTGGAACATTATTGATTTTCATTTTCATTTCATTTTCCACTGCTGATGCTAACTTGCTCTTTTATAAAACCATGGGGCTGGTTTAGCACACTGGGCTAAATAGCTGGCTTTTAAAGCAGACCAAGGCAGGCCAGCAGCACGGTTCAATTCCCGTACCAGCCTCCCCGAACAGGCGCCGGAATGTGGCGACTAGGGGCTTTTCACAGTAACTTCATTGAAGCCTACTTGTGACAATAAGCGATTTTAATTTCATTTCATTTCAAAGCCACAAAATATACAAAAGTCATCTTATGGGAATGAACACTTTCATAACCACTTCTCTATCAAAAGATAAATCTAATACTCAGTGTAGCCACCTAAATTGGCCAACTCCCGATTTAAAATGGCAAACGGCAAAGGCTGAAGGGAAATTCAGCCAACACAGGCAGAAACCAGCAGGTGCAGGTTTGCTGTGTATTTAACTCTGCAAAAGCCCAGACAGCATCGATACCAGCGACCATCAGCATAACAATGTAGCAGCCATCTACATACTGATGAGCAATCCCCGGGGACAATAGCAACAATTGGGGGACACAAAACTAACCCAGACTACTCGGCGCCAGCAGGAGCCAATACAAAAGAGGTTAACGAACACCTCAAGAATGCCCATCGATCAGGGAGCCGCTCCAGTATTGGAGCAATCGAACCAAGCGATTGGAACGAAGTCCAATCACCTAGTACCAGGTACAGGGTCCGCCCCGAAAGGAGGGAAGCCTCTGGGGACTATAAGAGTTAAGCCCCAAGTTCAAATCGCTCTCTTCATCTCTTCGTCCTGCCCGGGTCACCCAGCAACGCGAACCAACCTTGACCGTGACCGGTGCAGTGACCACCGAAAGAAGTAAGTCTTAATTCAATGCTCGCTACGAGATAGGCGCTCCTAGCTACCAATCCGTACCAACTTCGAATCCCGCAGACTCAGAAACCGAACGAAAGGCCATTTGTTCCCCTGATCTGGTGGGCCAGTCCGAAGATAAGTATAGGCCTGTTAGTTGTAGAAGTAGCTTAGACGTAGAATTTGTGCATGAGTAGCGATTACTGTGTATAATAAATGTGCTTTGATTTGAATCTTACTAATCGGTGTATTGAGTTATTGATCTCAATTGGACTTGAACCTCGTGGCAGTATCATAAAGATACCTGGCGACTCGAGAGCAAAGGTAATAAAACAGAGCAATTGAACCAACCGGAAAGTTAGCAACATTATTTGGCGACATCTGACGGGACCCGAACTAGAAGTGGCATAACCACTCCGGCAGAACCCAGATTTTGAATTAGAGATCCAATTGGGAACAGAAAACCACAAGTGTTCAAGCAGTTCTGATCAATCCTCATAATTCAGAAGTGTGTGTATGCATGCGTAACTAACAGGGCGATTAGGTAAACTGATAGATTTCTTGTTGCGACAAAAATGTCGGGAGTTTGTATTTCGGAAAATAGCGAAAGCCGTACCCGTATGTACAGCACCGCCTTAATACCCCTGTCCCAAATTTGAAGAGCAGCATTCGGATAGGAAAGATGGCAATGCAGGCAATGCAACGCCTCATGAACCCCGAGGAATTTGAGGTCACATCGACCAGCAGCAGTAGAGGGGGGTCAATGCCCCATTTGGGAGGAAGAAATCAGGAAGTACCTCAAAGGGAAGGGATGGCCCCTTTGGAGCGAATTCTGTGACAACAAGGAATCAGGCCCCGGGAGTATAGTACATACTTGGTGGGAAAACCGGAGTGAGATTCACAAAAAGAGCTTGGGGAAAGCTCGCAAGCCGATGGCAATCGTGTCCTGCTTGGCACAGTTGCGAGGCACAGAGGAGGTCGTTAGGACGCTCCGGAAAGAAGTAGAAGGCATACATCGAATGAGTAAGGTCGATGTGAGCGAGATAGAAAGAGAGAACTTAGAGTTGAGGAGGAAGTTGGCAGCAAAAGACGGAGAGGTGGATGATGCCAAAAGGGCACACCAGTCTTGTCTGGCGCACTTAAGCAGCTTCCAGTCCCAATATGAAAAGGCCTATCAGGACACTCAACGTGCAGTCCTGGTACTAGAAGAAACCGAGAAGCAGGTCGAAACATTGCAGAGGCAGTGTAGTGACCTGAAGGCAGCGTTAAGAGCACTCCATGCTGCAACTACGGAGCAAAGACAAAGCCCACTAGACCACGCAAAGTGCCAGAAGCAGATTGCAGAGCTGCAATCGCTGCTTTCAGTCCAATAAGGATTCCAGGAAACCTTTGGAGCAAAATTAGATAAGGAAGACAGCCCTGATTGGGAAGAATTAAATGAAACAGCGCAGAGACATGTTCAGGGAACATGTGCGCAGGGAAAGCCACAGAAGAGAAAAGCGCCCCAACCCCCCACAGAGCAGATAGTTCAGGCTCCAATGAACCCAGTCACCACCCACCGCAAAGCCACATCAGGCGACACGGAATTTTTGTATACCACCCCCTTAACAGTGACCCAATTACGGGACGCGTGCGAAAAAATCACACCGTTCCTCCCCACCACAGACCCCCACCATTTCTTTGCCAGAGTAAAGCAGCAGGCGACCATGTACGGCCTGGATGAGCGAGAGCATGTAAAGCTCACGGTTTTAAGTTTACACCCTTCGGTCGTAGTAGCCCTTCCTGACCCACAGAATGTAGGAGGAGGCACCCTTGCAGAAATGCAAACCGCGATCCTGGATGCGATCGGGTATAACCGGGGTGACCCCGTAGATGGCCTCAACAAATGCAGGCAAATGAAAACCGAGCACCCCACAGCGTTCGCTGGACGCCTGTGGATCCACTTTGCAGCAGTCTTTGGAGACTTAGGCCGCGCCCATTTGTCCCCAGACGACTCGGCCAAATGGACCCACACCCTTATCTCCCATGCCACAGAAACAGGACAAAAAGCTTGCGCCAATTATGATCCCTCAGAGGAGGCTCATAACGAGAAGTGGGTAGTAAAATGATTGTCCCACACCTGGGAGCTATCTGTAGAAAGCAAACCCACAGTTAAAAATCCCGAGGAAAAGCAGGCCGACGCAGATATACAGGCAGTTACAACACACCAGAACCCCGCATGGGTGAATGAAGGAAAGAACACTCCCCCACCCAAGTCACAGGAGTGTTACAACTGTGGACAGTTGGGACACTTTGCAAGGGAATGCAATGCCCCACGAAAGCCACAGAGAGCCCAGCAGACAGGCACTCTGAGTAAGAAGAAGACAAAGCCCATTCATAGTGTTAGCACCCATTCAGATCAGACCAACCTGACCGGAACAGACTGACGGTGTTCGGGCTTCCCCAGTTGGGTCTGCGACACCCTTTGGGATAGGTCCGGACAACCGGTAGTTGCAGCGAAAATTCGGGGACTGCCCATCGAATTTCTATGGGATACAGGAGGGTCCCGCACCACAATCAATTCCTCCACCCTGTTTCAAAAAGACACGTGGCCCACTACAGCCACCATCACCCTCAGAGGCTTTACAGGCCACTCACAGCAGGGACACATCACAGCCCCTGTACCCATTCAAATGACAACATTACCACCAAGCACCCCGTGGTTTTAGTTGACCTGCCCCACACAGCAGAACACATTCTGGGAATAGACTTCATGAATTCCCACAATCTTTCATTTGATCCAGTCAACCAATGTGTCTGGAAAATGGCAAAATCCGCAAGAGCCCCCGCAACGCTCACCAGAGGAGAATACGCGAACAAAATTAGCGCCATCGGCGAATTTTGGTTCAACCCAACCACGCTTAGCACGGACAAGCAGGTTAGGGCAGTTTTACAAAAGAACAGGACAGCATTCGCGACCCACAAACACGACTGTGGACGGATGACTGGTTCCGTACAAATCACAGGACCTGACCCTAGACCCCAAAAACAGTATGGATTTCCCCAAGAGGCAGAGGGAGAAATCGCAAAGGTAATAGATAGCTTATTAGAGCAGGGCGTACTTAGATCAGTAGCCTCCACTAATAATGCCCCGATTTGGCCAGTCAGAAAGCCCGATGGATCATGGCGACTGACCATCGATTACCGGGAACTCAACAAAATCACCCCCGCAGCAGCCCCCACAGTAGCCACAAGTCCCGAGACCATGCTCAAGCAGGGACTCAATTCCCGATTCTTTACGGTTTTGGATGTCAGTAATGGATTCTGGTCCATTCCATTGGCAAAGGCATACCAGTACAAATTTGCCTTCACTTTTAAAAATCAGCAGTACATGTTGACATGCCTGCCACAGGGATTCCACAACTCCCCCTCCATTTTCCACCGACAGCTGGCAAATGGTTTAGCCAAATTCTCTCGCCCCGAATGTCTGGTCCAGTACATAGACGACCTACTAATGCAGACAGACACCAAGGAAGAGCACATTGAGCTTCTGTCCGAACTCCTGGAACTCTTACACTCAATTGGTTGTAAAGTTAACCCCAAAAAGGCCCAGATTTTGGAAGACAAGGTGATATATTTGGGAAAAATTATCACGCACGGTAAACGCGAGATCGAGCATAAAAGGATTGACTCGATTGCTAAATTGCCCCTTCCCTAGAACGTTTCAGCCCTCCTGTCGTTTTTAGGACTGGTTGGCTACTGCCGAAACCATATTGACGGTTTCGCCAGCAAGGCAGCGCCCCTCTCAGACCTCCTAAAGAAAGGAGCCCCCTGGGAATGGCTTCCGCAGCATACGGATGCTGTGGACTCTTTAAAACAGGCACTCATAGCAGCCCCCGCACTACAAGTTCTAGACCCGCTTTCCCCTTACGCTATAGAGGTAGCAAGCACAGACCGCACCCTTTCGGCCGTGCTCCTCCAGGAACGGCACGAACAGTTAAGGCCTGTAGCTTACGCCTCCAGAATTTTAGATGCTGTGGAGCAGGGATTTTCAGCCTGTGAGAGGCACCTGCTCGCAGTATTTTGGACAGTTCAGTATTTTTCGTACATTACCGGACTGAACCCCATCACAATCCTCACAGAACACACCCCCACCCAACCTTTACTGGATGGACGGCTCAAGGACGGTACAGTCAGTCAGATTAGAGCAGCTAGATGGACCCTTCTTTTGCAGGGACGGGACATCACTGTTAAACGGACAAAGACCCACACTTTTTTAGCTGACAACCTACAGTACCCCGGAACCCCCCATGAATGTGAAATTATCTCTCCAAACCACAACACAGGCCCCTTTATTGCTAAAACCCCCCCCAGAAAGATAGGTAGTTCAACCCAGAGCCCTCAGCACACAGACACGTGCGAGCCCATAAAGATATATGTGGATGGATCTTCTACAATATTGGATGGGAAGCGCATAACAGGTTGCGGTATTTATGTCGAGGACGCGCAGGGATGCGCCCTAGAAGAAATAGCAATAAAACTTCCAGGTCACCTAGGCGCGCAGGCAGCAGAGCTTGCGGCCATCGCATATATAGTGGAACACCCAGATTCCTTCCCTAGCCCAGCAGGCTTGGACAGCCTCTATGTCTGCAACAGCCTCACGGAATTCCTGCCCCTGTGGAAAGCAAGAGGATTTGTTTCCGCAGACGGAAAACCCCTCCCCTCAGCCCCATTGCTCCGTCACATTTTAGAGAGAGCACAGAACAGGACTTTTGGGATAGTCAAAGTTCGAAGTCACCATCGTTCCTCCCCCCGCCGGAAATGTAAAAGCCGACGCACTGGCTAAAGCAGGTTCCAGACACGGATATTTTTGGACACCCCCCGAAAGCGCACCAGTGAATGCAGTTCAGGTCTCACAGAATAAGATCGAGGATCTAGTGCAGGCCCAGAAGCAGGACAGCAATCTCAGGGAGATTTTAAAAGAAAACTATCCAGCACCCTACGAGAGGTTTAAAAATGCTCTGACCACACATGACGGTTTGTGTTAAAGACACCCTTTATGTGGTTTCTGAACAGGACAGGAATCAACTGATTTGCTTGTTCCATGACGGTCATGGACATCAGGGAATCGATCCCACTACAGCCCACCTCAGGCAGCTTTGTTGGTGGCCAACTTTAAAGGACGATGTAAATCACTACATCGAGAATTGTCTTATCTGCGCCCAGAATAATCCGGACAGATATGCCAAAAAGGCTGAGCTTAGTCACACCCGACCCGTTAATGGCCCCTGGACTAACCTCCAGATTGATTTTATAGGACCATTGCCCCTTTGCAGGAATGGTTATAAATATGTACTCGTGGTGATAGACACGTTTACGAAATGGGTGGAACCATTCCCATCCAGAACAAACACGGCAAAGACCACAGCCAAAATTTTGACCCACCACATCTTTACAAGATGGGGACTCCCCCGCAGCATTGAATCCGACCAAGGTTCCCATTTTATGGGACTCGTCATGAAGAACGTCCTCACGATATTTGGCATTACCCAAAAATTCCACATTGCATACCACCCTCAGTCGAGTGGTATCGTGGAGCGCATGAATCGGACCCTAAAATCCACCCTCAGAAAAATGGTCCAGCAAAACAACACCACTTGGGACTCAGTCCTCCCTTTTGCGCTGATGTTTTTGCACAATACAGTTTCCACATCCACAGGTTACACCCCACTCACTCTCATGACCGGACGCCCATGAAAGGTACAGAATTTTTATTAGGTTTGGACTTGACCAGCCCCGAAGTGACGGCCCTCACACACGAGAAAGCAGTCAAACAATTAGTGGAAAATGTAAAAACGGCTCAGCTAGCAGCCGCAGTGAAATTGGGCACAAGAAAGAAACATAGCAAGGCTTGTTTCGATAAGACAGTACATGCGACTGAGTTCAGTGTAGGACAGCAAGTCATGCTCTCCGTATACAACCCCAGCACATTCCTGTCACCAAAGTACTCGGGTCCGTACTCCATTGCGGACAAAGTAAGCCCTTCCGTCTACAAGATAAAGTACCCCAATGGAAAGTCTGCGTGGTTCCATATCAACTAGCTAAAGGCATATGGAACACAGTCTAACCACGCACATCACGTCATGCTCGACGCAGCACACCACGCCCCGCCCACAGCCAACGTAACCCTACCCTCCCCCAACACGTCCAGCCCCGCCACGGACACAACCTCGACTCCACCCCCGAACTATAGACTCCGCCCCGGAACGCCCACAGACTGCAGCAGCAGCGACAGCGACTGTGACTCGGACGATAGCCACAGCACGCCTCCCTACTATCCCCATGCAACAGGACCCACACCCAGCGAATCTGAGCACGATTCAAGTGATCCCTTCATGATCACTTTCCTGAACAAACCCCACTATCGACCACCGACCTACAATGACGACCCCGATTCCGTCCCCACAGAACTAGACACCACCTATTGGCACAGAGATAATTCGTTCAGACTCGTTCGGAATGACGAGAGCGATCCGAAATCATACCAAGCAGCCCTATCAGCCCTGATACATTCAAGAGTTTGGCATCCAGGAGAAGATGATGACCTTGAGTCTGACTCCCAAAACGAAAACCCCTTTGCGACCCTGTTCGCAACCGATAACTGAGGTGTCCAGATGATGTTTTAAAAGGAACCGCTTGGGAGAAAACGGTGTCCTTTCTGATGGAACCTGCAGCATGTTTTATGTTGTTATAGTGTTTTGTTAAAAGTTGTATGTCAGACCGGAATTTTTTTTCCACGGCCCCACGCCTTTTCAGCAGAAACCTTGCCCACAGAGACTTGCTATTGACCAGACGCTAGTTCAGAGGAACTAACATAGTGACCAATTATAAAGGGAGTAATTGGCACTCAAGGACAGACAGGCTATCATACGAGATGTTAAACCAAGATAGTAACAGACACTATGCTTGTTTACACAGAACTCCAGAAGCTCCAGGACCAGAGAAGAGAAGAGAAGAGAAGTGAAAGAAGAAGAACCATGAGGACATCCTCCGTGTTGCTCATCGTTATAATGGACATTTGGTTGCGCGTGAACGCAAACCCCATGGCCTCAACCCCCCCCCAGCCGTTAATGATTCACTTCCCCACAGTACCCAGAGCCCAGTCACCAGCGACACCACACCATCTTGGTGTGACAGGTTTATAACCTGGTACTTCCTGTCCTACTTGATAGAATCCCTATTGGTATTGGTGATACTCTGCTGCATCGTGCAGACTATGCGTCTGAGAAAATGGAGAAGTAGAGCCTACCGCGCTCGCACCCCGGTATATAGGATCAGATCCCCTATTTTCGGATACAACCAGACCACCGACCCCCGCGATCTATAATGAAGAGCATTCGTTTGCGTTTTTGTTGTAAATAAAGAAATGTTCATGAGCAATTGTACGATCCTGAGCTTGACTGCCAAGCCAGGAAAAATGTGTACAAACTGCTATGATTTTGTTTGTATGGTTGAGGAAGTTAGAGTGATGAAATGTTTAAGTGAGAGTAGTGTATTAAGGATAGTTAGAGGTTCCCAATTTTCTTGCTTTGTAATGCATGTCCCTGTTTGACATAGCGCCCCTTAGAATTGTCAGTTAAAATTTTTTTGCATAGATATGGTCAGTGTAGAGGCCATAGAAAAAGTGCTCACCGGGTCATGGAATGGAAAGCAACGCAGTTATGTGATCCTTCACGCTTTGCATTAGGATCACAAGGAGGGAGTGTAGCCACCTAAATTGGCTAGCTCCCGATTTAAAATGGCAAACGGCAAAGGCTGATGGGAAAGTCAGCCAGCACAGGCAGAAACCAGCAGGTGCAGGTTTGCTGTGTATTTAACTCTGCAAAAGCCCAGACAGCATCGATACCAGCGACCATCAGCATAACAATGTAGCAGCCATCTACATACTGATGAGCAATCCCCGGGGACAATAGCAACATTTGGGACACCAAACTAAGCCAGACTCCCCAGCGCCAGCAGGAGCCAACACAAAAGAGATTAACGAACACCTGAAGACCGCCCATCGATCAGGGAACCGCTCCAGTATTGGAGAAATCGAACCAAGCGATTGGAACGAAGTCCAATCACCTAGAACCAGGTACAGGGTCCGCCCCGAAAGGCGGGAAGCCTCTGGGGACTATAAGAGTTAAGCCCCAAGTTCAAATCGCTCTCTTCATCTCTTCATCTCTTCGTCCTGCCCGGGTCACCCAGCAACGCAAACCAACCTTGACCGTGACCAGTGCAGTGACCACCGAAAGAAGTAAGTCTTAATTCAATGCTCGCTACGAGACAGGCGTTCCTAGCTACCAATCCGTACCAACTTCGAATCCCGCAGACTAAGAAACCGAACGAAAGGCCATTTGTTCCCCTGACCTGGTGGGCCAGTCCGAAGTTAGGTATAGGCCTGTTAGTTGTAGAAGTAGCTTAGACGTAGAATTTGTGCATGAGTAGCGATTACTGTGTATAATAAATGTGCTTTGATTTGAATCTTACTAATCGGTGTATTGAGTTATTGATCATTACTTGGACTTGAACCTCGTGGCGGTATCATAAAGATACCTGGCGACTCGAGAGCAAAGGTAATAAAACAGAGCAATTGAACCAACCGGAAAGTTAGCAACACTCAGTAGCTCCTTCTCCAACTGAGTGTAGTTAGATTCTGCTCTTGTTAACAACGAGATGCAGAAGCTCGTGGTCTTTCTTCCCCTGAAGGTAGTATATGTGATACCATCGCTCCAACACCGTACAACAAAATATCACAGGTAAGTTGTAATGGTAACTTTGGGTTGAAATCATAGGATTTACAGCGCAGAAGGGGGCCATTCAGCCCATCGAGTCTGCACTGGTCCTTGGAAAGACCACCCTACCCAAGCCCACATCTCCACCCTATCCCCGAATCCCACCCAACCTTTTTGGACACTAAGGGCAATTTAGCATGGCCAATCCACCTAACCTGCACGTCTTTGGACTGTGGGAGGAACCCGGAGCACCGGAGGAAACCCATGCAGGCACGGTGAGAACGTGCAGACTCAGCACAGACAGTGACCCAGCCGGGAATCGAACCTGGGACCCTGGTGCTGTGAAGCCACAGTGCTAACCGCTAGGCTACAGTGCTGCCCATGCTGGGGACCTCCGGAGGAGACCGAGATGAATCATCCACTCGACACATCTGGCTGAAGAGTGTTGCGAATGCTTCAGCTGTGTCTTTTGCACAGATGTGTTGTGCTCCTCCATCATTGAGGATGGCGATATTTGTGGAGCCTCTTCCTCCAGTGAGTTGTTTCATTGTCCACCACCATTCATGGCTGGATATGGCAGGACAGCAGAGCTTTCGTTGTGGAATCAATTAGTTCTGCCTATTACTTACTGCTTCTGCTGTTTGGCACACAAGTAATGCTATGTTGTAGCTTCACCAGATTGACACCTCATTTATTGGTATGCCTGGCGTTGCTCCTGACATGCTCTCCTGCACTCTTTATTGAACCAGGATTAGGGCACCTCACCCAGTATCGGTACCCTTTCCCAACCTTTCACACCTCCTAGGCCTATCAAAACCTGTTCTACCATGCTCTGATGGCCGTAGTCCCACCCCCCACCACACTCCCGTTCACTGGCCAGCTTGAGCCAGTCAGTGTGGAGGCCCCTGCCGAGTCCTCACTCCCCTCCATTTCCCTCCCCCCTGCCCGGTCCCGGGAAAACAAAGAAATCCCCTTCAACACACAACCCCAGTGTAAACTCACAAACCCCAATGAACAATCATTGCAAAAGAAAATCCCAACTCTTACCTTGTCCAAATAGGCAACGTCAACTCATTTAGCACATATAACATGCAGTGAACAATAGAGCTACATACACTCCTCCACCCCCCCGCCCCCCCTACCCTCAGTCCAAGACCAATCCCCAGTCCCATTTCTCACTTCTGCCCCAGTCCTTCTGCCTTCACAAATGCCTCCGCCGCTTCCACCGTCTCAAAATAAAAGTCTTTGGAGTTTTAGGTCGCCCTCAACTTAGCTGGGTACGCTATGCCGAACCGCACACCACTGTTATACAGTGCTGTCTTCACTCAGCCGAAGGTCGCTCGCCGCTCGCCAACTCCACCGTAAAGTTCTGGTATGTACATATACCAGCTCCAGCCCACTGCACCTCCCGCTTCTGCTTTGCCCAACACAGGACCTTCCCCTTCACGCGGTACCCATGGAAACAAATAATCACTGCGGTTGGCGGCTCATTCACCTTTGGTTTAGGCCTCCATGCGCAATGAACCCGATCCAGTTTGTACAGAGAGGATCTTCCCCCTCCCCCAACAGCTCCGCCAACATCTTAGCAAAATACTCCGCCGACCTTGGGAGGGAGGGTTTCAGATTTCCGGGTCAGCTGGGACCTGTTCACGAAGGAAGCATGCATCTAAACTGGAGGGGCAACGATATCCTGACAGGGAGGTTTGCTAGAGTCACTCAGGAGGATTCAAACTAGAATGGCAGGGGGGTGGGAACCAGAATGTGAGCTTAGATGGTGTAATAACTGAAGGGGAAATAGAGAACCAAAATAAAAGAACAACATCACCCTCAGGCAGAGCAAAAAAGGTGACAAGTGTGAAAAGGGAGGTGGTCAATGCAGGATTGAGGATGTTATTCCTAAATGCGCACAGTATACGGAACAAGGTAAATGAGCTTGTTGCGCACATTGAAACTGGTCGGTACGATGTTGTGGGCATCACAGAGATGTGGCTGCAAGGGGATCAGGGCTGGGAGCTAAATATCCAAGGATAAATATCGAAAGGACAGGCATATGGGCAAAGGGGGCTGGGTTGCATTGTTAGTAAGGAATGAAGTTAAATCGATAGCAAGCAGCGATATAGGATCAGAAGGCATAGAATCCCTGTGGGTAGAGTTGAAGAATCGCAAAGGTAAAAAGACCCCAATGGAAGTTATGTATAGGCCTCCTAGCAGAAGTCAGGAGGTGGGGCAGAAAATAAATCTGGAGACAGAAAAGGCATGTAAAAAAGGCAATATTACAATAATCATGGGGGACTTCAATATGCAGGTGGACTGAGAAAATCAGGTTGGTAGTGGATCCCAAGAAAAGGAATTTGTGGAATGTCTAAGAGATGTTTTTTTGGAGCGGATTGTGACAGAGCCTCGGGAACAGGCAATTCTGGATTTGGTGATGTGCAATGAGGCAGACTTGATTATGGATCTTAAGGTGAAGGAACCCTTAGGGAGCAGTGACCACAATATGATGGAATTTACCCTGCGGTTTGAGAGGGAGAAGCTGCAATCAGATGTAACAGTATTACAATTAAATAAGGGTAACTACAAAGACATGAGGGAGGAGCTGGCCAGAGTTGATTGGAAAAGGAGCCTAGCAGGGAAGACTGTGGAACAGCAATGGCAGGGGTTTTGGGGGGGTTATTCGGGAGGCACCACAGAAATTCATCCCAAGAAGGAGGAAACATGCTAAGGGGAGGACAAGGCATCCATGGCTGTCGAGGGAAGTCAAGGACAGCATAATAGCTAAAGAAAAAGCATACAATGTGGCGAGGATTAGTGGGAAGCCAGAGGATTGGGAAGCCTTTAAAAGTGAACAGAGGACAACTAAAAAAGCAATAAGGGGGGAGAAGATGAAGTATGAGTGCAAGCTAGCTAGTAATATATAAGAAGATAGGAAGAGTTTTTTTCAATATATAAAAGGTAAGAGAGAGGCAAAAATAGAGGGGTTATTGGGTTACGAGGATAGAGTGGAAGTGAGGGCTTAAGTGGGTCGGTGCAGACTCGATGGGCCGAATGGCCTCCTTCTGCACTGTATGTTCTAGACATTGGACCACTGGAAAATGTGACTGGAGAAATAATAATAGGAAACAAAGAAATGGCAGATGAACTGAATAGTTACTTTGCATCAGTCTTCACGGTGGAAGACACCAGTGGGATGCCAGAGCTCCAGGAGAACTAGGGGGCAGAGGTGAGTGCAGTGACCATTACTAAGGAGAAGGTTCTGGGGAAACTGAAAGGTCTGAAGGTGAATTAGTGGCTAATGTAACACGACTGTTTAAGGAGGGAGGGAGGCAGAAGACGGGAAATTATAGGCTGGTTAACCTGACTTCGGTCATTGGTAAGATTTTAGAGTCCATTATTAAAGATGAGATTGCGGAGTACTTGGAAGTGCATGGTAAAATAGGACTGAGTCATCACGGCTTCGTCAAGGGAAGGTCATGTCTGACAAATCTTTGAGGAGATGACAAGGAAGTTAGACAAAGGAGAACCAGTGGACATGATTTATTTAGATTTCCAGAAGGCCTTTGACAAGGTGCCTTATAGGAGACTGTTAAATAAGTTAAGAGCCCATGGTGTTCAGGGTAAGATCCTGGCATGGATAGAGGATTGGCTGACTGGCAGAAGGCAGAGAGTGGGGATAAAGGGGTCGTTTTCAGGATGGCAGCCGGTGACTAGTGGTGTGCCTCAGGGGTCTGGGCTGGGACTTTTTACAATATACATTAATGATCTGGAAGAAGGTACTGAAGGCACTGTTGCTAAGTTTGCAGATGATACAAAGATCTGTAGAGGGACAGGTAGTATTGAGGAAGCAGGGGGGCTGCAGAAGGATTTCGACAGGCTAGGAGCATGGTCAACGAAGTGGCAGATGAAATACAGTGTGGTAAAGTGTGAGGTTATGCACTTTGGAAGGAGGAATTTAGGCATAGACTAATTTCTAAATGGGGAAATGCTTCGGAAATCAAAGGCACAAAGGGACTAGGAGTCCTTGTTCAAGATTCTCTTCAGGTTACCGTGTAGGTTCAGTCGGCAGTTAGGAAGGCAAATGCAATGTTAGCATTCATGTTGAGAGGGCTAGAATACAAGACCAGGGATGTACTTCTGAGGTATATGAGGCTCTGGTCAGACCTCATTTGGAGCATTATGAGCGATTTTGGAACCCCTATCTAAGGAGGGATGTGCTGGCCTTGGAAAGGGTCCAGAGGAGGTTCACAAGAATGATCCCTGGAATGAAGAACTTTTCTTATGAGGAACGGTTGAGGATTCTGGGTCTGTACTCGTTGGCGTTTAGAAGGATGAGGGGGGATCTTATTGAAACTTACAGGATACTGCGAGGCCTGGATAGAGTGGATGTGGAGAGGATGTTTCCACTTGTTGGAAAAACTAGAAGCAGAGGACACAATCTCAGACTAAAGAGACGATCCATTAAAACAGAGATGAAGAGTAATTTCTTCAGCCGGAGGGTGGTGAATCTGTGGAACTCTTTGCCGCAGAAGGCTGTGAAGGCCAAATCACCGAGTGTCTTTAAGACAGAGATAGATAGGTTCTTGATTAATAAGGGGATCGGGGGTTATGGGGAGAAGGCAGGAGAATGGGGATGAGAAAATATCAGCCATGATTGAATAGCGGAGCAGACTCGATGGGCTGAATGGCCTAATTCTGCTCCTATGTCTTATGGTCTTATGAATGGCAGAGTTCATTTGGAGGGAGAGGATATAGGAGGGTAGGAGGAAAGAAAATTCGAGGAGAGCGGGTAAGGTGGAGGTTGGAATTACTGAAAGTGAGGAGACACTTAGTGAAGAACCTGGGAGGAAAGAGGAAAGGATAATTTGGTGAGAAACACGATATAGGGTTTGGCTAGGCGATTGAGAACTGGGATTATAAAGAAGAAATCAGGAAGAGACTAAGGTGAGATCTGAAAGGAGGAGATATCAAAGCAATAAGGGAAGAAACCCAAAGTGAGATTTCGGTACAAGGGTCACTTCTTCACCATGACGGTTTGGGTGGGGTAGCTGCTGGAAAGTGTAGCAAAGCAGCGAGCCGTCAGTGAACGGAAAAATGTTCACACCCACGAGCCAAAAACACGTCAATGCAACCATACACTGTAAGGTTTTGGATGGCAAAAGCTTTTTTTCCCCCCTTTCTTGGCAGGCATATTAGATTGTATTGAAATCAAGGAACTGTCGTTTTCTACGTCGGTGTCCTCAACATCACCTAATACTTCTTTCTGGTCTAACTCGTCCTTTCCAGAATATCTATGGTGCAAGGAAATGGCCTTGGATATGAACTTGATGGACACTTAAACTGTGGCATCTGGAAGAGACGATGAGTTAACAGAAGTCCCAGAAGGAGGAGTGTCTGGAATTCTTGGACCAGATAAAGCACATCTGCGGAGATGTGAAGAAAAACATTTGCTATTTACAATGCTACATAATTAGAGTCGTTTTGTAAAGTCATCATTGCCAAAATATGAATACCAATTTATCATTTGAAAATAATCCCTTGTTATTGCATTCCCACCCCAGGGTAATTTATGCCATTGCACAGTTAACCTCAACCCAGACCCCAAGATCAAACATGTTCAATGCCCCAAGTGAACAGCTAATGAAATATACATATTAAATGTTTGCTACATTTGGTAATATGCCAACTTAACATTTGCACCATTTGAAGGAAGAAAGAATGTGCATTTATATAGTGCCTTTCATAACCACAGGACAAAGGGCTGCACAGCCAATGAAGTACATTTGAAGTGTGGTCACCAGAGCCACGCGGTGACAATGACAGCTAGGTTCCACCAAGAGCAAAGGAGATAAATTACCTTTGAGACAAAACATAATGATGGGACTTGTGCCCCGGTGGAAACAGAATTTCTGCACGTATTAAAACTCTTCACACCACTTTACATTGCTAACTAAAATAATGTGGGACAGAGACTCACAAAATAATCCAACAGTTCTGTGGTAGTCTGTGTAGAGGTATTACGGTACCTGGTAATGCTGGAACACCATTGGTAGATATTGTATGTTTCCTATTGGTCAAACTGTATGGTAGCTCTGCCCTGCAAGGCGGGGTATAAGAGCCCGTGCCGCCCCAGCAGCCTTCTTTCTGTACCTGAGCTGCTGGGGAAACATCTAGCTTATTAAAGCCTTCAGTTGGACTATAGCCTCACTTTAGTGGTCATTGATCGTGCATCAATTTAATAAGCTAGATTTAAATGGATGGAGCTCCGAATCAAGCCGGAGTGTCTGCAACTCAGCCCCCACGCGGCAAACTCAGCGGTAACCTTCAAGCACTGGCTGGCGGGTTTTAGCGGGATATCTCGGAACGGCCGAAAATACACCCACGGGAGAACAGAAATTGCAAGTCCTGCACTCGAGGGTGAGCCCGGAAATTTACACCCTCATCGAGGACGCGGACGACTTCGATGCAGCAATGGAGCTGCTAAAAGGACATTATATTCGCCCGGTAAACCAGGTCTATGCCCGACATCTGCTAGCAACGAGGCGACAAATCCCTGGGGAATTGCTGGAAGAATTCTACCATGCGCTCCTGGCGTTGGGGAGAAACTGCAGCTGCCCGCAAGTTTCGGCGATCGACCACACAGAACTTTTGATCCGGGACGCTTTCGTTGCAGGTATGCTGTCCTCCCAAATCCGCCAGCAATTGCTGGAGAAAGACACCCTAGGCCTCAAGGAGGCACGGGCCCTTGCAGGCTCCCTGGGTGTGGCATCCCGAAACGCCCGCGCTTACGTCCCCGACCGCGCGGCAGCCCCCTGGTCAGCGTGGAACCCCTCCGCAGCTGATCCTGAGACATCTCCCATCCCCCCACAAGCTTATTCTGCAAGGCGGTCTGGCAACCCCGGGGGGCCTCGCTGCTACCTTTGCGGGCAGGCCAAGCACCCCCGGCAGCACTGTCCAGCCCGCGCATCCACCTGCAAGGGATGCGGTAAAAAGGGCCACTTCGTGGTGGTATGCCAGGCCCGTGCGGTCGCTGCGGTCTCTGGTGGCGAATGTGGGCTGCCACCTCTCCACGGTCCCCGTGCGGCCAGCGGGCACCGCCATCTTCCTCCTCCATGGCCATGTGCGACCCCCGGGCGCCGCCACCTTGTCCCGCTGACGCTGCGTGCGATGGATGGGCGCCGCCATTTTGTTCAACCCCAGCCATGTGCGACCAATGGCGCCGCCATCTTGGATGGACTCCCAGGACCCCAGCTTGGCTGACCACACACCGCCCGAAGAGAACACTCAACTGCTGCCGCGATTAGCCTCGGTGACCCTGGACCAGTCCCGGCCTCGAACACTCTCAACTGCTACAACAACAGTACTAATCAACGGGCACGAGACGTCCTGCTTAATCGACTCTGGGAGCACGGAGAGTTTCATACACCTCGACATGGTAAGGCGCTGTTCTCTCCCCGTCCACCCCGTTAATCAAAAAATCTCCCTGGCCTCCGGGTCCCACTCAGTAGAGATAAAGGGGTTTTGTGTAGCAAACCTTACGGCCCAGGGAAGGGAGTTTAAAAATTACCGGCTCTACGTCCTTCCCCACCTCTGCGCGGCCATACTCCTAGGGTTAGACTTCCAGTGTAATCTCCAAAGTCTAACTTTCAAATTCGGCAGCCCTATACCCTCTCTCACTGTCTGCAGCCTCGCGACCCTCAAGGTCGATCCGCCTTCTTTGTTTGCAAACCTCACCCCGGATTGCAAACCCGCCGCCACCAGGAGCAGACGGTACAGTGCCCAGGATCGGACCTTTATTAGATCAGAGGTCCAAAGGCTATTGAGGGAAGGAGTCATTGAAGCGAGCAACAGTCCCTGGAGAGCTCAAGTAGTGGTGGTAAAGACCGGGGAGAAGCATAGGATGGTCATCGACTACAGTCAGACCATCGACAGATTTACGCAGTTGGACGCGTACCCTCTCCCCGCATATCCGACCTGGTAAACAGGATCGCGCATTACAAGGTCTTCTCCACGGTGGATCTTAAGTCCGCCTACCTCGAGCTCCCCATCCACACTAGTGACCGCAAATACACTGCCTTCGAGGCAGATGGGCGGCTCTACCACTTCTTAAGGGTTCCCTTCGGTGTCACTAACGGGGTCTCGGTCTTCCAGCGTGAGATGGACCAAATGGTTGACCGGTCCGGTTTACGGCCAACATTCCCGTATCTCGATAATGTCACCATCTGCGGCCACGACCAGCAGGACCACGACACCAACCTCTGAAAATTCCTCCAGCACGCAAAGATCCTTAACCTTACGTATAACAAGGATAAATGCGTGTTTAGCACCGACCGCCTAGCCATCCTCGGCTACGTAGTGCGAAATGGAGTTATAGGCCCCGGCCCTGAACGCATGCGCCCCCTTATGGAGTTCCCCCTCCCTCACTGCTCCAAGGCCCTAAAGCGCTGCCTATGGTTTTTCTCTTACTATGCCCAGTGGGTCACCAGTGGCCCGTCCCCTGATCCAATCCACAGTTTTTCCCCTGTTGATACAGGTCCGCCAGGCCTTCAGCCGCATCAAAGCAGACATTGCAAAGGCCACGATGCACGCCATCGACGAGTCCCTCCCCTTCCAGGTCGAGAGCGACGTGTCTCACGTAGCTCTGGCGGCCACCCTCAACCAAGCGGGCAGACCCGTGGCCTTCTTCTCACGTACCCTCCATGCTTCTGAAATCCGCCACTCCTCAGTCGAAAAGGAGGCCCAGGCCATAGTAGAAGCTGTGCGACATTGGAGGCATTACCTGGCCGGCAGGAGATTCACTCTCCTCACTGACCAACGGTCGGTTGCTTTCATGTTCGATAATGCACAGCGGGGCAAGGTAAAAAAACAATAAGATCTTGCGGTGGAGGATCAAACTCTCCACCTATAACTATGAGATCTTGTATCGTACCGGGAAGCTAAACGAGCCTCCTGATGCCCTGTCCCGCGGCACATGTGCCAACACACAAGTGGACCGCCTCCGAGCCCTCCACGAGGACCTCTGCCACCCGGGGGTCACTCGCTTCTTCCACTTTATCAAGACCCGCAACTTGCCCTACTCCATCGAGGAGGTCAGGACAGCCACCAGGAATTGCCAAATCTGCGCGGAGTGCAAACCGCACTTCTACCGGCCAGAGAAAGCGCACCTGATAAAGGCTTCCCGTCCCTTTGAACGCCTCAGTAGGGACTTCAAAGGCCCCCTCCCCTCCACCGACCGCAACACGTATTTCCTGAACGTGATTGATGAGTACTCCCGGTTCCCATTCGCCATCCCCTGCCCCGACATGACCACAACCACCGTCATCAAGGCACTCCAAACTATTTTTACACTGTTCGGTTTCCCCGCATACATCCACAGTGATAGGGAGTCCTCCTTTATGAGCAACGAACTGCGTCAATTCCTGCTCAGCAAGGGCATCGCCTCGAGCAGGACGACCAGTTACAACCCCTGGGGTAACGGACAGGTAGAGAGAACGGAACGGTCTGGAAGACCCTCCTACTGGCCCTACGGTCCAGGAATCTCCCAGTCTCCTGCTGACAGGAAGTCCTCCCGGTAACCCTCCACTCCATCCAGTCACTGCTTTGTACCACGACCAACCAAACACCTCACGAACGTCTCCTTGTCTTCCTCAGGAAGTCGTCCTCTGGGACCTCGCTCCCGACCTGACTGGCAGCTCCCGGACCCATCCTGCTCCAAAAACACGTGGGGGCGCACAAGTCGAACCCGTTGGTCGAGTGGGTCCATCTTCTCCACGCTAACCCCCAGTACGCCTATGTGGCGTACCCCGACGGCCGGCAAGATACGGTCTCCCTACGAGACATGGCGCCCGCCGGATCCCCACGCACACCCCAGCCACCAGTCCCACCCTCCCTCCCACCGGTGCACCTGACAGCAGCCCTCTTCCCAGGAGGATCGGTCCTTCCGCCGGCCCGGTCTAGGCCCCCCCACCCACCGACGCACTCCGCAGACGCTCCCTTCCCAGGTCAACCGTTTTCCCCACCATAATATCTAGGGGTGTTGAAGCTGCCACAGAGATCGAGGCCAAGCTCCCGGAGTCACAGACGCCCGAGTCTCCACCAGCGTCACCACCAGAGCTTCAACGATCACAGAGGATGACCAGGGCCCCCGATCGACTGATTGCTTCATTTTAAAGTGTATATAGTGAATTGTGGATCTGTAAATAGTACAACATTAAGACAAAACGCTGTACGGAGGTATTACGGTACCTCCATAACTATAATTTCTACCACGTTACCATGTTGTAATATCAGGCCACCACCCCCGCCGGACACCTTTTTAACAGGGGGTGAATGTGGTAGTCTGTGTAGAGGTATTACGGTGCCTGGTAATGCTGGAACACCATTGGTAGATATTGTATGTTTCCTATTGGTCAAGCTGTATGGTAGCTCCGCCCTGCAAGGCTGGGTATAAGAGCCCGTGCTGCCCCAGCAGCCTTCTTTCTGTACCTGAGCTGCTGGGGGAAACATCTAGCTTATTAAAGCCTTCAGTTGGACTACAACCTCGCTTTAGTGGTCATTGATCGTGCATCAAGTTCCCCGTGAATACTAAAGGATCCACTCAAGTTTTCAATTGCACGTACTGTTGTATTCCAAACAATGGCTATTGCGTATTATGCCCTTAATACTAAATTCTGTCTCATCTGTCCCAGATGCAACCCATAATATCAGAACTGGCCAGCCATCACCTACATCACTACAGATCGATCCAAGAAACCTTGGCCTTAGGAAAACATTGGCATCGGTTTACTAGTCCTTGGCATGACCAGCAATGCACATTCCCCTGCAAAACTCCCTAATCTACAAGGATACCATTTAAAATAGCGAGAATTTCACAGAAGTCATGGCTCTTTAGCCTGTAATCTTTGGAGAGGAAGCTTTTTTTTAATTGACTTTGCTATGACATCAAACATTTCACCTCCATCACATATGGGCGGCACAGTGGTTAGCACTGTTGCTTCACAGTGCCAGGCTCCCAGGTTCGATTCCCGCTTAGGTCACTGTCTGTGCGGAGTCGGCATGTTCTCCCCGTGTCTGCGTGGGTTTCCTCCAGGTGCCC
Organism: Scyliorhinus torazame; assembly: GCF_047496885.1. Classification (NCBI taxonomy): domain Eukaryota; kingdom Metazoa; phylum Chordata; class Chondrichthyes; order Carcharhiniformes; family Scyliorhinidae; genus Scyliorhinus; species Scyliorhinus torazame. Next base: position 30,772,426 of record NC_092713.1, on the reverse strand, counting down.
CGGTTTCCACCCACAAGTCCCAAAAGACGTGCTTGTTAGGTGAATTGGATACTCTGAATTCTCCCTCTGTGTACCCGAACAGGCGCTAGAGTGTGGCAACTCGGGGCTTTTCCCAGTAACATCACTGCCGTGTCAATGTGAGCTTACTTGTGACAATTGTAAAGATTATTATTGCTTTTCTTGCCTTCCCCAGACATGCTCCCCATTTTTCACTTTCCACAACTGTGCAGGTGACATGTATTCACACTGAAATGAGAAAAGCGAATGACTTTATCCACAGGTTTTGTCACAGTGAAAGGAGAATAAAATGTTCTTTTCAGCTCGTGTCAACGCTATAGTGATGATTTCCAGCTTTAAGTGGCGAAATAGTTGATTGAATGGATTTGCTACCCCCACACGTTACAAGCTGAAATGTACCAGCGTTTCATCTTAAACTGTTCAATGAATGAGCTCCTCAGCACTGAGTGAAGCAGCAAGAGCTATTCCGAGCAAGTCTCAACGTATCCTTCACAAACTTCACACATTGAAAAGAGCGCAATTGAAAGCCGGGAAGGATTACAGTTTCAAACAGGAATGGTTTGTTCTGACAGGGTCACTCGAAGCAGACAATTCCCAGGAACAGTTTGGAGCACTGCTTGTTACTTTTCAAGTCATTAGAACCCTCAATGGTGCCTCATATTCCCCAGCAAGGACTTTTGAGATTGTGACACTGAAATACCAGAGCCCTTTTATTGCTATCACAAAATGTAAGTGCTCAGCAACATGAAACTTTCAGACGTGCTCTGTACGGTAACTCAGAAATAATACTTCAGTGAAACCAGGCCTCGGAAAACATAAAGGGTGCTCGAGTGTTCGGAGAGACTTAATGGCCTCTGCCTTCCTTTTATAACGCAGTTTTTAACATCTCTCATTTGATGCCGTTGCAAGTCTCATCCTGAATGAAACATACCATGCATGCCATTCTTAATGACGAGTTCAAATTCATTCAAAGATCCCCGTAGGCAGCGGGACAGGTCGATAATGGTGGTTAAGAAGGTATTTGGGATACTTGCCTTTATTGGCCGAGGCATAGAATGTAAGAGCAGTGACATTATGATGGAGTTGTATAAAACGCTCGTTAGGCCACAGCTCGAGAACGGTGTGCCGATCCGGTCACCACACCGTACCAAGGATGTGATTGCACTGGAGAGGGTGCAGAGGACATTTACAAGGATGTTGCCTGAACTGCAGCATTTCAGCCATGGAGAGGCTGGTTAGGCTGGGATTGTTCTCCTTCGGGCAGAGAAGGCTGTGGGGGGACCTGACTCAAGTGTACAAAAGTTTATGGGACGCAGATAGGAAGAAACTTTTCCCCTCAACAGAAGGGTTGATAACCCGGGGGCATAGATTTAAGGCAAATGTTTCGAGGGGATTGGAGGAAAACCTTTTTCACCCAGAGCATGGTGAGGATCTGGCTGAAAAGGGTGGTAGAGGCAAAAACCCTCAACATTTAAGAATCATTTAGATGAGGGCAGCGCGGTACCACAGTGATTAGCACAGTTACTTTGCAGCTCCAGGGTCCTCGGTTCGATTCCCCGCTGGGTCACTGCCTGTGCGGAGTCTGCACATCCTCCCCATGTCTGCGTAGGCTTCCTCCGGGTGCTCCAGTTTCCTCCCACAGGCCAAAGCTGTACAGGTCAGGTGGATTGGCCATGCTAAATTTTCCTTAGTGTCCAAAAACGGTTAGGTGGGGTTACTGGGTTATAGGGATAGAGTGGAAGTGTGGGGTTAAATCTTTCTAAGGGCCAGTGCAGACTCAATGGGCCGAAAGGCCTCCTTCTCCACTGTAAATTCTATAGTCTATGAGCACTTGAAACGCCATAGCAAACAATGCTGGAAAATAGGATTAGAGTAGATAGGTGCTTGGTGGCTGGCGCAGACATGAGGGCCGAAGGGCCTTTCTGTGCTGTAAAAGTCTTTGACTCTATGCACTTTCCGCTAAGCATGACTGCACAGTCCTTCACAGAAACAGGTTACAGACATTCTTGTTGGGCTTTTGTAAGTGCGGCGAGCTGTCTGTTGGTGACTATGATAGAATTCCTCCTCACAGTTCATTGCGTCCATGTACACATGGGAACACAAACATGATGTCCCTTTATGCTCTATCTTATCAATGGCTGCCTCTGCACAATATGAATTGGCCAAATGGTTAACCAAGTTGCTACAACCACCCTGAACAAGTTTTGACATAGATAGGATTCCAATGCGAAGAGCATACAGGACATGCGTACGGATAGGAATGCCATGTCCACCTGCTAATTCGATGCCGCTAGCCTATTCACTAATGTGCCGCTCAAGGAAGTTATAGACATTTACACCACATCAGTATATCCTGGTGATCTAGATACACCACCATTGTCTGAATCTGTATTAATTGATCTTGTGAACTCAGCAACTCGCACAGTTGAGTTCAGTTTTGATGACACTATGGATGCCATTGTTCAGCCTCGTTATGCTGTCGCTCAAGCGCAACAAAGCTGGTGAATAACGGGAGGCCAAAAACGAGACCTGCACGAGGCGCCAAACAGTTTGCGATGCAAGCGGTCCGCTCCCACAGGCGGAATCGGGATTGCGCTGTAGGTGGCCAGAAATCAATTATCACCACTTAAGCCCCATTTCCACACAATTAACAAGAGCGACCCATATCCATTAGGATTAGGATATGAATGACCCGTCATTCAGTGGCCTCCCCAGCAAGTGGTCACGCTGACGCCGATTAGTGCTCCTTTTGAAAAACGTCAACTTGGTGGAAGGGCTTCTGGGGGGAGCCGGGGAGGGGAGTAGCCATCTTTGTTCACAGCAAAGAGTTGTTCATTGCCACCCCAGTGCCTGGTGGAGCCTGTGGTCCCTCCACAGGGGTGGGCCACCTTTGGGGGAGGGGGATGCGCTGGGACATGGGGAAAGAGTCTGGGGGTCATCCTGCATTGCAGAAGGAAGTGACAGAGGCATCATTGTGGATTTGCGAAAAGGTGTTGAATAGGCTGCACAAACCCAAATCCCGATGGTGCGGCCCTGCCCCCCCCCCCCAACCCCCACCACCCCTCCACCCCTACCTACCCCCCTACCCCTCCCCCATCTCCTGGTGCCCTCAGTGATCCTCAACGTGCCTGGCCCTCCTTGCTCCCCACTATGTCTTGGTGTATAGCTGGGGTGGAGGCAGCCAGCTGCTTACCTTGCCCCGTGACCTTCCATGCCCCTGGCGTGGGTTCGCTGGGGGCTCTGGGACCTGAGGGCCCCGGCTCACTTGTCGGCGGCTCATGCACGGCTGTGCCCCCCTGACCCGTGCGCTGACTGCGAGCCACTATCTCATTAAAGGGATGGAACTTGGGGAGCTGGTGGCCACTGTCGCCACTCCATGGGGCGGGTCCGGCTTGGCACCCGGCACCCTTTCCTCCTTACCGGTGCCCTTAGAGCCCTGGGGTTCACCTTGGGATGGAGGGGCAACTGGTTCGGGCCCTGGCTGCCCCTGCATCATCTGGTTCCCCATGGTCCGCACCATCGCGTCGATGCCCTCGGCGATGCTCCTCAGTGACTGGGACATATCCCTCAGTGACCAGGCCGTGCTCTGCAATGCCTCAGCCATGCCCACCTGCGACTGAGACAAGCTCCGCAGTACCTCGGCCATGCCCATCGGAGAGTGGGACATGTTCCACAGAACCTCTTCAAGGTCAGCCTGGCACTGAGTGACATCCCCCAGCGAGGCAGACATACTGCCGAGACCCTCAGCCATGGCCGTCACTGCACCTTGTACACCTTCACTCATGGTGCCGACGTCGTGCACAGGCTCTCCACTGCGGTCGCCACCCTAGCAGTGTTGGCCTCGGGCATTGCCAGCTACATCTCCTGTGCCCGTAGCCTCTGGGACTCCTCCTGGCGGCTATGGATCTGCTGGAGTGATGCTGATACCTCCCTTTCAACGTCCAGGTTGGTCCCTATCGTCCCCATCAGCCCCGGGTAACTCTGTTTCAGAGACTCAGCATCAGGCTGGGACCCAGCTGGGTACAGGGATCCAGCAGACCTCCGACTGCTGACTCGCCTGGTGGTTCCTGCCTCCACCAGATGTCCATCAGCAGCAGTGTGGTGCTCAGCAGATTGTGCCCCAGGAGCCTGACCATTAACATGTCCCAACGAGGTGTGTGTATCTGCGCTGGTGGAGGGTGGGGATGACCGCTGTGCCGCGACCACGGTTGCATCTTCGGAGCTCTCCCCCGATGTGTTCTTTTCGGAGTAAGGGAAGGGGGTCGCCCAGAATGGGCCGGTGCCGTCGGCTGGAGGACCTGCGGGAGAATGGGCATGCGGTCAGTGGGAGGGATGGGTCAGTCAGTAAGGCAATAACTCCTGTTTGACAGCTCCTCACCTCTGTGGCATCCGTCAGCCTCCGCGTGGGTGACTGATTTGTCCTCAGCCACACCGGTCACTTCCAGGGCATGCTTCTAGAAGGAGGTCAGGATTCTTATGTTTGGCACCCCTCCACCGGTCTGGGCCCTCTCCTGACGAATTTGGGAGAGCTTTTCATGAGGAGACACAGAAAGGGCATTGTTAGCCACACGCGTGGTTTACAGTGGTGGGACACGGAGTGTGAAGGCGGGGTTGGGGGAGGGAGGGAGGACTGGGGGTCACATGGGGAGTTAGGGGGGGGGGGGTGCTCCCTTGGTGGGGGGGGCATTTAACACATAGAAGTGTGACATTTAGGAATGCAGGAAACCAATAAGGAGGTGCAGCTGCTGCCTATATGGTATCGCATCAATAAAATACCTTTGTGCGCTCACCACAGTTGGCACACACTACAGGCCAAAGGCATCCAGTCATTCATCATGAGAGGTTATTGTAATCAGTATGCCAGATCCATGGAATCCATCAGTGCCGAAGGAGGCCATTCAGCCCATTGAGTCTGCACTGACCCTCTGAAAGAACACTCTACCTAGGTCCACTCCCCCGTCCTATCCCCGCAACCCCGTGGTTGATCATGGTCAGTCCACCTAACATGCCCATCTTTGGACTGTGGGAGGAAACAAGAGCACCCGGAGGAAACCCACGCAGACATGCGGAGAATTGCAGACTCCACACAGAAAGTGACCCAAGGCCGGAATCAAACCGGTGTCTCTGGCACTGTGAGGCAGCAGTGCTAACCACTGTGCCACCATGCCGTCCTGAGATCTGAGAGAGTCCTGAGGCAGTTACAGTCACGGATGTCATTTAAACACTTCTCCAACTTCTGTGGGATTCAGATGTTAAATCTCAGGGATGACATCTTGGTCACCTCAATGTGTCCATTCATGCTTCGGATACAAGGCTGCCTCAGTGACGAGGATAGTATGGCAGAAATCTCTCGGGGCCAATACAATGGCGGTTGGTTCAAGATTGTGAGCTTCACTGTCTTTACCCATTATTCATTAATATAGTTAAGCTTTCATTCCCGAGAGTAGGACAAAAAAAATGCAGCCCGGGCTCAATCCTGCCTTGTTGAAGGTTCTACTTGCCTAGATGAGCGCAGCTCCAACAACACTCGAGAATCGCGACACCATCCAGGACAAAGTGGCCGCTTGATTGCTCCCCCTTCCAGAAACATTCAAACCCTCCACCACCGACGAACAGTGGCAGCCGTGTGTAGCATCTACAAGATGCACTGCAGTAACTCACCAAGGTTCCTTAGACAGCACCTACCAAACCCACGACCACTACCATCTAGAAGGACAAGAGCAGCAGATACCTGGGAACCCCACCACCTGGAGGTTCCCCTCCTAGTCACTCACCAGCCTGACTTGGAAATATATCGCCGTTCCTTCACTGTCGCTGGGGCAACATCCTGGGCCACCCTCCCTAACAGCACAGTGGGTGTACCTACACCTGAAGGACTGCAGTGGTTCAAGAAGGCAGCTCACCACCACCTTGTGAAGGGAAACTATGGATGGGCAAACCAGCGACATCCACATCCTGTAAATTAATTTTAAAAACGTATTTATTCTGTACATCTGTGTAGCAAGTTAAAAGCAGTTATTGACTATGAGTATAATGTTGAGAGAGCAAAGATTAAACTCACACAGTATCAAGTCCATTACTGATGTGGGCCTGTTAATAAATGTTGAATTGAATCAGAAAACAAGCTTGAGTTAATAGCTGGTTAATACACACTTCATATGACCAATGAAAATGCTGTCAATTCTCACTGAGACAAGGGGTGTTGTTTCATGTCAATTTCCTCATGGCGTCTCGCCCAGTTTCAACTATATTGCATTCTGTTCACCTAAATGGGAAGAGGATAAACAGGGAAAGAGTAGAACACATCAGGGACGAAGGGGGAAATCTGTGGGTGGAGCCAGTGGACATCGGGAGGGTGTTGAACAGATACTTCACATCTGACGTCACCCAAGAGAATGAGGAGGTAGCCATAGAACTCAGGGAGAGAGACTGTGAGGTTCTTCAGCAAACTGTCATAGGGAGTGACAAGGTATTGGAGGTATTGGCAGGCTTAAAAGTGGGCAAATCTCCAGGTCCGGATGCATTGTGTCCGAGGATGCTGCGGGAGGCAAGGGAGTAGATTGCAGGGCTCTGACTCAAAGAACAAACAAAGAACAAAGAAATGTACAGCACAGGAACAGGCCCTTCGGCCCTCCAAGCCCGTGCCGACCGTGCTGACCGACTAAACTACAATCTTCTACACTTCCTGGGTCCGTATCCCTCTATTCCCATCCTATTCATGTATTTGTCAAGATGCCCCTTAAATGTCACTATCATCCCTGCTTCCACCACCTCCTCCGGCAGCGAGTTCCAGGCACCCACTACCCTCTGTGTAAAAAACTTGCCTCGTACATCTACTCTAAACCTTGCCCCTCTCACCTTAAACCTATGCCCCCTAGTAATTGACCCCTCTACCCCAGGGAAAAGCCTCTGACTATCCACTCTGTCTATGCCCCTCATAATTTTGTATACCTCTATCAGGTCGCCCCTCAACCTCCTTCGTTCCAGTGAGAACAAACCGAGTTTATTCAACCGCTCCTCATAGCTAATGCCCTCCATACCAGGCAACTATACTCCAAGTGTGGCCTAACTAAGGTTCTATACAGTTGCAACATGACTTGCCAATTCTTATACTCAATGTCCCAGCAAATGAAGGCAAGCATGCCGTATGCCTTCTTGACTACTTTCTCCACCTGTGTTGCCCCTTTCAGTGACCTGTGGACCTGCACTCCTAGATCTCTCTGACTTTCAATACTCTTGAGGGTTCTACCATTCACTGTATATTCCCTACCTGCATTAGACCTTCCAAATGCATTACCTCACATTTGTCCGGATTAAACTCCATCTGCCATCTCTCCGCCCAAGTCTCCAAACAATCTAAATCCTGCTGTATCCTCTGACAGTCCTCATCGCTATCCGCAATTCCACCAACCTTTGTGTCGTCTGCAAACTTACTAATCAGACCAGTTACATTTTCCTCCAAATCATTTATATATACTACAAACAGCAAAGGTCCCAGCACTGATCCCTGTGGAACACCACTGGTCACAGCCCTCCAATTAGAAAAACATCCTTCCATTGCTACTCTCTGCCTTCTATGACCTAGCCAGTTCTGTATCCACCTTGCCAGCTCACCCCTGATCCCGTGTGACTTCACCTTTTGTACTAGTCTACCATGAGGGACCTTGTCAAAGGCCTTACTGAAGTCCATATAGCCAACATCCACTGCCCTACCTGCATCAATCATCTTTGTGACCTCCTCGAAAAACTCTATCAAGTTTTTAATTCCTCTCCAGCCCCGTGGGAGGTGCCAGAGGATTGGAGAACAGCTAATGTGGTTCCATTATTTAATAAATAAGCTAGCAAATTACAGGCCAGTGAGGCTCACGTCAGGCTCACGTCAGTGGTGGTGAAACTATTGGATAAAATTTTGAAGGAGAAAATCTAACTCTACTTGGAGAGGCAAGGTTTGATCAGGAATAGTCAGCAAGGCTTTGTCAGAGGGAGGTCATGCCTAACAAATTCGATTGAGTTTTTTGAGCATGTGACCAGGTGTGTAGAAGAGGGAAGTGTAGTTGATGTGGTTTACATGGATTTCAGCAAAGCCTCTGACAAGGCCCCACATGGGAGACTTATAAAGAAGGCAAATTGGATACAGGGGAACTTGATAAGGTGGATTCAAAATTGGCTTAGTTGTAGGAGATAGAGGGTGATGACAGACAGCTGCTTTAGTGACTGGAAGCCAGTCCAGTGAAATGAAATGAAAATGAAAATCACTTATTGTCACGAGTGGGCTTCAATGAAGTTACTGTGAAAAGCCCCTAGTCGCCACATTCCGGCGCCTGTTCGGGGAGGCTGGTGCGGGAATTGAACCGTGCTGCTGGCCTGCCTTTGTCTGCTTTAAAAGCCAGCGATTTAGCCCAGTGTGCTAAACCAGTGGTGTACCACAAGGACCTGTGCTGGGTCCCCTATTGTTTGTCATTTATCTAAACAACATAAGTGACTATATCGGGGGAAGGATCAGTAAGTTTGCGGATGACGTAAAGATTGACCGGTGGTTAACAGTGAGGTTGAGTTTCTTAGGTTACAGGAAGATATAGACAGGATGGTCAAATGGGCAGATAAGTGACTGATGGAATTTAACCCTGAAAAGTGTGAAGGAATAATTTGACAAGGAAGTATTCAATGAATGGCCTGACACTGGGAGGTTCCGAGGAACATAGGGACCTTGGAATGTTTGTCCATAGATCTCTGAAGGCAGAAGGGCAGGTTAATAGGGTGGTAAAAAAGGCATAGGGGACACTTGCCTTCATCAATCGAGGCATAGATTACAAAAGCAATGAGGTCATGTTGGAGTTGTATAGAACATTGGTGAGGCCACAGCTGGAGTACTGTGTGCAATTCTGGTCGCCAAATTATAGGAGGCTTGTGATTGCTCTGGATGAGATGCAGAGGCAATTCACCAGGATGTTGCCTCGGATGGAACATTTAAGAGGTTGTTTTCGCTGGAGCAGAGAAGACTGAGAGGTGACCTGATCGAGGCGTTCACGATTATGAGGGGCATGGAGAGGGTGGATAGGGAGCAGCTGTTCTCCTTAGTTGAAGGATCAGTTACGAGGGGACACAAGTTCAAGGTGAAGGGCAGGAGGTTTGGGGGGAATTTGAGGAATAACCGTTTTACCCAGAGGGTGGTGACGGTCTGGAACGCACTGCCTGGGAGGGGGGTAGAGGCGGGATGCCTCACATCCTTTACAAAGTACCTGGATGAGCACTCGGCATGTCATAACATCCAAGGCTATGGGCCAAGTGCTGGTTAGTGGGATTAGATAGGCAGGTCAGGAGTCTCGTCTTTCACGCATCGTTGCAGTCTCGGGTCGAAGAGCCGGTTCTGCGTTGTATTATTCTGTGACTTTGTAAATCTCGTGGACCCCGCAGAAGTTACCTGTAAATAACCCACGTTTTCTTTGAGCATCAAACATCGTGATTTGACTAATTTCCCTCGACCTATATTGTTATAAATAATAACTTTGTTACCATATTAGCATGGCAGAGTTCAGTCATTTCATTGATTATCACCTCGAATACAAAATGACAGATCGCACCAGTCGTTGTCAATCTGAAAAAATGCCTTTCCACTGCATAACTGGCCAACAAACCCAGCACGGTAACAACAGTTAGAGTAGCCCGAGGAACATAGAACAGGATTAGGCCATTCTTCCACTTTTGTCTACTCCACCATCTGTGTAGGCTGATCTGTATCTCAACTCCATTAACCTTAATACCCTTGCTGAACAAAAACCTTCCATTCACATGGCATGTACATGTACCCCGTAACTTATAGGATTTGCACATTACCCTGCCCACAGCAACGACTGAGCTCTGCTCTCTCTGTTACCACCCTCACCCCCTTTGCCCACCCACCTCCACGTCAGCAACTCTGATTAGCTTTTAACTTGCTACACCGGTGTATATATTTGAAATAAATAGTTGCAAGCCAGAATCAAAGCAACGTAGGCTAACGGAACACATGATATGAAGACACACATAGGTTCCATGTATGTCCGTGGGTAACTGAGCCTGTTAGATTTGCATGCTGCTACATGGTGACATGCTTTCTCAAGTAAAATGGTTTGCTTTAATCAAGATTAGACTCAGTGACATTAAATCGCATGAGTGATCCTGCATAAGATCAGGCATGTAGTGAAAGGCCAGTCAACATGAGGAATTTGACATGAGGCTATTTCACTTCAACCCCCTTCTGCTGGAGTTCCATTCCGTAAGCAAAGCTCTACCTGGCAGCTGTTTGGACTGCAAGCCACAACAGGTGGCCAAATAAATGCCCACAGCTTCTGGGCACAGCTCCACAACATTTTGACATATCCTAAACAGGGAGTGGAAAACGCCCTCTCAAAATTGCCAACAGCGACAACAGCCCCTCCCTCCCTAGTCAGCACTGATGAGCAGGTTTATTGAATGTAGAACGTTACTTTCATTCATAAAGTCACGCCGAGCTATTATTGGAACAATAAGATGCTGATTAACCCTAACAGCAGAACTGGGCACCACACTTTAGGATATATTGGCCTTGATGAGATGGCAGTGTAGATTTACCAGAATGGTACCTAAACTCCAAGCTTTGAATTATAAAAATCTTTATAATATTCTTTATTGTCACAAGTAGGCTTCCATTTACACTGCAATGAAGTTACAGTGAAATCCTCTGGTCGCCACATTCCGGCGCCAGTTTGGGTCCACAGAGGGAGAATTCAGGATGCCCAATTTAACAGCACGTCTTTCGGGACTTATGGGAGGAAACCAGAGCACCCGGAGGAAACCCACGCAGACATGGAGAGAATGTGCAGACTCCGCACAAACCATGACCCAAGCAGGGAATTGAACCTGGGTCCCCGGAACTGTGAAGCAACAGTGCTATCCACTGTGCTACTGTGCTGCCCGAAATTACAAGGAAAGCTCACACAAACTAGGGTTATATTCCCTGGAATTTAGACGGTTACGCTGTGATTCGATCAAAGTTTTCAAGCTGTTAAAGAGGTCAGTTAGGGGAAACAGAGATAAACTATTTCTTCTGGTTGTAGAGTCTAGGACAAGGGGCCTCGGTTTAAAAGTTAGAGTCGGACCTTTCAGGAGTGAAGTTAGGATATACCTCTACATACGACGTTTGGTAGAGGTTTGGAGCTCTCTACCAAATTGATGCCGATCAATTGTAATTTCTAAATCTGAGATTGATAGATTTTTGTTAGTCAAATGTATTAAGGAATATGGGGGAAAGGTGCATATATCCATAGTAAAGTTCTAGGACAGCCATGTTCTCAATGAGTGACAGGAGAACAAGCCTGTTGGGCTAAATAGCCTATTCCTGTGAAGAAACCTCAACAAATATTTTTACTTTTTAATGAAATGAAATGAAAATGAAAATGAAATGAAATGAAATGAAAATCGCTTATTGTCACGAGTAGACTTCAATGAAGTTACTGTGAAAAGCCCCTAGTCGCCACATTCCGGCGCCTGTTCGGGGAGGCTGGTACGGGAAATAAAATGAGCAAATAAACATATTAAATCTTAGATCACCAGCATCCCTAGATTGGGCGTTGAAAAAATGTTCTCAGTTAATACATTATTTACGATCCTGTTAGGGACAATTAACATTTAAAGAAGAAATTCAAACACCCAACAATTAACCAATAGAACTATGCCACAAGATTTCATATTTTTAAACAAAAACAAATTTTACTGTATAATCAAAAATAATTACTGATTCAACTAGTAAAGCAATGTAAAATTAATACTTTAGTTTATGAAGACTTAAGCTTCCAAACTCAATTATGCTTTTGGCTATACTGGATGGCACGGTGGCTCAGTGGTTAGCACTGCTGCCTCACAGCTCCAGGGCTCCGGGTTCAATTCCGGCCTCGGATGACTGTCTGTGTGGAGTTTGCACTGTCTCCCTGTTATCTGTGCGGGTTTCCTCAGGGTATTCCGGTTTCCTCCCACAGCCCAAAGATGTGCAGGCTAGGTGGATTGGCCATGCTAAATTGCCCCTTAGTGTCCGAAAGGTTAGGTTGGGTTACTGGATTATGGGGATAGAGTGGAGAAGTGGGCTTAAGTGGGGTGCTCTTTCCAAGAGCCGGTGCAGACTCGATGGGGCCGAATAGTCTCCTTCTGCACTGTAAATTCTATGATACTTTCCCTTGCCTTCTGAAATCTTGAAGCTCATCCACTTCTCCAGGGACTATCCCAAAAGGAATCCATTGCCCTCCAGAATTCTCCAGCTTTTCCTCAAGATACAAACTATGGGGATCCATTCATTAGCTAAGCCATCTTCCAATTTCTCCTTGTCCTGACTTTGGGCATACATAGATTGCTTTTATTCCCAGTCTTCTGTACATCTCTTTTCAATCTACCTATTCAGGCTGACTGCTTTCTAACACAAGGCTCTGTGAGGGGCACTGTAGATTTCTTCCACTAACTACAAGCTAGAGCAAATCTTCCAGATTCTTTTTCCTCATGAAACCCAAACTGAACTGGACTGCCTGCTTCAGTCAGCAAATACACATGGATAAATTAGACATAAAGTCTCCTATCCATGGCTCTTCACTGAATCCCTATCTCATGGATTGTTTTCAGCTGATACAAACATAATATTTTTATTCATTCATGGGATATGGGCATCGCTGGCTAGGCCATCATTTATTGCCTATCCCTAATTGCCCTTGAGAAGATGGTGGTGAGCCCCTCGTGAACTGCTACAGTCCATGTGGTGCAGGCAAACCCATTGCCTGCGCTACGTGGGTGGTTAAAAGGTCCATTTCAGACTTTGGGTTTTCATCCCAGTTATAATACAAACATTAAGACCTTTTAACCGTCACCCCTCACATCCCCTCACCCCCTGCATACTCCCCATACTCCATTCATGCTAACTCATGCTACCTCATGCCCCCCACCAATCCTCCATGGCCCTTCATATTATTCATGTCAACCAATGCCCCTTTAAATAGGATAACAGGGAGAAAGATAACAGGGAGAAAGTGCAAACGTCACACAGACAGTCATCCGAGGCCGGAATTGAACCCGGAACCCTGGAGCTGTGAGGCAGCAGTGCTGACCACTGTGCCACCCAGTATAGCCAAAAGGGATCCCAGTAGTTTGTACCTTGAGGAAAAGCTGGAGAATTAAAGTGAATTCTGGAGGGCAGTAGCATTCATGTCAACCACATAGCCCCTTTTAGCCTCTATACCAACTCACACCAGCCTATGATACACTCACTCATCTCCGTGACCCCTTATAGCCTTTATATCAACTTAGTGCAAACTTATACCTCGCAACCACTATCCTTTACCCTTACAACCTCCATGCCAACTCGCCCAGTATTCACCATGGGCAGATCTCAGGAACCATGCTGAGATGAAACAAAGTAAAGCTTTTAAGTATCTATTACAGATTTCACTATCTAAAAACACACTCTCATTGATAAAAAAACATTCAATATGCTCTATCCCGCTTGGGTCTTACGAGGTAGGGATGATCCACTACCCCATGGAGCTTGCAGAGTATAAGCTCCCCTGTTAAGGGGGCAGGGGACCCTCAACAGGGTTCATGTGTCTTTGTATAAATAGAGTTGGCCAGTCAGGAACCGATAGAAAAGACCAAGTAGGGAACTACTGGAGTCGTGCATAAATGAAGTTGAGTTTTGTTTTTCTCTGTCAGGAGCCTTCATTGCCTTACAAAAACAGTACATCTAAATCACTTCAAGTACTTTATCATTATAAAAACAAACATTGGTACTTACAGCCCCACATCAAAGACAGCTAATCCATTTATAATCACTTGGAGCTGTCAATTAAACTGTGAGCTTACTAGTCCCCCACTGTGATTGAGACAGGTTATGGAAGGAAACAAGCAATACTAATACCGTAATGATAGCCTGCTGGAGGCTACTATCTGACAGCCGGCCAAATTGGCAACCTTGTCTGAACACATGCAAGTGCAAGGAAAATGCAGCCAAGGATTCATGAGGGTGGTCCCTAGCAGTCAGAACAAGAAGTCAGCGCTAAGCTGCCACCCGGTGGAGTGGGTGGGTGGAATTGGGCCATCAGGAAGCGGCGACCGGACAACAGGGCTGTGATCAGATTTGAGCGTAAGGAGGGAGGGAGAGAACATCAGGGCCACCCTCCAGGCTGAGGGAGGACAAAGCTTCGTAGCGGTGCCTAGGAGGTCCTGCTGGGCCACAAGATAAGACATGTGACCATGAATGTTTTGGATGTTAATCAAGCCCCTGCTTGTCTTTTGTTAGAAGTTGATCCATGGCTTGATTTCTGTTTGTTAGATCAAAGAACTGGTGGGGGTGAGGTTGGGACCGAGTCTCATTGCTTGATGCCAATGTTATAGCTCATGGCTGACTCCCAGTCTGTGGGAAGGGAAAATGAGAGGGTCAACTTGCCTATATCCGATTTCAGAACCCCACGGACAGCCTGTGGTAATAACAGGTATTGCGGTACCTAAGAGGTGGATGACCATTGGTTAGACCCAGGAGTCTACCATTGACTGTTGTACATAGCTAGAGTATAAGAACTGGTGCCGTCCCAGAAGCCTTCACTTTCTGTATCGAAGCTGCTGAGGAAGAGTTCTAGCAGATTAAAGCCTTCAGTTATGAATCACTTCGCCTTGAGAGTAATTGATTGCACATCAATTTAATCTGCTACAACTTCAGTTGGAAGGATGGATTTCCGCATCAAACCAGAGTGCCTCCAGCTCAGCCCCCACGCGGATAACTCTGCTGCTATTTTTAAACATTGGCTGGCGTGCTTTAAGGGCTACCTCGACACGGCCGTAGGCACCCCCATGGAAGGACAGGAGATGCACCTCCTGTGCTCCCGGGTCAGCCCTGGGATCTACCCCCTTATTGAGGAGGCGGAGAACTATGCTGCCGCTATCGAACTGCTGGAAGGACATTACATCCGCCCGGTAAACCAGGTCTACGCTCGTCACCTGCTTGCGACTAGGCGGTAAAGCCCCGAGGAAACGTTGGAAGACTTCTACCGGGCGCTACTGGTGCTGGGTCAAAACTGTGGCTGTCCGCGAGTTTCGGGGAGCGAGCACACGGAACTTTTAATCAGGGATGCTTTTGTGGCAGGTATGACCTCCCCCGATATCCGCCGAAGGTTCCTAGAAAGGGACACTCTGGGACTTACAGAGGCACGGGCCCTGGCAGGGTCCATGGATGTTGCCTATAAAAACGCGCTGTCCTTTGCACCCAATCACGCGGCGGCCCCCTGGGCTGTGTGGCATCCCGCAGAGGCAGCCCCTCAGACCTTCCCCCTGACCCTGCAAGCCTGCTCGGCGAGACGGCCCGCTAACGCCGCCGGACCTCGCTGTTTCTTCAGCGGGCAGGCGAATCATCCCCGCCCGCGCTGCCCGGCCCGCACCACCACCTGCAAAGGGTGCGGCAACAAGGGCCACTATGTGGGGGTCTGCCAGGCCCGCTCCGTGGCCGCAGTCTCCAGCGACTATGGACCATCGCGGCAACCCTCCCTTCAGCCCCCGACCGGCCAGCGCTCACCGCCCCCCCCCCTATCCTAACGCCACGTGCGACCCAGGGGCGTGGCCATCTTGCCGCCCCGGACTCCACGCTGGACGGGTGGGCGCCGCCATTTTGTCCATCACCGACGCCATCTTCTTCATCCCCGGACATCATGTGCGACCCATGGGTGACGCCATCTTGGATGGGGCCCCAGGCTGCCCGATCAGAATTCAACAATCAGAATGCGGAATATTTGGCTAATGGTAAAGTTCTTGAAAGTGTGGCTGAGCAGAGGGATCTAGGTGTCCATGTACATAGATCCCTGAAAGTTGCCACCCAGGTTGATAGGGTTGTGAAGAAGGCCTATGGAGTGTTGGCCTTTATTGGTAGAGGGATTGAGTTCCGGAGTCGGGAGGTCATGTTGCAGCTGTACAGAACTCTGGTCCGGCCGCATTTGGAGTATTGCGTACAGTTCTGGTCACCGCATTATAGGAAGGACGTGGAGGCTTTGGAGCGGGTGCAGAGGAGATTTACCAGGATGTTGCCTGGTATGGAGGGAAAATCTTATGAGGAAAGGCTGACGGACTTGAGGTTGTTTTCGTTGGAGAGAAGAAGGTTAAGAGGAGACTTAATAGAGGCATACAAAATGATCAGGGGGTTGGATAGGGTGGACAGTGAGAGCCTTCTCCCGCGGATGGATATGGCTGGCACGAGGGGACATAACTTTAAACTGAGGGGTAATAGATATAGGACAGAGGTCAAAGGTAGGTTCTTTACGCAAAGAGTAGTGAGGCCGTGGAATGCCCTACCTGCTACAGTAGTGAACTCGCCAACATTGAGGGCATTTAAAAGTTTATTGGATAAACATATGGATGATAATGGCATAGTGTAGGTTAGATGGCTTTTGTTTCGGTGCAACATCGTGGGCCGAAGGGCCTGTACTGCGCTGTATTGTTAAAAAAAAAAAAAACTCGCAGCTGCTTCACCTGACCTCGGTAACACTGGACCAAAGTCGGCCTCGGACACTCGCAACGGCTACAACGATGGTCCTCATCAACGGCCACGAGACGTCGTGCCTGATTGACTCTGGGAGCACGGAAATCTTTGTTCACCCCGACACGGTAAGGCGCTGTTCACTTGTAACCCACCCTGTAAATCAAAGGATCTCCCTGGCCTCCGGGTCACACTCGGTGGAGATAAAGGGGTTCTGCCTAGCGAACCTCACTGTTCAAGGTAGGAAATTCAACAATTTCCGCCTGTACGTCCTGCCGCACCTCTGTGCGGCTACCCTCCTGGGGCTGGATTTCCAATGCCATTTGCAAAGCCTGACTTTTAAATTCGGCGGCCCTATACCTCCCCTTACTGTTTGCGGCCTCGCGACCCTTCAGGTCGACCCGCCTTCCCTGTTTGCGAACCTCACCCCGGATTGTAAACCCGTCGCCACCAGGAGCAGGCAGTACAATGCCCAGGACCGGACCTTCATCAGGTCCGAGGTCCAAAGGCTGCTGGGGGAAGGGGTCATCGAAACGAGCAACAGTCCCTGGAGAGCTCAGGTAGTGGTGGTAAAGACCGGGGAGAAGCATAGGATGGTCATCGACTACAGTCAGACCATCAACAGGTTTACGCAGCTGGATGCGTACCCTCTCCCCCATATAGCCGACCTGGTAAACAGGATCGCACAATACAAAGTCTTCTCCACGGTGGACCTCAAGTCCGCCTACCACCAGCTACCCCTCCGCATTAGTGACCGCAAGTACACTGCCTTCGAAGCAGATGGGCAGTTCTATCAATTTTTAAGAGTTCCCTTTGGTGTCACTAATGGGGTCTCAGTCTTCCAGCGAGAGATGGACCAAATGGTTGACCGGTACAGCTTACGCGCAACGTTCCCATATCTGGATAACGTCACCATCTGCGGCCATGACCAGCAGGTCCACGACACCAACCTCCGCGAATTCCTCCAGACCGTGAAAATCCTTAATCTGACGTACAATAAGGATAAATGCGTGTTTAGCACCGACCATCTAGCCATTCTAGGCTACGTAGTGCGAAGTGGAGTCATAGGCCCCGACCCTGAGCGCATGCGCCCCCTCATGGAGTTCCCCCTCACTCACTGCCCCAAGGCCCTGAAGCGCTGCCTAGGGTTCTTCAGCTATTATGCACAGTGGGTCCCCAATTACGCAGACAAAGCCCGACCCCTGATCCAGTCCACGACCTTCCCCCTGTCGACGGAGCTCACCAGGCCTTCAGCCGCATCAAAGCAGACATTGCTAAAGCCACGATGCGCGCCATCGACGAGTCCCTCCCCTTCCAGGTCGAGAGCGATGCGTCCGACGTAGCTCTGGCGGCCACCCTCAATCAAGCGGGCATGCCTGTGGCTTTCTTCTCCCGTACCCTCCATGCTTCCGAAATTCGCCACTCCTCGGTCGAAAAGGAGGCCCAGGCCATAGTAGAAGCTGTGCGACACCGGAGGCATTATCTGGCCGGCAGGAGATTCACTCTCCTCACGGACCAACGGTCGGTTGCCTTCATGTTCGATAATGCACAGCGGGGCAAGATTCAGAACGACAAGATCTTGCGGTGGAGGATAGACCTTTCCACCTTTAATTACGAGATCTTGTACCGTCCGGGGAAGCTCAGCGAACCTCCTGATGCCCTGCCCCGCGGCACATGTGCCACCGCACAAGTGGACCGCCTCCGATCCCTCCACGAGGACCTCTGTCACCCGGGGGTCACTCGCTTTGTCCATTTTATCAAGACCCGCAACCTGCCCTACTCCATTGAGGAGGTCAGGACCGTCACCAGGGACTGCCAAATCTGTGTGGAGTGCAAACCGCACTTCTACCGGCCAGAGAGGGCGCACCTGATAAAGGCTTCCCGTCCCTTTGAACGCCTCAGCATGGACTTCAAAGACCCCCTCCCCTCCACCGACCGCAACACCTACTTCCTTAACGTGACTGACGAATACTCCCGGTTCCCATTCGCCATCCCCTGCCCGGACATGACCACAACCACCGTCAAGGCCCTCCAGGGTATTTTTACACTGTTCGGTTTCCCCGCATACATTCACAGTGATAGGGGGTCCTCCTTTATGAGCGACGAACTGCGTCAATTCCTGCTCAGCAAGGGCATCGCCTCGAGCAGGAACGACAAAGTTACAACCCCCGGGGAAATGGGCAGGTAGAGAGGGAGAACGGAACGGTCTGGAAGACCGTCCTGCTGGCCCTACGGTCCAGGAATCCCCCAGTCTCCCGCTGGCAGGAAGTCCTCCTGGTGGCCCTCCACGCCATCCGGTCACTGCTCTGTACAACCACGAATCAGACACCTCACGAACGTCTCCTTGTTTTCCCCAGGAAGCCCTCCTCCGGGACCTCACTCCCAACCTGGCTAGCGACACCCGGGCCCATCCTACTTTGGAAACATGTGAGGGCGCACAAGTCGGACCCGTTGGTCGAGAGGGTCCACCTGCTGCACGCCAACCCCCAGGACACAGTCTCCCTTCGGACCTGGCGCACGCTGGAGCCCCATGCGCATCCGAACCATTGCCCCCACCCCCACCCTCCCCACAGCACCTAACTGGAGGGTCGGTACTCTGTGGAACAAGCTGCCAATTTGATTGCCGAAAGGGTGCGGGAACATAGGCTGGGCGAAGGAGAAGAAATGTCGAATTCCCTTTAAGAAATGATTATGGTTGAAAACTAATGTTTTCAAGCCTCGGTCGATGGGAAAATATCAAATTCATGCATGGATGCGAAGAGGCCTTATCTGTGGCCGACATAGCATCTGTTTATACAGCTGTGTCCATCAAAGTGATAATCACAGCCAGAGGTTGGTATAATATTCAGGCTTGCAAACTTCAAATATTTGCAGAATAATTAAAACAAGAAAAAAATGCTTAACCCTTTGTTCGGCTTTATTCCGCCACTCAAGAAATGAATCAACGAGGGAGCATGTGATAGATCTGCCTGTTCAAAACTAAACTAAAACTCAAACACTTTCAATTGCCATCAGAAATAAATGATTGCAGGTGATAACAAGCAGTGATTTTAAACTTCATTGTTGGCTTTACACAGAGGAGCAATTGTATTGGATAAAGGAGGCTGGATTCTCCATTTCTGAGACTAAGTGATGACACCGGTGCAGGATTCGTTGAGAACCACGTCAGTAACTGTGGTGGTATGTATTAGGGGTAATACGGTACACCACGTGTCGACAGGCTATTGGTGGAGGGATGCCAGGTCCTGATAGGATCTGCCACCTACTGGACTCCACCCAGAAATGCCGGTGTAAGAACCCAGCTTTTCCCTCCATTTCCCTCAGCAGCTGCATTCTGTAACCACGCTGCTGGGGATAAAGTTCTGTTTAATAAAGCCTTCAATTGACATTGCCTCAACCTGCCTCGTGTCATATTGACGGTGCTACAGTAACACCGACACCACACCTGTACCAAGCCACTGTTAAGGGGCTAACACTGCGCCATGTGGACCACAATCAATTTCAATGTCAAATGGTGCGGGATTCGCCGGTTTCCCAATTGACACTCAGGAGGCTGACAAGCTGCAGCCGCAGATACACACACACACCACCCCAGCCAACAAGATGGCAACGAGGAGAGAGGCACCCGTTTCACGGACGCCGGGCTCGAGACCCTCCTGGACGCGGTGGGGAAAATGCATTGACCCTGTACCCTGGCTTGAGAAGAAGGCTGCCAGCCGCCGCCATTTGTTTTGCCTGGGCGCAGGTGACAGAGGTGGTCAGCGCCGTCAGCAACACAGTCCGGACCGGCCAGTAGTGCAGGAAGAATCTTCACCACCTCCTCGGGACGACCAGGGTGAGTAGGCAGCACTGTGCCCCTGGCACCGACCCCAATCCCCCCCCCCCCCCCCCCCCCCCAAGATCCCAGAGGGCGACCGAACCCTCACCCTGCAACACATGCCGGAACCCATACTGGCCACCACGGCCGGGCGCCCTGGGCACGGAGGCCAACAGCTGCCCACCCCTGGGTTGTATACATCGGACTATCTAACACTATAGTTTTCCGGTTGCCCCCCCCCCCCCCCCCAGGAGAAGGCCGCACATAACCGCCGGGAGTGGGGGAAACTGGAGGGGGAACATCGGACCTGTGGCTCCGCACCGCGGCAGAGTAGAGAGCCCTGGACGTGGCCAGCGGCCCGGAGGAAAGGGAGGTCGCTGGGGTGGAGATTGGCCATGGTTGAGGAAGTGACACCCCGCTGAGTTGCAGTTCCACGGGACACATGCGTCAACACGCCCCCGCAGCACCACCCCCACAGCCATCCCCCACACCACCCTCAGCCTCACCCTCACTCTCACCCCCACCACCACCCTCACCCTTACCTCTACCCACACCACCACCAACCACCCTTACCCCCACCCCCACACCACCCTCACCGCCACCCCCCACACCACCCTCACCCCTACCATCTCACTCTCACCCCCACCAACCACCCTCACCCCCACCCTCACCCCTACACCACCCTCATCGCTACCCCCCACATCACCCTCACCCCTACCACCTCACTCTCACCCCCGCCAACCACCCTCACCCCCACCCCCCACACCACTCTCACCCCTACCACCTCACTCTCACCCCCGCCAACCACCCTCACCCCCACCCTCACCCTCACCCCTACACCACCCTCATCGCTACCCCCCACATCACCCCCACCCTCACCCCTACCCCCCACATCACCCCCACCCCCACACCCCCCTCACCGCCACCCCCCACACCACCCCCACCCTCACCCCCACCCCCCACACCACCCTCACCCCCACCACCCACACCACCCTCACTCTCACCCCCCACACCACCATCACTCGCACCCTCACCCCCCATACTCTCACCCCACCCCCCCTCACTCTCACCCCCACCCCCCACACTACCATCACTCGCACCCTCACCACCCATACTCTCACCCCCACCCCCCACACCACCCTCACCCTTACCCCTACCCACACCACCACCAACCACCCTTACCCCCACCCCCACACCCCCCTCACCGCCTCCCCCCACACCACCTGGTGTCCCCCGCCCCAGCCAGTGGCACAGCCAGAGCCCCGCCCCCAGCCAGTGGCACAGCCGGAGCCCCCCCCCCCAGCCAGTGGCACAGCCGGGCCCCCCCCTCCCCAGAGCCACCCCCCCCCCAAGACCCCCCCCCCCCCCCCGCAGAACCCCCCCTCGGAGCCCCCCTCCTCCACAGAGCACCCCCACCGAGTGATGGGGCCATGATGGTGACTCCCGCAGGGGAGGTGCCGGAACACCGCAGCACCTCGGACTCCCCTCTCCTGTCCCTGGCGCATTGGTGGGCAGCGGCAGAACAGGGCGGCATCATGCCACCTGGGACATCCGAGCAGCAGCTAGGCCCGTCCGGGCCTGGTCGCCCCAGAGGATAGCCGCCAACAGGGACCCAAGTCGCAGGGCAGGAATCACAGTAGGCCGTCTCAACTCTCGATGTACCGTCTGGTAATCCACCAAGACGTAGTGTTAGGGCCCGTAAGGCCTGAAAGTTAGACGCCAGTTAAGTTGGCACGGGTGCAGGGCAGAGTTTAGTTATAGGGGCTAGGGCACAAATCTGTATATACGTTGCCACATTAAACACCTGTGCACATTGTTGCAATCTGTCTCGGTGCTCTGTCAGGTGTGTGTGAGGAATGGGCTGGTCTGGGCTGGCCAGAGAGGGGGTGTGGGGGGGAATGGGTGGATATTATGGGTGGCCTGGGCTCCCCACCCTCCACCACCGTCAGCCAGGGATTTGATGGGACCGTGTTATGGAATAGCCAGCTCCACATGCAAGGTTCACCCAGGTGGACGGTGGAAAGTGCTACCGTGGGCAGGAGTCAGACGTTTGTTGTGTTTGGTCTCTTATGCCTTACGATGAAGTCCACCAAACACCTCAACTTGTCCAAACCAGAATCGTTTATTGAGTCTCGTGTGGTAAGACAGCAATCTGATACAGAGCACGTTATCATGGAGTCTGCCTATTACTCCTCTGGAATCTGCACCTGGCACTGACCATTCACTTGTATGTCTTATTACCCTCTCAATCTTCTTCTGGAGATGGTCGGATGTGTCTCCCCTTATATGGGGTGTGGTGTGGAGGTTGGATGTGCTGTCCGTGCCCTTGACCAGTTCCCATCCCCCGCGACTTGATGAACCTGGGGACGATCAGAGCGACCCGTGCGCGTTGAGCCTGGAGCACACGTTGTCCGGCCTTCTGTGGCTCCCTGGGCCCCATATCCTGCCCACCCTCCCCCTCCCCCACATCATCCTCGTCGGACAAGGCCTGGTGTTCATCCTCCTCCTCCAGCACGTCGCCCCACTGCTTTGCGATGCTGTGGAGGATGCAGCAGGCTGCCACGATAGGGGGCAATCCTCTCAGCATCATACTGGAGGGCCCCTCCAGAGCGATCCAGGCACCTGAACCACATCTTCTGGAGGCTGAAGCGCCACTCAATCACACTCCTGGTCACTGTACAGACGTCATTGTAACTGGTCTTGGTGTCGGCAGCCCACAGTTGCCCCTCTCTGTGTCCTACCTCTTATTGGAGGCGGCGAATCGTGGAGGCCCCAGAGAATACCGGTAGGCCTGCTAATGATATCCAAAAGGTGTCTACTGTACGTGCGTTCCGGACCACATTGACGCCGCTGTTGAGGTGACGGAGAATTACGATTTGGTGTGATTTTGGCATCGGAACCTATTCTCCGCTCAATCCCGTTTCCTGATTTTGGGTCAGCCAACGGTCTGGTCTTAGAGACAATAATTCCAGAGATACAACTTGATCCACTGCCGAAGTTTCTCAGATATACGGCTTCATTTAACATAAATGATCATGCTGTTTTAATGTGAATGATGGCTTACTTTCTGTTTACTTTGGCTGGCTTCTACTCTTGATCTGATTTGATTTATTATTGTCACATGTATTAGTATACAGTGAAAAGTATTGTTTCTTGCTTGCTATACAGACAATGCACCGTACATAGGGAAGGAAGGAGAGACTGCAGAATGTAATGTTACAGTTATAGCAAGAGCGAAGAGAAAAGATCAACTTAATACGAGGTAGGTCCATTCAAAAGTCTGATGGCAGCAGGGAAGAAGCTGTTCTTGAGTCGGTTGGTACGTGACCTCAAACCTTTTCCTGACGGAAGAAGGTGGAAGGGAGTATGTCCGGGGTGCGTGGGGTCCTTAATTATGCTGGCTGCCTTTCCGAGGCAGCGGGAATTGTCGACCGAGTCGATGGATGCGAGGCTGGTTTGTGTGATGGACTGGGCTACATTCACAACCTTTTGTAGTTTCCTGCGGTCTTGGGCAGAACAGGCTCCATACCAAGCTGTGATACACCCAGAAAGAATGCTTTCTATGGTGCATCTGTAAAAGTTGGTGAGAGTCTTAGCTGATATGCCAAATTTCCTTAGTCTTCTGAGAACGTAGAGTCGTTGGTGGGCTTTCTTAACTATAGTGTCGGCATGGGGGGACCAGGACAGGTTGTTGGTGATCTGTACACCTAAATACTTGAAGCTCACGACCCTTTCTACTTTGTTCCCATTGATGTAGACAGGGGCATGTTCTCCTCTACGCTTCCTGAAGTCGATGCAATCTCCTTCGTTTTGTTGACATTGAGGGAGAGATTATTGTCGGCGCACCAGTTCACCAGATTCTCTATCTCATTCCTGTACTCTGTCTCGTCATTGTTTGAAATCCGACCCACTACGGTGGTGTCATCAGCAAATTTGAAAATCAAGTTGGAGGATAATTTAGGCACACAGTCATAGGTGTATAAGGAGTATAGTAGGGGGCTGAGGACACAGCCTTGTAGGGCACCGATGTTGAGGATGATCGTGGAGGAGGTGTTGTTGCCTATCCTTACTGATTGTGGCCTGCGGGTTAGAAATTTCAGGATCTACTTCCGGTTGCGGCTATGCCTAGGTAGGTCGCACGTTCGGCAGCTCCCGCCGAGAACGGACTTTTGGGCTCTCTAGAGGAGCCCCAACGGCAATTGTTCGACGGCTTCCAGTGTGGGAAGGTGACAGCAAGGTCCCCCCCGACAGTATATGTATTGGACCAGGAGTGGAGCGGTGAAAAAAGTGTTCTTGGAGCAGCGAAAAGTGAGGGGGAGGAAAAACAACATGGCGGCGGGTGGAGACCAAGCAGCATGGGCGCAGTGGTCACAGGAGCAGCAGGGGTTTCTTAGACGCTGCTTTGAGGAGTTGAAGACCGAAATGCTGGCGCCAATGAAGGCGGCAATTGAGAAGCTAGTGGAGACCCAGAAAGCCCAAGGGGCGGCGATTCGAGAGGTGCGGCAAAAAGCCTCGGAAACGAGGACGAGATCTTGGGCCTGGCGGTGAAGGTGGAGGCGCACGGGGCGCTGCACAAGAGGTAGGCGGAAAGATTTGAGGACCTGGAGAATAGGTCGAGGAGGAAGAATCTTCGGATTCTGGGTCTCCCTGAGGGAGTGGAGGGGCCCGATATCGGGGCATATGTGAGCACGATGCTCAATTCGCTGATGGGCGCGGGAGCCCATCGGAAGCTAGATGGGGCTCACCGGGTCCTAGCAAGGAGACCCAAGGCCAACGAGCCGCCAAGGGCTTTAGTGGTGAGGTTTCACCGCTTTATGGACGGAGAGTGTGTCCTGAAGGAGGACAAGAAGGAGCGGACAGTAGGTGAGAGAATACGGAGATCCGAATCTACCAGGACTGGAGTGCGGAGGTGGCTAAGAAAAGAGCTGGTTTTAATTGGGCTAAGGCGGTGCTCCATCGAAAGGGGGTGAAGTTCGGTATGCTGCAGCCATCACGTTCCAGGATCGACACCACTACATGGAGCTTCATACGGACTGAAAGGTTGGACTCAGATTGAAGGTTTGGTGTGGGGGGATGTTTGCTGTGTTTGCTACGTTTGGGGAATGTTCTGTTTGTCAGGGTGCTGGGTGGGGATGGGTGAAGGGATTTGATGGGGAGACTGTGGGAGAGTGTGGGCATCGGTGCTGGAGGGGCAGACCCCCATGAGGGAAGAGGGGGAGGGGAGGCCCAGGGAGGGGAATCGGGGTAAGGCCGCAAAAGGAGCTGCGCCAGAGGGGGCGGGGCCGGCTCAGGAAAGCGCGGGCTTTTTCCCGCGCTAGAGAAGGACGGGGGTGGGGGGCCGGGGGGGGGGTGTATGGGTGGTGTTGGAGGGGGGCGCACACTGACTGCCAGGGAGGGGGAGGGGGGATTCTCACACTGGAGGGGGTCGATGGAATGGCGGAAGAGGCCGGGGTCAGCAAGAGTCAGCTGATTTACGGGAGTGGTATGTGGTGAGCAAAAGGGCTAGATGTGGATCTAGCGGGAGGAGGGGGGGGTAAAGGGAGGGGAATAGGGTTGCTGCTGCATTGGCCAAAGGGGAGCTGGAAGTAGGAGAGGTGGTCGGGGCGGGGGTCTGCCGTCTGGGGGACTGGAGGGCGCGGGAGGCGCGGGCACGTGACTGGCCTAGAAAAGGAGATGGTTAGTCGGCGGAGGGGGGGGGGGGGGGCGAGCAGCCCCCCAATCCGGCTGATAACTTGGAATGTGAGGGGCCTGAACGGGCCGGTCAAGAGGGCCCGGGTGTTCGAGCACTTAAAGGGACTGAAGGCAGATGTGGTTATGCTTCAGGAGACGCATTTGAAGGTGGCAGATCAGGTTAGGCTGAGAAAGGGTTGGGTAGGACAGGTGTTCCATTCGGGACTGGATGCGAAGAACAGAGGGGTTGCAATACTAGTGGGGAAGCGGGTGTTGTTTGAGGCAATGGATATTGTAGTGGATAATGGAGGTAGATATGTGATGGTGAGCGGTAGGCTGCAGGGGGTGCGGGTGATACTGGTAAATGTATATGCTCTGAATTGGGATGATGCCGGATTTATGAAGTGCATGCTTGGTCGGATTCTGGACCTGGAGGTAGGAAGCTTGATAATGGGGGGGGATTTCAACATGGTGCTGGACCCAGCATTGGATCGCTCTAGGTCCAGGACGGGTAAGAGGCCGGCTGCGGCCAAGGTGCTTAGGGGGTTTATGGACCAGATGGGAGGAGTGGACCCATGGACGTTTGTCAGGCCCCAGGCCAGGGAATTTTCATTTTTTTCCCATGTCCATAGAGCCTACTCCCGGATAGATTTTTTTGTTCTGAGCAGGGCGCTAATCCCGAAAGTGGAGGGAACGGAGTACTCGGCCATAGCCATCTTAGACCACACCCCGCACTGGATGGAGCTGGAGTTGGGGGAGGAGAGGGACCAGCGCCCGTTGTGGCACCTGGATGTGGGACTGTTGGTGGATGAGGAGGTGTGTGGGCGGCTGCGGGGGTGCATTGAAAGATATTTGGAGGCCAACAACAACGGGGAGCTGCAGGTGGGGGTAGTCTGGGAGGCGCTGAAGGCGGTGGTTAGGGGAGAGCTAATCTCCATTAGGGCCCATAGGGAGAAGAGAGAGGGGAGGGTGAGGGAGAGGTTGGTGGGGGAGATTTTACGGGTGGATAGGAGATATGCAGAGGCCCCCGAGGAGGGGCTACTCAGGGAGCGACGGAATCTCCAGACGGAGTTCGACCTGTTGACCACAGGGAAAGCAGAGGCACACTGGAGGAAAGCGCAGGGGGCGATGTATGAGTATGGGGAGAAGGCGAGTCGGATGCTGGCACACCAGCTTCGTAAGAGGGAGGCAGCGAGGGAGATTGGTGGAATTAATGATAGAGGGGGGAATACAGTGCGGAGTGCGGTGAGAATAAATGAGGTATTTAGGGACTTTTATGGGGATTTGTACAGATATGAGCCCCCAGCGGGGGACGAGGGGATGTGACGATTCTTGGATCAGCTGAGGTTCCCGAGGGTGGAAGAGCAGGAGGTGGCTGATTTAGGGGCGCCAATAGGGCTGGAGGAGCTGGTTAAAGGATTGGGGAGCATGCAGGCGGGGAAGGCCCCGGGGTCGGACGGGTTCCCAGTCGGGTTTTATAGGAAGTACGCGGATCTGCTAGGCCCGTTGCTAGTGAGTGTCATGATATTCAAGAGAACATCACAGCACATAAACACATACATAATGATAGACAGAGCATCGGACCAATTAGCACACATAACACAACAGCCAATCACAGACAAGAGCATACACAGTACAAAACAAGAAACACAACACTTCCTGGGCAGTCCATTAGGAGATGGCACAGGGCAAGGACCTCAAAGCCAGACACTCACACAGTCACCACGTGCTGAGTACCAAGTTTGTTGTATAAATAGTTTAACAGAATAAAACTGCGTTGTACCAATCGCAACCGTGTTGGTTCGTCTGTATATCAGAGCACCCAACACTTCATGGTACCAGAAGTGAATCGAAACCTACCCACAAATCTGCCATCCTGTGCCATGGACACCGTCAACACACCGCAGCCGTTGCAAGTCGCTGGGAACCTGGGCATCAATTGGACGCTCTTCAAGCAACGCTTCAAGCTCTTTATGGAAGCCAACGAAAAACAGGGCGCCTCGGACAAAAGGAAGATTACCATCCTCCTCACCACCGCAGGTCAGCACACCATCCATGTATACAACTCCCTGGTGTTTGCGGAAGGCGAGGACAAATCTAAGTATGACACTGTCCTCCTCAAGCTCGACCAATACTTCAACGTTGAAGTCAACGAGAGCTTTGAGAGGTATGTCTTCCAGCAGCGCCTGCAAGGTAAGGATGAGCTCTTTCAGTCCTTCCTGACGCATCACCGCATACTCGCACAGTCCTGCGGTTACGACGCCACCTCAGAGTCCATGATCCGGGACCAGATCGTTTTTGGGGTTGCCTCCGGCAGCCTATGCCAGCAGCTTCTAAAAATAAAAGGCCTGACCTTAGCATCTGCAGTTGAAACCTGTGTCCTGCATGAGAACGCGACTAACCGCTATGCCCAATTTCAGGTGACCGAATCGGCGCGGAGGGGGTCCTACGTGACCGGATCGGAGAGCCAGGCGACCCACGAGGCTGAACGGGTCCAGGCGATCGAGTTTCTCCCGGCCCGCGGCCCGGACGAGGGCGGCCGTTTCGCGCGCTTTTCAAGGCCTCCCGCGCTTGTGCGCGGCAAAACCTACGGCAACACTGAGGGACGTGATGCACAGGCGCGCTCGACGCAAGACCGAACTGCACATGCGCAGTGGCGTAACGAACGCCATGACGTCACGACGTGCGGCAACTGTGGAGCTGCACATTTAAAAGGACAATGTCCCGCAAAAAACCTGACAATGC
This sequence comes from Scyliorhinus torazame, assembly GCF_047496885.1. Lineage (NCBI taxonomy): Eukaryota > Metazoa > Chordata > Chondrichthyes > Carcharhiniformes > Scyliorhinidae > Scyliorhinus > Scyliorhinus torazame. Next base: position 30,743,666 of record NC_092713.1, on the reverse strand, counting down.
CTACGCTGTGGCAAGATGGGCCATTACGCTGCCTACTGTCGAGCGGCTCAACCTGTTGATCTCCCGCATCTACGACAACCTCGCAGGAACGTGCGGACCATTCAGCCGCCACATTACGGCATCCAAACCGACGACACAGATGACCAAGGCGCCTTCCGGGTTGCGGTCATTGATGGGAACCGGGTCAACACAATCAATCCGGGCGATGAATGGGGTGCCACCCTGACGGTCAACCGATCGCCGATCACTTTCCGCCTGGACACTGACGCCTCCGCCAACCTCAAAGCATGGTCAGCCTTCTACGCTATGAAGATCAGACCACCAATCCGGCTGTCCCGGTGCAGAATGGTTGACTACAACGGGAACGTTATCCCGGCTATGGGATCCTGCCAGCTCCAGGTGACACACAACACACACACGGCCACACTCTCGTTCGAGATAGTCGGCTCATCGAAGGACTCCCTTCTGGGCGCACAGGCATGTAAGGCTCTCCACCTCGTGCAACGAGTCCACTCTCTCTCTCCAGGCGGCTCATCTGACTTCCCGGATGCAGAGATCAAAGCACAGCTCCAATCGCTCCTCGCCCACAACCAGGAGGCATTCGAGGGCATGGGAACACTGCCATACACCTACCGAATTCGCCTCAAACCGGACGCCATCCCGGTCATTCAAACACCTCGCAGGGTTCCTGCGCCACTTAAAGACCGCCTCAAGCTGCAGCTGCAGGATCTCCAGGACCAAGGGGTCCTATCCAGGGTCACGGAGCCCACGCCGTGGGTCAGCTCCATGGTGTGTGTCAAGAAGCCCTCCGGCAAGCTCCGTATCTGTATTGACCCCAAAGACCTCCAATAATAATATAATGAGGGAACATTATCCCATACCCAAAAGGGAGGAGATCACCAGTGAAATGGCCCAGGCGAAGATATTCACGAAACTGGATGCTTCTAAGGGGTTTTGGCAGATCCAACTTGGTCCCTCCAGCCAAAAGCTGTGCACCTTCAACACCCCTTTTGGCAGGTTCTGCTACAACCGGATGCCATTTGGCATCATCTCGGCATCCGAGGTCTTTCACAGGATCATGGAGCAGATGATGGAGGGCATCGAAGGGGTGCGCGTACACGTGGACGACGTCATCATCTGGTCCACCACACCACAGGAGCACATATATCGTCTCCAACGCGTTTTTGCCCGCATACGGGAAAACGGCCTGCGCCTCAACCGAGCCAAGTGTTGCTTTGGCCAGACCGAGTTGAAGTTCCTGGGGGACCATATCTCCCGGTCAGGGGTCCGTCCGGATGCCGACAAGGTGAGCGCCATCACAGCCATGCCGCAGCCGGCAGACAAGAAGGCTGTCCTACGCTTCCTTGGCATGGTCAACTTCCTGGGGAAGTTCATTCCCAACCTTGCCTCCCACACGACGACTCTGCGCCACCTCGTCAAAAAATCTACAGAGTTCCAGTGGCAGCCCACACACCAGCTGGAATGGGAGGAGCTTAAACGCAAACTCACCAATGCACCGGTATTTGGCGTTTTATGACACGTCTCGTGCCACCAAAATCTCAACTGATGCCAGCCAATCCGGCATTGGAGCAGTGCTCCTGCAGCAGGATGACACGTCGTCATGGGCCCCAGTTGCCTATGCATCGCGGGCCATGACCCCCACAGAGCAGCGCTACGCGCAGATCGAAAAGGAGTGCCTGGGCTTGCTAACCGGTTTAGACAAGTTCCATGATTATGTATATGGTCTTCCCTGGTTCACTGTCGAAACTGACCACCGCCCCCTGGTCAGCATCATAAACAAGGACCTGAACGAGATGACCCCTCGCCTCCAGCGCATCCTACTTAAACTCAGGAGGTATGACTTCCAACTGGTCTACACTCCAGGGAAGGACCTCATCGTGGCGGATGCCCTATCCAGAGCAGTGAGCACGCCGCCAGATGCGGAGGGGTTCGTATGTCACGTCGAGGCGCAGGTGGCCTTCACATCGGCAAATCTGCCAGCTGACGACTCCAGTCTGACCCGTATTCGCCGAGAGACTGCAGCCGACCCCCTTCTACAGAGTGTGATGTGCCACATGACGGGAGGGTGGCTCAAAGGGCAGTACCCGCAGTTCTACAATGTCCGAGACGACCTGGCCGTCATTGATGGTGTCCTTCTGAAGCTGGACCGGATTGTGATTCCGCACAGCATGCGCAAGCTGGTTCTCGACCAACGACACGAAGGCCACTTGGGGGTCGAGAAGTGCAGACGGAGGGCTCGAGAGGCGGTATACTGGCCGGGCATCAGTGACGATATTGCCAACATGATGCTCAACTGTACAACCTGCCAAAGGTTTCAGCCGGTGCAACCTCCTGAAACGCTTCTGCCCCATGAGCTGGTGACGTCCCCCTGGGCGAAGGTGGGTGTAGACTTTTTCACGCGCTCGGCAGGGACTATGTCATCATAGTTGACTACTTCTCAAACTACCCAGAAGTCATTCGCCTGCACGATTTGACGTCATCTGCCGTCATCAGGGCCTGCAAAGACACCTTTGCTCGCCACGCCATTCCGATGACTGTCATGTCGGACAATGGGCCCTGTTTCGCCAGTCAGGAATGGTCATTGTTTGCTGCCTCGTATGGCTTCACAAACATGCGCCCAGCCCTCTGCATCCCCAGTCCAATGGAAAGGCAGAGAAGGGCGTTCACATTGCCAAGTGGCTCCTCTGCAAGGCTGCTGCTGCCGGGTCGGATTTCTCCCTCGCCCTGCTGGCCTATCGCTCGGCCCCACTAGCCACTGGTCTCTCACCAGCACAGCTGCTGATGGGTCGCGCCCTCAGAACCACTGTGCCTTCCATCCTGGCACCAACAATAGACCATGCTCCGGTACTGCATAGGATGCAACTGCAGCGCGGTCGCCAGAAGCGATCGTATGACACACGGGCAACTGATCTTCCCGCCCTGGCCCCTGGAGACGAAGTCCGCATCCACCTACCAGAAGGTGGCTGGTCAGCACCTGCCGAAGTTCTCCGACGCGTGGCTCCCCGCTCGTTCCTGGTACGCATGCCTGATGGATCCGTGCGTAGGCGCAATCGCCGGGATCTTCACCTACTTCCACACTCGCAACAAAACCTTACACTGACGCCGTGTCCTCCAGTGGTTCCTGATAGCGACTTTGTGGAGCTGCCTGCTACCGTACCCCTTCCGCCGCCGCCCGTGGCCAGGCCTGCACCTCAGTCGGTGGTTCCCGACCCACCCTTGAGGCGGTCAACCTGAATTTGTCGCCCACCTACTAGACTGGACTTATGAGACTGTTTACACGTTGAACTCTTGCAACCACTGTTTTAACATGTCTATGTTTTTCTCGTTACAGGCATTCGTTTTATCGTTCCACATTTCCACGTTGTTTTCTTTTTGATGTGGTACAACCTCATTAGCATGTCACACCCGACATCGCCCCTTGTATATAGTTAAGCCCCATGTACATGCTGTAAATATTACACGCACACACATTTAGCTGCACTCAGGACACATTTCTATTTATAACCACGTAGGCACATAATCTTGTAAAAAAGGAGGGATGTCATGATGTTCAAGGGAACATCACAGCACATAAACACATACATAATGATAGACAGCGCAACGGACTAATTAGCACACGTAACACGACAGCCAATCACAGACAAGAGCATACACAGTACAAAACAAGAAACACAACACTTCCTGGGCAGTCCATTAGGAGACGGCACAGGGCAAGGACCTCAAAGCCAGACACTCACACAGTCACCATGTGCTGAGTACCAAGTTTGTTGTATAAATAGTTTAACAGAATAAAACTGCGTTGTACCAATCGCAACCGTGTTGGTTCGTCTGTATATCAGAGCACCCAACATTTCAGTGAGGACTTTCAATAAGGCTAGGGAGGGGGGGGACCTTGCCCCCGATAATGTCCGGGGCGCTGATCTCTCTGATCCTGAAGCGGGACAAGGACCCATTGCAGTGTGGGTCGTATAGACCGATCTCGCTCCTTAATGTGGATGCTAAGTTGCTGGCAAAAGTGCTGGCTACGAGAATTGAGGACTGTGTCCCGGGGGTAATTCATGAGGACCAGACGGGGTTCGTAAAGGGCAAGCAGCTAAATACTAACGTGCGGAGGCTCCTCAACGTGATTATGATGCCCTCGGTGGAGGGAGAAGCGGAGGTAGTGGCAGCTATGGGCGCGGAGAAAGCTTTCGACCGGGTGGAGTGGGAGTATCTTTGGGAAGTGTTGCGGAGGTTTGGGTTCGGGGAGGGGTTTATCAGCTGGGTCAGATTGTTATATAGAGCCCCGATGGGAAGCGTGGCTACGAATCGGCGGAGGTCGGAGTACATTCGGCTGTACCGAGGGACGAGGCACGGGTGCCCCCTGTCCCCCTTGCTGTTTGCACTGGCAATTGAGCCCTTGGCCATGGCACTAAGGGAGTCCAGGAAATGGAGGGGACTGGTCCGTGGGGGAGAGGAACATCAGGTGTCGCTATATGTGGACGACCTGTTGCTGTATGTGGCAGACCCAGTGGAGGGGATGGCGGAGGTCATGCGGATCCTAAGGGAGTTTGGGGACTTCTCGGGGTATAAGTTGAATGTAGGGAAAAGTGAGCTCTTTGTGGTGCATCCAGGGGACCAGAGAAGGGGGATAGACAACCTGCCGCTGAAAAGGGCGGAAAGGAGCTTTTGGTACTTAGGGATCCAGGTGGCTGGGAGTTGGGGGGCCCTGCACAAACTCAATTTGACGCGGTTGGTGGAGCAGATGGAGGAGGATTTTAAAAGATGGGGTGTGCTGCCACTCTCACTGGCGGGCAGGGTGCAGTCGGTTAAAATGGTGGTCCTCCCGAGGTTTCTATTTGTGTTCCAGCGCCTTCCCATTATCATTCCCAAGGCCTTTTTCAAGTGGGTAAGCAGGAGTATCATGGGTTTCGTGCGGGCAAATAAGATCCCGAGAGTAAAGAGGGTGTTTCTGGAGCGGGGTAGGGACAGCGGGGGGGCTGGCTCTGCCGAATCTGTGCGGCTATTATTGGGCAGCCAATGTGGCGATGATCCGTAAGTGGGTAATGGAGACAGAGAGGGCAGAGTGGAAGAGGTTGGAGATGGCGTCCTGTGTGGGCACGAGCCTGAGTGCGCTGGTGACGGCACCACTGCCGCTCTCGCTGACAAGGTACACCACGGGTCCGGTGGTGGCGGCGACGCTGAAGAACTGGGGGCAGTGGAGGCGATACAGGGGCGAGGTGGGAGCCCCGGTTGGGTCCCCGATTCGGGAGAATCATCGGTTCGTCCCGGGAAGGATGGATGGGGGAATTCGGAGCTCACATCGGGCAGGGATTAGAAGAATGGGGGACCTGTTCATAGATGGGACGTTTGCGAGCCTAGGGGCGCTGGAGGAGAAGTTTGGGTTACCCCCGGGAAATGCTTTCAGGTATATGCAAGTGAGGGCGTTTGTGAGACAGCAGGTGAGGGAATTCCCGCTGCTCCTGGCACAGGGGACCCAGGACAGGGTGATTTTGGGTGTATGGGTTGGAGAGGGCAGGCGATCTACCAGGAGCTGAAAGAAGAGGAGGAGGCCGCGGTAGAGGAGCTAAAGGGCAAGTGGGAGGAGGAGCTTGGGGAGGAGATAGATGAGGGTCTGTGGGCTGATGCCCTGAGTAGGGTTAATTCTTCCTCCTCTTGCGCCAGGCTTAGCCTAATACAATTCAAGGTTGTTGAGGATGAGTAGGTTCTTTGGGGTGGAGGACAGGTGTCGGAGGTGCTCGGGGAGTCCGGCAAATCACGTCCACATGTTCTGGTCGTGCCCGGCACTGGAGGGGTTTTGGAGGGGTCTTGCGAGGACTATGTCCAAGGTGGTGAAAGTCCAGGTCAAGCCGAGTTGGGGATTGGCATTATTTGGGGTAACAGACGAGCCGGGAGTGCAGGAGGCAAAAGTTGCCGGCTATCCTGGCCTTTGCGTCCCTGGTAGCCCAGCGGAGGATCTTGTTATTATGGAAGGACGAGAAGCCCCCCAGTGTGGAAGCCTGGATAAATGATATGGCAGAGTTCATTAAGCTGGAGAGGATAAAGTTTGCCTTACGAGGGTCTGTGCAGGGGTTCTTCAGGCGGTGGCAACCATTCCTAGACTATCTCGCGGAGCGTTAGAAGGAGGTCAGCAGCAGCAGCAACCCTAGGGTGGGGGGGTTCTGTTGGGGGGGAATGGGGGTGGGTGGGGGGGGCTTCCCTACGAGTACCTTTAAATGTCATATGGGGGCTGCTATTGTACATGGAGAAACCCAATGTGAACGTTTTGTACAATGTACAATGTTTACTTGTTGTGTTTGCGTTTCTTTGATCTTCTGTTATGGGGGGGGGGGCAGTTTTGTCAAAAATTTTGTTGGAAAATTTGAATAAACATATTTTTTCAAAAAAAGAAATTTCAGGATCCAGTCGCAGAGGGAGGAGCTGAGGCCAAGGCCACGGAGTTTGGAGATGGGTTTCTTAGGAATGATGGTGTTGAAGGCTGAGCTGTTGTCGATAAATAGGAGTCTGACCTAGGTGTCTTTGTTATCTAGGTGTTCCAGGGTAGAGTGCAGGGCCATGGAGATGGCGTCTGCTGTGGACCTGTTGCAGCGGTAGGCGAACTGTAGTGGATCAAGGCAATCCAGGAGGCTGGAGTTGATTCGTGCCATGGCTAACCTTTCGAAGCACTTCATGATGATGGATGTCAGAGCCACTGGACGATAGTCATTAAGACACGCTGCTTAGCTTTTCTTTGGTACAGGGATGATGGTCGCCTTCTTGAAGCAGACAGGGACCTCAAACTGTTGTAAAGAGAGGTTGAAGATGTCTGCGAATAACCCCGCCAGGTGATCCGCGCAAGACCTGAGAGCTCGTCCAGGTCAGTGGCTTTCCGTGGGTTGACCTTCGGGAAGGCTGCTCTGACACCTGCAGTGGTGACCTCAGATACAAGTTCATCCGAGGCTTCTGGGGTGGAGGGCTCGCTCTCGCTGACCTCTTGCTCAAAGCGGCCATAGAATGCGTTGAGCTCATCAGGGAGGGATGCGTTGGAGCCGGCTATTTTACATGCTTTCATCTTGTAGCCCGTTATGTCTTGCAGACCTTGCCATATTCGGCAGAGTCCGTGTGGCTAGCCTGGGACTCGAGCTTGGACCGGACTGTCTTTTGGCATCTTTGATGGATTTCTTTAGATCATATCTGGCTTTCTTGTAGCGGTCAGGGCGCCTGACCTGAACGCCTCAGACCTGGACTTCAGCAAGCCGTGGATATCCCTGTTCATCCAGGGTTTCCGGTTGGGAAACACGCGGATTTGCTTCTTTGGCACACAGTCTTCTACACACTTACTCATGAAGTCAGTTATTGTAGTGGCGTACTCGTTCAGGCTGGTCGCAGAGTTTTTAAATACTGACCGGTCCACTGAATCTAAGCAGTCCCGTCGGAGATCATCCGATTCCTCAGACCAACAATGCACGGCTTTCGTTTACGGATTCTCCCGCTTCAGTTTTGGCTTATAAGCCGGGAGCAGGAGCACAGCGTTGTGGTCAGATTTGCCAAAGTGTGGGCGGGCGATAGAGCGGTAGGCATGTTTGATATTTGTGTAGCAGTGGTCCAGGATGTTTGGGCCTCTGGTGGAACAGGTTGGTGGTAATTTGGTAGTACGCTCTTGAGTTTGGCCTGATTGAAGTCCCCGGCCACGATGAACAAGGTCTCTGGGTTTTTCGTTTCAAGGCTATTTGTGATGGTGTATACTTCGTCCAGCGCGATTTTCACGTCCGCATGGGGTGGGATGTAAACTGCTGTTAGGATAACGGAACTGAACTCCCGCGGAAGGTAGTAGCAGCGGCATTTTAGAGTTAGGTATTCTAGGTCTGGGGGCAGAAACACGCCATTGTTGCGACCTCTAGGCACCAGGAGGTGTTGATTAGGAGGCAGACCCCACCTCCCCAACCTTACCGGTGGCCGCTGTACGGTCCATTCGGTGGATTGAGAAGCCCTCTGGTTGAAGGGCAGAGTCCGGTGAAGCAGGAGTGAGCCATGTCTCCGTGAAACATGAGCACACAGCAGTCCCTCAGTTCTCTTTGAAAAGTGAGTCTGGTTTTCAGTTCGGCTAGCTGGTTTTCCAGAGATTGGACATTAGCTAGGGGTACGCTAGGCAGAGGAGCTTTGGGGCTGCACTGTCTCACTCTCGCCTACAGGCCTGCACATTTTCCACGCTTCCTGGCAAATTTGGAAACACGAGGCTCAATATCGCTCTGAGATGATGTTTCATTAGCAGTTCTGCTGATGGAACACCCGATGTTGCATGTGGAGTGGGGTGGCAGCTAAGGTGGAATCCTGAGATTTTGGTCTTCAAAGTTCCTCCTGACAGTTTCTTTAGGACAGACTTGAAAGTTTGGATGGTTCTCTTGGTCAGTCTGTTTGACGCTGGGTGGTAAGGCGCAGTGCTAATGTGTTCAATAGCGTTGGGAGCGATGAAGGTTTGAAACTCAGCAGTTGTGAACATGGTTGCATTGTCCGATACCATGGCTTCAGGCAATCCATGAGGTGAAAAGCACTGGCATAATCTTTCGACGGGAGCATGCGATATGGGTGACTTCACCTCAAAAATGTCCATCGTACCCATGGCCGGCCTGGCCTTTCCCAAGGGTGGGCTGAGGCAGGCAACCTTTATTGTAGTTGGCACTGTTGACAGTGCTTGACTGGCTTCTCGATATCAACCTCAATACCAGGCCATCACACATCACTCCTGGCAGCACCTTCCTCTTAGAGATGCCAGGATGAGTGCTGTGTCATTCAATAAGGAGCAGCTCTCTGCCTGGTACAGGAATGACTACTCTTGCTCCCTAGAGCATGATGCCATCCTGACAACTTAATTCATTCTTGTGGGTAAAGAATTGTTATTGTTATTTACAGAACAGAAGGAGGCCATTTCGCCCACCGTGTCCGCACTGGCTATCAAAAGAGTTACCCAGCTTGCCCCATTCTCCAGCCCTATCTCCGTCGCCCTCTAAATTAATCACTTTCAAATATCTATCCAAGTCTCTTTTGAAACTTCCTATGGAATCCACTTACGGCACTCTCTCAGGCAGTGCATTCCAAATCCCAACATCTCTCTGAGTAAAGAAGTTTCTCCGCACCTCACTCCTAGCTCTCTTGCTGGCCATCTTGAAAGTGTGACCCCTAGTCACCTGACATGCCAACCAGTGGAAACAGAATATCCTACTTTACCTTGTCAAAATTGTTCAGAATTTTGAACACCTCAATAAGGTCACCTCTTAATCTTCTGTCCTCCAAACAAAACAAGACCAATTTCGCTAACCTTTCCTTGTATCTATCTATCCCTCATTCCTGGTATCATTCTAGTAAATCTCCTCTGTACTTTCTCCAGGGCTTTAACATCCTTCCTTAAATGTCCAGAACGGAACATAATACTGCAAATGTGATCTGACCAATGATTTGTAGAGATGTGGCATCACATCCTTGCTTTTATATTCTATGCCTCTATTTATAAACCCAAGGATCCTATCAGCTTTCTTAACAACTGTTTCAACTTGCCTGGTCACCTTCAGAGAATTATACTCTTGAACCCCGAGGTCCCTCTGCTCCTGTACTCCCTCAAAGGTGTACCATTGAGCCGATATTTTCTCCCCCATGTTTCTGCTACCAAAATGTATTACCTCACATTTCGTGCATTGATATTCATCTGCCAGGGGTCTGCCCATTTGGCCAACTTGTCAATGTCCCTCACTGTCATCCTCACAATTCACTATTCTCCCTAGCTTTAGAGATTTTGCCCTCAACATCCACTTGTAAATAATTTATATAAATCGGAAACATCAAGGGTTCCTACACTGAGCTCTGGGAACACCACTTTCAACTGGTCTCCAGTCTGAGAAATGCCCATCTATACCTTCCCTCTGTTTCCTATCTCTTAGCCAACTTCTAATCCATGCTGCCAAGGACCTATCAGTCCCAAACATTTTTAATTTGTTAACCAACCTGCCATGTGGCACCGTAAATGCTTTCTGAAAGTCCAAATATACAACATCCTCGGTACTACGTTCATCTCATCAAAGAACTCAATTAAATTTGAACCCAATGAGACAACCAATGAACCGGAACAGCAGACCGAGAGATCTGCGGTGCGGCAACTGAAGAGGAAAGAGTCGAATTAGACCCCTCCGGAAGGCCGCTGCCCGAGACTCGACATGTATGCTCAAGCCGTCAGGAGTCGCGTCAATGCCAGATTCATCAGTCGCATTCACAAGACAGCAGCGAACGTCACCCAAGCACAACACAATGCCACCCGCGCTCTCAAGACCAACCGCAACATCGTCATCAAGCCAGCAGACAAAGGAGGGGCCACTGTCATACTGAACAGAACGGACTCCTGCAACGAAGTATACCGATAACTCAACAACCAGGAACACTACAGACAGTTACCCGCAGATCCGACCAAGGAACACACCCACCAACTCAACTGACTGATCAAGACCTTTGATCCAGACCTTCAGAGCACCCTACATGCTCTCATCTCACGTACTCCCTGCGTTGGAGATCTCCACTGCCTCCCGAAAATACACAAGGCCAACACACCAGGCCGTCCTATCATATCAGGCAATGGGACCCTGTGTGAGAACCCCTCTGGCTACATCGAGGGCATCTTGAAACCCATCGTGCAAGGAACGCCCAGCTTTTGTCGCGACAGGACAGACTTCCTACAGAAACTCAGCATCCATGGACCAGTTGAACCAGGAACATTCCTCGTCACAATGGATGTCTCGGCACGCTACACCAGCATCCCCCATGACAATGGCATTGCTGCAACAGCCTCAGTACTCAACACCGACAACTGCCAATCTCCAGACGCAATTCTGCAATTCATCCGTTTCATTCTGGATCACAACGGGATATGGCGCTCGACTCATCGATCAACAGTTCCAACGCGCCACAGCAAAAAGCACACCAACCTCCTCAGAAGACAAACATGGGACACAAACGACAGAGTACCCTTTGTCGTCCAGTATTTCCCTGGAGCGGAGAAACTACAACATCTTCTTCGCAGCCTTCAACAAGTCATCGATGAAGACGAACATCTTGCCAAGGTCATCCCCCACTACTTACCTTCAAGCAACCGCACAACCTCAAACAAGCCATTGTTTGCAGCAAACTACCCAGCCTTCAGAACAGTGACCACAACACCACACAACCCTGCCATGGCAATCTCTGCAAGACGTGCCAGATCATCGACATGGATACCACCATTATACGTGAGAACACCACCCACCAGGTACGCGGTACATACTCGTGTGACTCGGCCAACGTTGTCGATCTCATACGCTGCAGGAAAGGATGTCCCGAAGCGTGGTACATTGGCGAGACCATGCAGACGCTGCGACAATGGATGAATGTCCATCGCGCGACAATCGGCAGGCTGGAATGTTCCCTTCCAGTCGGGGAACACTTCAGCAGTCAAGGCCATTCAGCCTCTGATCTCCGGGTAAGCGTTCTCCAAGGCGGCCATCAGGACGCACGACAACACAGAATCGCCGAACAGAAACTTATAGCCAAGTTCCGCACACATGAGTACGGCCTCAACCGGGACCTTGGATTCATGTCGCATTACATTCAACCCCCACAATCTGGCCTGGGCTTGCAAAATCCTACCAACTATCCTGGCTTGAGACAATTCACATCTCTTTAACCTGGGGTTACCCCTCTCTCTGGATCTGTAAAGAGACTTAATTATCTTCAATTGCTCGCATTCAAAGCATTGTCTTGCATCTTTGACTTTGGCTGTATATATGTTTCTGGAACCTACCTCTTCATTCACCTGAGGAAGGAGCAGTGCTCCGAAAGCTAGTGATTTGAAACAAACCTGTTGGACTTTAACCTGGTGTTGTAAGACTTCTTACTGTGCTCACCCCAGTCCAACACCGGCATCTCCACATCAATTAAATTTGTCAGACATGACCTGCCCTGGACAAATGGTCTAACTGGTTCTCATTTCCTCAGGAACTGGTTCTTTTACCCATCCTCAAAGTATTTTGTCTCTCACTCTGGACAGAAGTGGATTTTGATTTAGCCAGTTACTGATGTGCTTGACCGAGACTGCAGTTTGTCGAAAGTGTTTAATGCCATGATGATTTCTTGCGGTACTGGAGTACAGCTGATACTTTCTTGCAAGGGTAGGTGGCTAGGAGCATCTGCATTTACTCTGTGTGTTCTAGGTCGGTGTTTAAAGTACATTCATAGGCAGACAGAATTAACTCCCATCATTGAATTCCTGCTGAGGTGATTGTGGGATAGCCTTCTCCTCTTTGAAGAGACCCAAGAGCGGTTTGTGGTCAGATGGTAAAATAATGTAAGTACTGGTGGAATTTCTTAACGCCAAAGACTATTGATATTCCTTCCTTCTTTTTTTGTGAGGGGCCTTTTCGGCCTCTGAGAAGGTTCTTGACACAGAGGCTGTCGGTCTTTCAGAGCCATCGCCCATCTCATGGGGCAACACCGTGCCAACACCGTATGGAGAGGCACCAGGTCAACATCAGTTCTTTAGAAGGAGCAAAGGTACCAACAGGTTTGAGGAATGCAGCAATTGCTTTACTCTGTTGAAAACTTCCGCCTGGGGAGCCTTCCAAGAACAACAATGGGGTTTCTTTAGCAGAATTTGCAAGGGGGCCAATTCCGTTGATAAGTTTGGTAAAAAAACGTCCATAGTACTTTACCATCCCCAGAAGCGATTTGAGATCAGTTATGTTTGTAGGTGGCACGGTGGCACAGTGGTGGCACTGCTGCCTCATAGATCCAGGGTCCTGGGTTCAATTCCGGCCTCGGACGACTATCTGTGTGGAGTTTGCACTTTCTTCCCGTGTCTGTGTGAGTTTCCTCCGGGTGCTCCCGTTTCCTCCCACAGTCCAAAGATGGGCAGGTTAGGTGGATTGGCCATGCTAAATTTCCCCTTAGTGTCCAAAAGGTTAGGCAAGGGGATAGGGTGGAGGTGTGGGCTTAAGTAGTGTTCTCTTCCCAAGGTGTGGGCTTAAGTAGTGTTCTCTTTCCAGGGTCCGGTGCAGACACAATGGGCCGAATGGCCTCCTTCTGCACTGTAGCATTCTACAGGTGCCTCCTTTATCACCTTGACTTGTCTTCCACGGGGTGTAATCCTTGTGCATCTACACAGTGCCCCAGGTGGCTCCCTTCAGTAGCTTGAAAGGTGCACTTCACTTTCTTGAGGCGAACTCCAGCTTCCTGAAATCTCTTTAACACCTTCTCTAAGGTTACTGGATGCTCGGTCTCTGTCGATCCAATTAAAAGGACATCATCAAGGTATACTACAACCACGGTGACCCCTGTAGCATACTCTAGCATACTCTCCATTCTCTTTTGGCACATGCCAAAGACACACCAAAAGGCAGAACATCCCTATACTGAATGATGGCAAAGATTAGCACATCAAAGCGAAAGAGAAGACATTAGTGTAGCCATCTTCAGACATAGCTGCGAGTGGATGATCCATCGCAGCCTCTTCCAGCATCACAGATGTACCAGCATCACTGATGTCTGTCTTTAACCAATCTGATTCACTCCACGTGATATCAAGAAACGGCTGAAGGCACGTGGTGATATAGCAACGCTGAAATCCAGTTCTTCATCTGCATAATGTGACTTTCAATATGACACTGCCATATTGCCATTGTCATGTATTAATTGTTCCGCTTTGTACCTGCCACCTACTGAGAGCTTCTCATAACATTGTAAAGTATAAGCACAAATCCCTTTTTTTATTAGAAGCTCGTGGGTCACAAGATAGCTTTACCTTACTATTATATTGAAGAATGGCCTGGTGTGGAATCTGCTTATTAATAACAGTTTGTTTCTTTAATAAAAGTAGAGAAGGAAATCACCAAATGTAAAAATCAAAATGGATTCAAAAATGAGACGGTGGGCTACGATTTTGAAACATCTTGGGACTGTGCTCGGAGTTCCAATTCATGTCCATCTGGAAGTTCACTTGAGTGAAATGACAGGTAAAAGTCAGCTGGCATCAAGATTGCACAAAGATGTTCACAAATCCAAACAAGATATGCTTCGTGAGCTCAAATCAGCCGGGGAAAGAGATGTGTCCCCAATGTTGATTTATTGCAATGGAAAATAATTTGGTACGAAATGTAATCTGGCAGAATGTGAAGTTTGAGCTGGGCTTATGCAATGCTGCATCATTTGTCTCTCACTTCTATAAATCAAATTAAGTGTTGAATAGAAAAGCTGGAGATTTGATAAATACGCATAGACAGCAGTATGCAGTAATATTCAGATTATAATATTCAGTAATATCTGGCACAGCATTCAGATAATCAACCCGACAGTGCTGAATCTTGTTCTAACTGTGATTCCTTGTGGAATAATTGTAGCTAACTCGGAATATCTGACAGAGGTGAGAACTGATTACTTACTGCTTTCGTTTATTTCATTCCAAACATAACTTTCTGAAATTTATGCATCTTCAGTCAGTGAGGTTCTCAGGCAAAAGCAACGTTTTCAATTGTCCTTGTGAAGATAGTGGCCATCCACCTTCTTGAACCTTTGCAGTCCATGTGGCGTAGATACGCCCACAGTGCAGTTAGGGAGGGATTTCCAGGATTTTGACACATTCCAAAGGGATATATTTCCAAGTCATGATAGTGTGCTACTTATGAACATATGAATTAGGAGCAGGTGGTTGGCCCATTGAGTCTGTTCTGCCATTTGATAATACCTGATTGTGGTCTTTACATTCCTGTTGATTCCACTTGTCAGTCAAGAATCTATCTAACTCAGCCTTAAGAATATTCAATGATCCAGCCCCTTCTGCTCTCTGGGGAGGAGGTTCCACAGATCTCTGAAAGTAAAGATTTCTCCTCTTCTCTGTCTTAAATGGGAGACCCCCTTATTTATAATCTGTGCCCCCTAGTTCCAGTGTCTCAATTGGGGCAAAATCTCCTCAGGACCCAGTACTTTGGGCTGTTTAGCACAGGGCTAAATCGCTGGTTTTGAAAGCAGACCAAGGCAGGCCAGCAACACGGTTCAATTCCCGTAACAGCCTCCCCGAACAGGTGCCGGAATGTGGTGACTAGGGGCTTTTCACAGTAACTTCATTGAAGCCTGCTTGTGACAATAAGCAATTTTCATTTCATTTCATTTTCATTTCATTTCACTAAGATCACCTCTCATTTCTCTAAACTCCAATAGATACAGGTCCAACCTGTCCAACCTTTCCTAACGGGACAACTCCTTCATCCCGGGATTCAACCCAGTGAACTTGCTCTGAATTAATTCTTTTAATTCTCCATTTCCACATTTTCCTTCAAAAGGTACACCCCACCCACAAACAGTAAACGGTAACAAATACAAAATCAATCCCCTTAACAATACCAACGATCCCATCCTCCCACCACCCCAAACAACGGCCCACCTGTCAATATATGCATCCAATAAAACAAACCCTCCCACAGTGGCAACAAAAAAAAAAGGAGAAAAAGAAAAAGGAGTCCAGGACCGCCCATGGTCACCATTAACCTACAGAGTCCTCTCCCCCTCCCCCCCCCCCCGACACTCAATGCCCTCCAACCTCTGAAAGAGTACTGTACCCCAGTCTCCAACTCCTCCCGTCCAGTACCTCTTGTACAACTCCTCCCCCCAACCTCGGTTCCTTCCCCCCAACTTTCCATCCTGGATAGACCACTCATAGAATTTACAGTGCAGAAGGAGGCCATTCGGCCCATCGAGTCTGCACCGGCTCTTGGAAAGAGCACCCTACCCAAGGTCAACACCTCCACCCTATCCCCATAACCCAGTAACCCCACCCAACACTAAGGGCAATTTTGGACACTAAGGGCAATTTATCATGGCCAATCCACCTAACCTGCACATCTTTGGACTGTGGGAGGAAACCGGAGCACCCGGAGGAAACCCACGCACACACGGGGAGGATGTGCAGACTCCGCAAAGACAGTGACCCAAGCCGGAATCGAACCTGGGACCCTGGAGCTGTGAAGCAATTGTGTTATCCACAATGCTACCGTGCTGCCCACCCTGTTCTCCCAGGCTCCGATGGCCGCAGCCCCTCCCTCCACCTCACTCCCATTCACTGGCCGGCTTAAACTGGCCAGCGTGGAGGCCCCCGCCCGGGTCCCTTTCCCCCTTGCCCGGCCCTAGGAAAGCCCAGAAATCCTCTTTTAGCACACACACCCCGCATATCCACCTACACTCCAAAGAGCCCCCGTTTCGAATGGAAGTCCCATCCCTTCCCTTGTCCAAATATATACAACATTGTCTCCTTTGGCCCATACACCCGCACGCAGTGAAACAAAAAAGAAGAAAATACAATCATGAGGTTACATCGGCACATGGCAGGCAATTGAACACAAATGTGAGGAGGCTCCTGAATATTATTATGATGCCCTCGGAAGGAGGGGACGCAGAAGTAGTGGCTGCGATGGATGCAGAGTAAGCCTCTCACCGGGTGGAATGGGAGTACCTGTGGGAAGTGTTAGGTAGATTTGGATTTGGTGAGCGATTCACAGGGTGGGTCAAGCTACTGTATCAGGCCCCCGTAGCAAGTTTATCCACGAACCGGCTGGGGTCGGACTATTTTAGACTGCATCCAGGAACGAGGCAGGGGTGCCCCCTGTCCCCGCTACTGTTTGCCCTGGCAATTGAGCCATTGGCCATAGTGCTGAGGACTTCAAGAAACTGGAGGGGGCTGGCCCGGGGGGGGAGGAGCTTTAATAAGCTAGATGTTTCCCCCAGCAGCTCAGGTACCTCACATGACCCAATCTGTAACATTGGCCTATCATATTTTACTATAACATCAGCAATGCTCAAAATAAATATTTTTTTTAAAAATTGTTTTTATTAAAGCTTTTTTCAAACAGAATTTTTACATAACTAATAGCAGAAAAATAAACAAAAACTATTTAACAAAACTAGGTGGCTGTTGTCATTATACAAAAATAAAATATACGTTAAATCGACAGTTCCCCCACCTGAGCCCCCCCCCACCCTGATTGCTGCTGCTGCTGACATTTTACCGCTCCCCTAGAAAGTTGCCACCGCTGGGAGAACCCCAGCAAGGACCCTCTCAAGGCGAACTTTATTCGCTCCAGACTGAGAAACACAGCCATGTCGCTAACCCAGGTCTCCACACCCGGGGGTTTCGAGTCCCTCCACATTAACAAGATCCGTCTCCGGGCTACCAGGGAGGCAAAGGCCAGTACCTCGGCCTCTTTCGCTTCCTGCACTCCCGGATCCTCCGACACCCCAAATATCACTATTGTTGGACTCGACTTCACCCGCATGTCCAAAATCCTGGACATAGCCCTCGCAAAGCCCTGTCAGAATTCTTTGAGCGCCAGGCATGCCCAAAACATATGGACATGGTTCGTCGGACTCCCTGAACACCTCGCACACCTGTCCTCCACCCCAAAGAACTTGCTCATTCTCGCCATTGTCATGTGAGCCCGGTGTACCACCTTAAGCTGAATTAAGCTGAGCCTGGTACATGATGAGGAAGAATTCACCCTGCCCAGAGCGTCGGCCCACAGGCCCTCATCTAGGTCCTCGCTCAGCTCCTCCTCCCACTTGCCCTTCAGCTCCTCCACTGAGGCTTCCTCCGCCTCCTGCAGCTCTTGGTAGATGCTCGACACCTTCCCCTCTCCTACCCAGATGCCAGACACCACCCTGTCCTGTATCCTTTGAGGGGGTAGCAACGGAAATGTCCCCACCTGTTTTTTGAGAAAGTCGCAGACTTGGAGGTATCTGAAGACATTTCCCGGGGGTAGGCTGAACTTCTCCTCCTGAATCACTCCTGGGACGCAGTCCTCTGTCCTGGTAGCCAAAACAGATAGTAAAAGTTTCCACAAATATATAAAACAAAAAAGAGTGGCTAAGGTAAATATTGGTCCTTTAGAGGATGAGAAGGGAGATTTAATATTGGGAGATGAGGAAATGGCTGAGGAACTGAACAGGTTTTTTGGGTCGGTCTTCACAGTGGGAGACACAAATAACATGCCAGTGACTGATAGAAATGAGGCTATGACAGGTGAGGACATTGAGATGATTGTCATCACTAAGGAGGTGGTGATGGGCAAGCTAATGGGGCTAAAAGTAGACAAGTCTCCTGGCCCTGATGGAATGCATCCCAGAGTGCTAAAAGAGATGGCTAGGGAAATTGCAAATGCGCTAGTGATAATTTACCAAAATTCACTAGACTCTGGGGTGGTCCCGGCGGAATGGAAATTAGCAAACGTGACACCACTGTTTAAAAAAGGAGGTAGGCAGAAAGCGGGTAATTATAGGCCAGTGATCTTAACTTCGGTAGTAGGGAAGATGCTGGAATCTATCATCAAGGAAGAAATAGCGAGGCATCTGGTTGGAAATTGTCCCATTGGGCAGACGCAGCATGGGTTCATAAAGGGCAGGTCGTGCCTAACTAAGTTAGTGGAATTTTTTGAGGACATTAACAGTGCGGTAGATAACGGAGAGCCAATGGATGTGGTATATCTGGATTTCCAGAAAGCCTTTGACAAGGTGCCACACAAAAGGTTGCTGCATAAGATAAAGATGCATGGCATTAAGGGTAAAGTAGTAGCATGGATAGAGGATTGGTTAATTAATAGAAAGCAAAGAGTGGGGATTAATGGGTGTTTCTCTGGTTGGCAATCAGTAGCTAGTGGTGTCCCTCAGGGATCAGTGTTGGGCCCACAATTGTTCACAATTTACATAGATGATTTGGAGTTGGGGACCAAGTGCAATGTATCCAAGTTTGCAGACGACACTAAGATGAGTGGGGAAGCAAAAGCTGCAGAGGATACTGGAAGTCTGCAGAGGGATTTGGATAGGCTAAGTGAATGGGCTAGGGTCTGGCAGATGGAATACAATGTTGACAAATGCGAGGTTATCCATTTTGGTAGGAATAACCCCAAAAGAGATTATTATTTAAATGATAAAATATTAAAACATGCTGCTGTTTTAGACCTGGGTGTGCTAGTACATGAGTCACAAAAAGTTGGTTTACAGGTGCATCAGGTGTTTAAGAAGGCAAATGGAATTTTGTCTTTCATTGCTAGAGGGATGGAGTTTAAGACTAGAGAGGTTATGCTGTAATTGTATAAGGTGTTAGTGAGGCCACATCTGGAGTATTGTGTTCAGTTTTGGTCTCCTTACTTGAGAAAGGACGTACTGCTGCTGGAGGGTGTGCAGAGGAGATTCACTAGGTTAATCCCAGAGCTGAAGGGGTTGGATTACGAGAAAAGGTTGAGTAGACTGGGACTGCACTTGTTGGAATTTAGAAGGATGAGGGGGGATCTTATAGAAACATATAAAATTATGAAGGGAATAGATAGGATAGATGCGGGCAGGTTGTTTCCACTGGCGGGTGAAAGCAGAACTAGGGGGCATAGCCTCAAAATAAGGGGAAGTAGATTTAGGACTGAGTTTAGGAGGAACTTCTTCACCCAAAGGGTTGTGAATCTATGGAATTCCTTGCCCAGTGAAGCAGTTGAGGCTCCTTCATTAAATGTTTTTAAGATAAAGATAGATCGTTTTTTGAAGAATAAAGGGATTATGGGTTATGGTGTTCGGGCCAGAAAGTGAAGCTGAGACCACAAAAGATCAGCCATGATCTCATTGAATGGTGCAGCAGGCTCGAGGGGCCAGATGGCCTACTCCTGCTCCTAGTTCTTATGTTCTTATGATTTAGAGTATCCAATTCTTTTTTTTTCCAATTAAGGGGCAATTTAGTGTGGCCAATCCACTTACCTTGCACATCTTTGGGTTGTGGGGGTGAGACCCATGCAAACACGGGGAGAATGTGCAAACTCCACACGGACAGTGACCCGGAGCCGGGATAGAAACCCGGCTCCTCGGTGCCGTGAGGCAGCAGTGCTAACCATTGCGCCACCTTGCCACCCACATGGAGTAAAGATATAAATGAAAGTCACGCTTTGGTGGTATTGGAATCATCAATGAATGGACTATTTTAATCATAGAATCATTATTAGAATCATGGAGTCCTTACAGTGCAGAAGGAGGCCATTCGGCCCATCGAGGCTACACCAGCCCTCTGAAAGGGCACTCCTCCCAAGCTCACTCCTCCACCCTATCCCAATAACCCCATAACCTAACCTTCACATCTTTAGACAGGAAGGGGCAATTTAGCATGGCCAATCCACCTAACCTACACATCCTTGGACACTAAGGGGTAATTTAGCATGGCCAATCCACCTAACCTACACGTCCTTGGACACTAGGGGGTAATTTAGCATGGCCAATCCACCTAACCTGCATATCTTTGAACTGTGGGAGGAAACCGGTGCACCCGGAGGAAACCCACGCAGGCACGGGGAGAATGTGCAAACTCCACACTGTCACCTGAGGCCGGAATGGCAACCGGGTCCCTGGCGCTGTGAGGCAGCCGTGCTAACCACTGTGCCACCGTGCCGCCCCATAGTATTCTCATAAAAGTGAGGCTTACCCTCCATTCTTCATGACATTGAAACAGGGGTTAAATTCAGAATTGGCTACATTAGTGTTATTTCACTACTCACACGGAACAATACAAAATTAGTCTCAACGGGCACTGCTATGCAGGCTACAGCAAGTCAGCGAATTATAAGAAAAACAGCTCAAATCTCTGTGGTTCACAGCAGGTTTAAAAATGTGTATAAAGATCACCAACTAGTTTATATCAATTGGAAGCATTTCAACACTTAATCACATATCTCAATTACCATTACTTTCCAATTCAGCACAAACCGACCTCCAGCCTGCTGTGGACACGGGCTATCGTTTTCCACTCCTGCACAGTTTGTATTCTCTTGTTGAACTACCCTGACACAGCTCTTGTGTGACTCATGGTGTCCTTTGTTGCTCTGACCCTATCACAGTGGGCTAGAGGACATGGGCAGGGCAATTACACATAGCATTCCAAGAGCAGCACGTCAGTCCCAGATGAACCCCCCGCGCCATCCTCTGGTTGGCAATCCGGGTCCTGGTTCAACAGTGAACGTTATTACAACTTTTCAACAATAATTGGACTGGGCATTCAAGCTGTCAGCAGTTAAAACGGACGTAGCAGCACAATGAAAACAAAGGAGTAATAGAACCTCAATTACTTAGACACTTTGAGAATAATGTCTAACTTTGAAATGCCTGTAATATTGGCATGTTGGTATATGTCTCATTTGGACACATAGAATCCCTGCAGTGCAGAAGGAGGCCATTCGGCCCATCGAATCTGCGCCGGCCCTTGGATAGAGCGCCCTACGTAAGCCCACACCTCCACCCTATCCCCGATACAGTTCAAAGTGGTACACATGACTCGGGAAGAATGTGTGGGTTCTTCCAGGGAGTGACAGACGAGTGTGAGAAGTGTGGGCGGGGACCAGCGAATCATGTTCCTATGTTCTGGGGCTGTGAAAAGTTGGGGAGATTTTGGGTGGGTGTGTTTGCGGCGCTACCAAGGATAGTGGGGGAGGACATTGAGCAGGTCCCATTGGTGGCGATATTTGGGATATGGGAGAAGCTGAAGCTGATGGAGGGGAGGAAGGGCGATGTTGAGGCCTTCGCCTCTCTGATTGTCTGACGAGGAATTCTGATTGCCCGGCGGTCAGCAATGCCACTGGGGGTGGCGGCTCGGCTGGGGGACTTATATGGCTTTCTTCGGTTGGAAATGATTATGAGTTAAGGGGTTCAGCGGAGGGCCTCGAGGCAAGGTAAGGGGTGTTCGTGTCCGTGTTTCAGGAGCTGTTCATCTTGGGGGGTGAGGGAAAGAAGGCGGGGGGTGAAAAAGGGAAACATTTGTACAAACTGTATAGTGGTGTGTTGGGGCATTTGTTCCCCAAATTGTTCATGTTTTGTAACCTTTTGTATACATTTGGAATAAAATACATTTTAAAAAAAGACCCCCCCCCCCAATCAGGGACCCCCATCAGTCAGCCTTGCCTGAAAGATGACGAGCAATGTAGGCAGTGGGGTGAATAATCATTGCATTTTCATTTACCCTTTCCTAAAGTCTGCTGCAGACAAAGGTGTTTAAAGCAGCAGCTGTTACAAGTGTCAGAGGCTTCCTTGAAAGTCAAGTACACTTCAAAGGACTTCAAATCTCTTTACAGGCTTTGAAATGCAACTTTTCTATTCGATTTCACACAGCAATAAATTGCATTAGCCTGTGATTGACAGTTTTATTACTCCAGAGACTGGTGCTTGATGGATTTGCATGAATTCATCTCAGTTTCCCTGCTTTGTTACTAACCACAATGTTTCTAAATATTTTTTCCATGATTAAGAACTCTTCACCACATCAAAAGGTGCTAAGTGCTTTCAGCTGTGAAAAAGAGGAAGTGAAAGCACATAATTGAAGGGGGGCCTGGATTTGCATGTGGGGGGAGGGTGGGCTGCTCAAAATGTCAGCCTAATACCACTATTCCAATGGAATCCGGCGAACTCTCCCCCATGCATAAAAACAGCATGGTGAAGGAGGGAGACTCGCACCTGGGCCCCGCTCCTAGTGCCAGCTGAGTCCAGTAGCGATTCCCCATTGGAGGGAGCACTTAGGCTCCAGGCCCATTTCTACACAATGACATTCAATATAAAGGTGTGTTTAAGGAGATTTGTGCCATGGAGACAGCTTTCTTCATAGCCAATGGCAAACACCATGGGTACAATTCTCCGATGGCTAAAGCCAGAATCCCGAAACGTGATTGGGCGGGGAATTGGATTTGACGCTGAAATCGTGGCGGGTGCCGGTTTCACACCACACTGCAATTCTCCGTTGTCGCGACAGCGGCGTCAATGCGTTCCACTCCGCACGCACAGTGAACGCCATTGGCATATCATTAGTGTCCCTGACCCGGTAGTCTCCGGGGCCTCCGCCACTCTCCATCTCCATCGGGGCGAATTCCCGACGGCGTGGTTCACTTGTGCTTTTAAAAATCGTGAAACAGGTGGCTGCTAAGGGGGAGAGAGGAGGTAATGATGGGCCCAACATCGCCATAGTGTCGCAGCCAATCAGGCAATGTAACTACCTACAACATTCTGAAAGAGAAAAAACAATCTGGTTCACTAATGTCCTTTTGGGAAGGAAATCAGTTGTCCTTACCTGGTCTGGCCTACATGTGACTCCAGACCCACAGCAATGTGGTTGACTCTTAGATGCCTTCAGGGATGGGCAATAAATGCTGGCACGGCCAGCGACATTCACATGAATGAATAAAATAAACGCGATTCAGAAAGCCCTGCATTCCTGAGACCTGCCCTTCAGCAAAGTTAATAATTCAATTCAGAAACATCAGGCCTGCACCGAAAGATTAAATTCCATTTTTATAATGATTATTTTATCTTAAATGGAATCTAGTTCAGTGTATGATCGTGTGGGTGAGTCGTGTGGGTGAGGCATCACGGCCAAGATTTTCTGGCCCCTTCATGGTGGGACCGACCCGCTGTGGGAGTTTCGACGGCTCAGCCAAAAGTCCATTGACTATCAGCGGGACTGGACGGGCCTGTTGGATTGGATTTGTTTATTGTCACGTGTACCGAGGTACAGTGAATAGTATTTTTCTGCGAGCAGCTCAACAGATCATTAAGTAATGAAGAAAAGGGAATAAAAGAAAATACATAATAGGGCAACACAACATATACAATGTAACTACATAAGCACCGGCATCGAATGAAGCATACAGGGTGTAGTGTTAATGAGGTCAGTCCATAAGAGGGTCATTTAGGAGTCTGGTGACTGTGGGGAAGAAGCTGTTTTTGAGTCTGTTTGTGCGTGTTCTCAGACTTCTGTATCTCCTGCCCGATGGAAGAAGTTGGAAGAGTGAGTAAGCCGGGCGGGAGGGGTCTTTGATTATGCTGCAGCTTTCCCCAGGCAGCGGGAGGTTTAGATGGAGTCAATGGATGGGAGGCAGGTTCGTGTGATGGACTGGGCGGTGTTCACAACACTCTGAAGTTTCTTGCGGTCCTGGGCCGAGCAGTTGCCATACCAGGCTGTGATGCAGCCTGATAGGATGCTTTCTATGGTGCATCTGTAAAAGTTGGTAAGAGTTAATGTGGACATGCCGAATTTCCTTAGTTTCCTGAGGAAGTATAGGCGCTGTTGTGCTTTCTTGGTGGTAGCGTTCCACGTCTTTGTTAATCTCTGGGGAAAGTGTATGAGAAATAAACTAACCTACTTCATTTTAAAATACAAAAGCTTGCTGCTGGTGTATTTAAATGGACTCAATCACTCCGAGGATAAGAAAATACTCACATCCACATACAAATATATTTGATCATGGGCAACATTCTGATTCTGAATTCTTAATGAATTTTTATATGCCCGAAATGCAACTTAGGCAAGGCAACAAATGCCAACTCTGTGTAAAACTTGCAAACCATCAGGATTAATGTACTACTTTTCCAGAAACATTTTAGCACAAAACAATCATTTTATTTTCTATCCAACTCACCACAATACAAACGCTTGACATTTGAGGGAGGGGACTAGCAACACTAGGAATAAATGCCAGTAAAGCTGATTTAAGTTATTATCAAAATTGCTGATTTTCTTTGCCATTTAGTTCATGTACATGATAAGAGCGGGGGGTGGGGGGGGGGGGGGGGGGGGAGAGAGAGAGAGGCTGTAAGGAAATAGAGTGGGGGTTGGGGGTGGTAAGGAAACAGCAGTGTAAGCAATAATCCCAACACAATCACTCTGAACATTTAGAAGCCCCCTGCTCAGATATTGGCAGCAGTGACTTTGAGCTGGCCTGTGGCAATGTTTGTCCGTGTTGACAGGTGAGAGGGTGGTCTGTGCTGGGGTTTCTGAACAAGCACATTCAAAGTTTGACCGGGCAGCTTAGACCGTAACACAGTGAGCTAGAAATTCCCGAAAAGTAACCAGTCTTAACGGGCCGCACCTTGCTATCAAAGGGGAAGCTGCAGTGAGGGAAGGAATTTTGATGAAGTGCTCACAATGCGAAAGTAGAGACCTACAGGTAGCACTGCTACTCGTTACACGGAAAAGATCCACATCCATAGAATCCATAAAATCCCTACAGTGTGGAAGGAGGCCAATTGGCCCATCGAGCCTGCACCGACACTGCAAAAGAGCACTCCCCCCGCCCTATCCCCATAACCCCACGCATTGATCATGCCCAATCCACCTAACCTGCACATCCTTGGACTTGGATATATAGACAATCCATTAAAAGTGAGAGCACTACTTAGGATTGATGGTCTCCCTCCAGTATAAGCACAGGTACAACCTGCCTGGAGCAACGCTTCCCGAGGTTTTAACAACGGGTGTGACCCCATTTTAATGCCTCAAGCTTTGTGTGACCCCAGAGTTAAAATCTGGGAGGTACGGGAGTTGTTGAATGAAGGGATTGGGGGAGAAGGCTAGGCTTGAGCAATATTCTGCCAATATTGCTAAATGCATGCAAAAACCTCAATAAAATTTGATACATGGTGAAATCTACATTGTAAATTGACCTCATGCATAATTAACTCTTTATAATTCTCTTTATAACTCCCTTATATTTCTTTCATAAAATCTGAAGTTCCATTTCTGCATGGGCAGGGCATTGATCATACATCACACATGACACACAGAGACACATTTTATAATAGTCACAATAGAGTTTTAATTATCACAAGAAATATCACTGTCATAATAATTTCCTGCAAAACTAGTATGGTGCATGAAGCCTTAAACAGCAAAGACCCCAAACCATCCCCCCCACTACCCCCCAATAACCCGAAGCAAAAGCCCCACTTTGTCCCCTCCCCTTAACAACTGACGGTAACCAACTCTTTAAAATGTAATATAAACAAACCCCCGTCTCTTGTGGAACCGCTTACTCACCCCCCCTCAAAATAAATTTGACCTTCTCCAAATACAAAAACTCCAGCAGATCCCCCAGCCACACCGAGGCATTGGGTGGAGAGGCTGACCTCCACCAAACTGGACCCGCCTCCGAGCAACCAGCGAGTTGAAGGCTAAAATGTCTGCCCCCGCACCTGCCTGCAGCTCTGGCAAGTCCAACACCCCAAATATGGCCCACTGGAGACTGGGCTCCAAATCCATGTGCAGGCTCGCTGACAAGCTAATGAAAAAGGACATCCAAAATTTCTCCAACTTTGGACAGGACCAAAACATATGTACCTGGTGGGCCGGGCCTCTCCCACACCGTTCACAGATGTCCTCCACCCCCTCAAACAATCGACTCATCCTCGTCAGGTGCGTTCTGTGTATCACCTTTAGATGTATCAACCCCAACTTTGAGCAGAGGTTGAGGCATTCACCATCCCCAGCTCCTCCTCCCACTTGGCCGTAACCCTCTCCAACGACACCATATCCTCCTCAAAAACCCTCCCATAGATCACCGAGGTGACCCCCCACCCTCCAGTCCCACCACCGACAGCACCCCCTCCAACAACGAGGAGGGCGGTGCCACCGGAGAAGTCGGGGGAACCTTCTTCGCGAAATCCCGCACCTGCATGCACCTGGAAAACTCCCCCGCCGAATCCCAAACTTCTCCCCCAACTCTTCCAAACTCGGATCGGCATTCAGGGCGACCCCACCCCTAACCTAAAGTGCAGCTGAAATTGCTTCTATTTCTTCAATGTGGCCACCACCACCGGACTCCATATAATATTTCCCTGGGGCAAACGGGAGCGGCGCCGTTGCCAGCGCCCGCAACCCTGACCCTTTACAAGAGCCTGCCTCCATCATCATCCACCAGGCTCCCTGCCCCAAATCCGCACCTTCTCCGCGTTCGCTGTCCAATAATAGTACAACAGGTTTGGAAGGGCCAGGCCCCCTGACTGCCATCCCCTCTGAAGCATTGGAGGGGCTGCTGACTTCCTAATCCTTGCTACCTTACCTGCCCACACAAATGACAAAATCAACCGTTCCACCCCCATAAAAAATGTTTTTGGCAAACAGACTGGTAGACACTGAAATAAGAATAAATACTGCGGCAAAATGTTCATCTTTACCACCTGTAGCCGGCCTGCCAATGACAGGGGAAGTCTGTCCCATCTCTGCAAACCCGCCTTGACCCTACCCACCAGGCTCGTGAAATTTGATTTATGGAGCCGGGTCCAGTCTCTCCCAAATATCTAAAGTGGATAGATGCCAACCGAAATGGCAACCATCCCCAAACCAGCCCCCACTCCTGCCCGTGCCCCCGCAGGAGGTACCAAAAACCATTTACTGTTTTCCAGATTCAACTTATTGTTGTGTTATGTACTCTGGGATGACACAGGCTGCAGCTCGATGCAGCTTTGACCAAAAGATACTCCAGACTTTGAAGTAAGTTCAATGTGATTTATTGAACCATTAGCACAGTTCTGTATGAGTTCGACTCTCCTGCTAATCTTGCTATAGTAACTCAGTCTAACTAACCAGTCTGCTCTAAGCCATGTGGTGGGTGTGATGCTTCTGATCTGCCCCTGTCCTACTCTCTAAGTGTCGCCTGTGGAAAGAGACAGAGCATGTGTGCCCTGTCCTTATATATGGGTTGTGTAATGCCCCCTTGTGGTAGTGTCACCTCTGGGTGTCTTGACACCATTGGTCGTGTCCTATTCTATGTGTTCATTAGCTGTATGTCTGCATGTCATGACGTCTCTGGTGCTCCCTCTAGTGTTTACTTAGTCGTAGTGTATTTACATTAACCCCTTATGTATTTACAGTGATGCATATCACCACATCCCCTTTTTTTCATGTTACATATTTTCTGTACAGTGTTAAAGAAAAATTGAACAAAAACAGGTAAATAAGTGATGACATGTACAAGTTATGATGACTGTGATGACGATACAAGATCAAAGAATAGTTAAGATGACATTGAGGATATTACCATACCAAATAATAGTTATGAGTCCAAAGTTCAGGAATTTACACGGTCGAGTGGCTTTCTTGTGCTGTTATGGAAGTGTCAGTGTTGATGTTGTCATTCCCTTGTGAACGGCGTCAGTGTCCTGGTGTTTACGTAACCAAAAAGTCATCAGGAGGTGTTCAAATGGTCAAATTGTCTGAGGTTGACTCTTTTTTTTAATGCTTGTGGTAGCAATTCTTGATGACATCTTTCCTGAAAGCTGGTTTGCTTGTCCGTAGTGTAACAAACATGAATTGGTAAGATGCGTTGACATGCCATGGTATGTTTGCACTCTCGCCATTGTTCTGAGCTGAGCAGTAACGTTGTCCTGCATGGGCAGAGTTGTACCATGTCGTACCAGTTTTCGTTCTATTGTTGTTGTTAGTGATGTGCTTGTTGTTGTGTTTGTTGCCTCTGATTCCTCGGCGCTCCCCGTCTGGAGTCATGTCCGGTTCACTTGAATCATCTTTGGCTTGTCGATGCCCCCCGTCTGGAGCACTTTCTGGTTCACTTGAATCACCTTTGGATTCTTGATGCTCCCCGTCTGGAGTCATTTCAGGTTCTTGTGGAGAGGCTCAAGTAGATGAGGTTTGAATTAACGTGGTGTCACTGCAGTCACTAGTAGCCTCACTTTGATTGTCGAGTGCCTCTGTACATACTGGCTGAGGTCTGTCAGTCTCGCTGAGATGTCGTACATCTTGTATGGGAATTATGAAGCATTTGTCACTTGTCGCACATACAGTGGGTAGACCTTCAGTGTCTTCTTGTCGGTTAGAATAGCTGGGTAGACTGTCAGAGTCTTCTTCTGGTGGCTCAAGTAATCTGGGTAGACTTTCATAGTCTTTTTGTTGTGCACTTGAGCGTGGCAGACTTGCATTGTCTGCTGCTGGTTACTCAGATAAGGTTGCTAGACCTTCATGGTCTTTTTCATGCAAGGACTGCGCTCTGGAGTCTTGCGTTGCTTTCATCATGGAGTCTGTCAACGAGCTCGCTGTGGAGGCTTACACCGCTCTCTATCTCTTGGCGTCAGGCCGCAGCAGAATCCTGTACTCATGGGTCAGGATGTCGTCTATGCTGGGCTGAGGATCCTCAAATCCGAAGAACCCATCCATGTTTGTGTCAGATGCTTCAATGTGCAACACATCTCGTTGCGGTTCGGATTTGGTACTGAGGTCGCCACGTCCAATGATGAAATCATCGTCTGAGTCGTAGTCTTCAAGGACTAAATCATCTCTTAGGACGGTGCTAACTGCTTGTTGCAGGGTTCTGCAGACCTTACTTTCAGCTACTGGTCAAAGTTCAGGCATTGTGCTGTCGTTCCAGGTGAAAGAATTGTGTTTTCTGGCTTTAAATTTTATTTTCACTATTTTCGGACATTTCCCCTTTAAGTGGGCGTGGTCCGTGGCCCCTGACATCAAGACGCTTGTGACGTCGATGGTA
Source organism: Scyliorhinus torazame (assembly GCF_047496885.1). Lineage (NCBI taxonomy): Eukaryota > Metazoa > Chordata > Chondrichthyes > Carcharhiniformes > Scyliorhinidae > Scyliorhinus > Scyliorhinus torazame. The sequence continues at coordinate 30,714,330 of NC_092713.1, read as the reverse complement.
GGAATGGATTGCGCATGCACAGATCGCTTTTCCTTCACTGTGCACTCTTTTCGCAACTGCGCATGCTCGGCTTCTCGCGCATGCGCAAAGCACTGTTTCGCCGGTTCGTGTCTTCTCGGGAACTGCGCACGTGCGGCTCCTTGCGCAAGATGGCTGCCAATCAAAATTGCCGTTTGCTTCTGTTGCAAGCCTACCTTTGCCTCGTGGTGAGTATAGGTGCCAGTTTTACCGATTTCTGTTGTGTTCACCTCGCAGTAGTTTTCAAACTTGTCCAGGACTGTCTGGAAGTCTCTCTTGTCCTGCCCTTTGGAGTACTTGAAGGAGTTGAAGATTTCTGGTGCACTTTCACCCGTAATGGTGAGTAGAAGATCTATCTTCTCAGCATCGGCCACGCCATCTAGGTCAGATGCTACCATGTAAATCTCAAATCTCTGCTTGAATGCACGCCAGTTGGCACTGAGATTGCTGTGGTACCTGAGCTGCTGAGGAACCGGAATCTCGATCATCTTGCCTGGGTGCTGTCACTGGTAGTCAAGGGTCTTGCTGAGTTATATAAATTCAACAGGCACTACTGGTACCATGTTGTGTTATGTACTCTGGGATAACACAGGCTGCAACTCAATGCAGCTTTGACCAAAAATACTCCAGACTTTGAAGTAAGTTCAGTGTGATTTATTGAACCATTAGCACAGTTCTCTATGAGTTCGACTCTCCTGCTAATCTTGCTATAGTAACTCAGTCTAACTAACCAGTCTGCTCTAAGCCATGTGGTGGATGTGATGCTTCTGATCTGCCCCTGTCCGACTCTCTAAGTGTCGCCTGTGGAAAGAGACAGAGCATGTGTGCCCTGTCCTTATATATGGGTTGTGTAATGCCCCCTTGTGGTAGTGTCACCTCTGGGTGTCTTGACTGCCCATTGGTCGTGTCCTATTCTATGTGTTCATTAGCTGTATGTCTGCATGTCATGACGTCTCTGGTGCTCCCTCTAGTGTTTACTTAGTCGTAGTGTATTTTCATTAACCCCTTGTGTATTTACAGTGATATATATCACCACACTTATAACCTGAAATAGCCCCAAATCTCCTAAGCAGTCTAATTATATTCCCCACCGTTGGAGATGTACAGCAACAAATCATCAACATACAGAGACGCCCCATACTCCACCTCCCACCCCTTCCACTTATCCAAGCACCTCAGCGCAATGGCCAAGGGCTCTATTGTCAGCACAAACAGGAGCACCCTACCACGTTCCCCTACGCAACTGAAAATACCCCAAACTCTCCTCATTCACGCACACACTCACGTTCGTTCCCTATATAACAATTTAACCCATGCCACAAACCTAGGCCCAATCCAAAATCTCTCCAACACCGCAAACAAATAACTCCACTCCACACGATCAAACTCCTTCTCCATATCCAATGCCACCACCACCTCCGACTCCCTCCATTATGCCGGAGAGAGTACCACAATTAACAGACGCCACATGTTTGAAGGCAACTGCCTGCTGTTCACATACACCGTCTGATCTCTCCAATCACCTTTGGGAGACACCCCTCCAACCTAAGCCCCAACACCTTGACCAGAATCTTGGCATCTACATTCAGCAGAGATATTGGCCGACATGATCCACACTCCATCGGATCCTTATCCTGCTTTTAACAGCAACAAAATGGATGCCTGTCCCACTGTCTCGGTCAGTGCCCCTTAGCCACCGCATCATCAAACATCTCCACCAACAGCAGCACCATCCTATCCAGAAACTCCTTATAAAACTCCACCAGGAACCCATCCGCACCCGGTAACCTACCGTCTGCATCTTCCTAATCGTTTCCCGAACCGCCTCAATCCCCACTGGCTCCTCCAACCCTGCCCTCTTCTTCTCTCCTACTGTAAGACACTCCAGCACCGCCCCCCCCCCCCCCCCCAAAATATCCCTGGGGGCTCCAACTCCTTTTTTAGAAAACTCCTCAAATGCCTTGTTCACCTGCTCCGGCGCCACCACCAAAAATTATAATCTTTATTAGTGTCACAAATAGGCTTACAAATTCCCCTGCCCCATCCCGGACCCAAACAATCTCTCTCGCAGCCGCCTGCTGGTGGAGGTGGCCCACCAACAAGCGACTGGCCTTCTCCCCATATTCATAAACTACCCCCTTCGCCTGCCTTAAATGCCAAACTGCCTTCCCTGTGGACAGAAGGTCAAACTTACCTGGATGTTCCTTTCTCCTCACCAGAAGATCTGGGGTAGGATCCTCTGCGTACTTCCCATCTACTTCCAAGATTTCCTGCACCAGCCGCCGCCACTCTCTTTCCTCCCTGGCCTCCTGAGTCTTAAACGAGTTGGTCTCGCTCTTTACCATCGCCTTCAGCGCCTCCCAAACTACCGACAGTGAGACTACCCCATTCCCATTGAACCCCATAGAGTCATCAATCACCTTCCCCATCTTTACACAACAATTCAGGTCCGCCAGCAGCCCCACATCCAACCTCCGTGTGGGCCACAGTGCCGGCCCCTTCCCCAGGACCACTTCCACCAAATGCGGAGAACGGCCCGAGATAACAATCGCCGAGTATTCCACTTTCCTCATCCCCGACAACATCGACTACCCCATAATGAAGAAGTCAATCCTTGAATACACACCATGCACCAGCGAAAAGAAAGAATACTCCCTACCCCCAGGATGCAGAAACCTCCACCGCCCCCCCCCCCTCCATTTCCTTTAAAAATGCCCCCCCCGAGGGAGTCAGCGACCATGATTTTGACTTATCTACTTAGGATTCAGTATTGTATTCAAGTTTCCCCCCCCCTTCACCTGGTTCTTCACCGTCAGATGGGGCTCTGTAAGGTGCACCATGTTGGCTTCCAAGCTCTTTAAATGTGAAAAAACTCTTGCTCGCTTCACCGGCCCCCTAAACCTTTGCACATTCCACATTACCCTATGGACCAGAGGTCTCTCATTCCGTTCCCCCCCCCCCCCCCCCCCACCTCCTGTCAATCCTAATCAATGCTCCTGGCCCCACCTGCTGGCGGGGCCCAACCCTACCCCTAGTCACCGTCAGCCAACTGCCTCTCCCCCTTCCCAGAAACCCCCAGCCACTTCCTCTCGAAACCACTTCTCCCATCATCACCCCATCCCCCCACCCTTCACCCCTCCCAGGCCCATCGAAACCTGTCCATACAGGTTCCAATGGCTGCGGGGCCCTCTCCCCACCTTGCTCCCGCTCACTAGCCAACGGGATGGCTCCTGGCAGAGCCCCTTGCCCCCACATACCCAATACCAAAACGAAAACCAACATAAAATCCCTCCCACACCCAGTCCTTCCAAATGCCCCAACACAATAGACCCCCAACAAAGAAGAACCAAATCCCAACATATTACTCCAAAGTCCCAAGACCATCCCCTCCCAAACACAACCTGAAAGCGAGAAAAAGATCAAAACAAACAACGTCCAAACTGTGGCCATCTAAAATGGCCGCCTGCAAAGGATAATGGGAATGGTGGTCAGGTTGGGACACAGACGGTACACAGCCCCTGTGTATTGTGCAAAGGGAAACCTAATTGAAAACTTGCACCTGCTAAAGGTCAATCGCCGATTTCTCCAGGACAATGGGATACAGATCGAAATGTAGCAGGCACGGGCATGCCTAGTTACCTTATATGGGAGTGCATACGTGCCTTGGACAATAACAGCTAAGACCCGCCCAAGCTAACGGGATACCTGCCCCTAATTGGCCAGAATCGATTAGGGTGATCGAAACCCTATCGATCCATTTGATCCCGAGTTGGGACCACCCAAAAGAGCGCAAAAGATTTGGGGATACGAAGAACTGCGCAACCAGTATTCAGTCTCTTTTGGGACCAGCCTCTGCTCCGATCAACTGCAACATATCGACCAGCCAAACTCAAGGACCCACGATCGCTACCTGAACGACGAGCCGCAGCCGAGACCTACCTGAACGACGAGCCGCAGCCGAGACCAACCTGAAGACTTCCAGCCGCCACACATGAGGATCCAGATAAAAGCCTGACAGAGCCGGTCACTTGGAAGTTAAACAAAGATCATTTTAGTTGTTAGGTGTAGTTTAATAAGTAGCCGGGTGTAGGTTATTGCGCATAGAACCAAGCCTATGTTTAATAATAAATTATAGGTGAACTAACATACTGGTTGTGTGGTCATTTGTCCAATACAAGAAACGTACTTGTGGTTCAGGTAAAAGAGCAACACAACTCAATTCAGCCGCAGTCCATCAGCCTTCATGAACGCCTCCATCTCCTTCCCTATGTCTCAAAGTAGTAGTCTCTGGAGTTGTGCAAGACTCTCAGCTTCGTTGTGTAGACCATCGCAAAATGCACGTTGCTCTTACAATGCCGCCTACGCCCTACCAAAGGCTGCCCGTTGTCTTGCCAGCTCCGCCATAAGATCCTGGTGTATACGGATATCAATGCCTTCCCACCTCACCTCTCCATTCTGTTTCGCCCATCTCAGAACTTTCTCCTTCACCTGGGAATTATGAAAACAGACCATCACAGTTCTGGGTGGATCATTTGCCTTTGATTTCGGCTGGAGCGACCGGTGAGTCCTATCCAGCTCATAGAGGGAGGCGTCCTCCTCCTCCCCCAACAACATGGCAAACAGCTCCACAAACGTACTCTGTCGGCCTCCGGCCCTCCAGCCCCTCAGGCAATCCTGCGATCCGCGGATTCCGCCTTCTCCAGGTCCTCCACCTTGGCTCTCAGCCCTTAGTCACCCTCCTCCACTCTCAGCAGCTCCTCACCCAGTGAGGTGAACTGTTCGCTGTGTCGCAAAAATGCCTCCTCCACCCCCTTCAACACCTCCCCTTGCTCCCGCAACCCCATCGCGGCTTCCCAAGGCTTCCTTTGTCGGGGTCAGTGCGTCACCCGCCAACTCCTTGAGCGAGGCCACCATCTCCTTCCGGTGCCTATTGAAATGCTTGCCGAACTGCCGCTCAAATTCAACAGTCATCTCTTCAGCCAGGGTGTCCACAGTAATGGGCGCGGCCCCATCCGGTGAGCTTGCTCCGCCATCTTTCCTCCCACAGCACTCCCCACCGAACCCGAGCTCGCCGATGGACTATCGCTCGGCACATTTTCTCCCTGTATTTTCCTTCTGGATTTTCAAATTCCTTTAGTTACCGCAACTTTTCTAAAGATCAATCGTCCAAAATTTCCCCCCAAATCTGGGTGAAAAGGGCCAAAACACGAAGCACTAGCAGGAACCACCCAACGTGAGACTTCCAACCCACATGTCGCCACTGGAAGCATGAATTATATACTTTTTAAAACTGCATGTGCATATCTCCCAAATGCAGACTAATTTGCACAAGCTTTGGCTGTTGCAATGACAGCAGAGGTTGTAAGCTTGTTGCATCTACCTTACTAGCCAGGTTATTGTGCTTGTGTTGGTTTGGCATTGACCAAAGAGTGGGGGAGTTCATGGAAAGGCGTGGGTTTCTACAAAAGAAAACACACATCTACCTTTTCACCGGCTTTTTCAGCCGCAGCAATTGAGCCTCAGAGAGCACTCCATTAGGCCACGCCCACCGACAGAAAAAAATAACTCAATGATTTAAGGGGCCAATCAGAGTTCTGGACCTCAAAATCCCATCTTGCGACCCCACCTGGGGGGAGGGGGGGGGGTTTGCAATCCCCAGTTTGAGAATCTCTGGCCCAGAGAAAGGTTGCTGACATAGTTGGTGCAGTGAAAGTGGATTTGCTGGCTTGCAGGAGCAAGGCAAAGATACCGGGCTGGATTCTCCGCAGCCCAGCACCAAAATCGCGTTTGCCGCGGGGGGGGGGGGGGGGGCGGAGAATCGCCGTTCCTGACAGGATCACGACCGGCGCCGCTCCGGCAATTCTCCGGGCCCCAGAGAATCGCTCGTCCGTCAATCAAGCTGGGGGGGGGGTCATCGGCAGAGGCCCTCCCAGTGATTCTCCGGTCCCGACCAGCCGGGTTCCCGACAGCGTCGTTCTAACCACATATGGCCGGTCGGGACTGTCATGCGGATGGTCCACGGGCCAAGTCCACCATGGCGCCCGGCGCGGCTGCTGCCATGCGAATGCGCGGATTCGGAACCGAGAGTGCAGGGCAACGGGTGCAGCAATTGGTTTGACATTGAGGTTCAATGAAAAAAATCCGCAGCCAAAGCCGGGTCCCTGTTAGCCCCCTGCGGGTGAGTGAATAGCTCCTTATTTTTTTGCAGGAAACTGCCGGCGTGGGGCCATTGCCCCATTTTTGGAAAATCCAGCCCACCGTTGCTATGCAGTTCTGCTCGCATTCCTTGTGACGAAACACAGATTTATGTTTGAAACCGATGCTCACCCTGCAGACAGCCTTTGGGCCAACACAGGCAATGGGTTAAATGATCTTCTGCGTCCTAAACCTCTATGGCTCTATGGATGGCTTTTAGCTTAATTGCTGATTATGTTAGATGGCCTGAATTATTTTCCTGAATTATTTATCTTGTGATCCCCTGAACAAATTTACATTGTCCTGAAATAGGAGCTTTCAAACATGTGGTGAATGTATTCACCATAATATAAGTTGTCTGTATATTACTGTGTCCTATGGCCAGGGAATAGTAATATGATCTCCTTCCATGTATTGTACTGGAACCCTGGTGGGCTCTGCCTCTGGCTCTGCCCCCCCGGGGCGGTATATAGACCTGCCACCTGTGGGCGGCGCTCATTGTTACAGCAGTCACAGGCAGGCAAGTTCTTGGATAATAAAGCCTATGTTCACTCGTTCTCATCATCTTGTAGTGACTTGATGGTACATCAAAACTATTTTCTGCAGCATTTAAATCCTTGGATTTCCATTGATGTGTGAGTGACATGATGGAGAAGTTAAATGCAGTTTCAAACTAATTGTGAGTCAGCTTAAAGTTGGTGTAGCACTGTACCAGATGGGCTGCGTCTTTATTGCTCATGAGAGAGTGGGACTTTGCAGAAATTCTCAGGCACCACCCAAAGCACACACAGCTGTCACTTGTTGGGATACTCCCCGCGAGCGATAAGTGATGTTGTTACTAAATCGTCCTGGCATTAACATTGATTCTGGTCTGAAAGTCCTCTGAATCATCTGTTACACCATGAGCCAGCTTTGGCCAACATCCGCTTGGCTCAATTCTCCAACTCGGTTCGTTAGAAAAAAAAAATCCTCATGCTTTGTGAAAACATGGTATGGAAATACTTGAAGAAATATGTATCTAATTGTTAAGATTTTTTTTCATTGAACATCAATGTCAAACCAATTGCTACAAAGGGAGGAACTTCTATCTCACTGCAGTTTCAAGGTTTATTTTGCTCCTCCAACTTTATCACTGATATTTCCATTGAATTGAATGCTCAGTGAAGTAAATGAGCCACCTAGCGTGTCGGACTGTAGCAACAGTGGGCACCAATGATCATCATTGTGACAGGCTCGTGAACCACGAGATATTATTATCATATATTCAGCGCCTTGTGTACCGTTTTAGTAAAGGCTGGTCTGCACAGAGAGGTGGGCCAATGGGTTCCTCCCAGAGTGGATGCTGCAAACTATTGTCAGACAGAAATCACAGGAGGCTGTGAGAATGAACCGGAATGAAGACGGGATTTCCTTGTGTCATGTATGGTGCTGGACTAACAACTTTCACCAAGGTAATGGCAAAATTCTGTTCACTGAATCTGGTCACGTGTGGCCTGGCACCAAGGAAAATTAACGATGAAAGTTGCTGGATTGTTATAAAATCCCAGCCAAGTCCTCTGCAAACAAGTCATGCCCACTTGATCTAGCCTACATGTGACTCCACTCTACACAGTTGACTCCTGTGAACACCTGATGTGGTTAACAAGCTATATGGTTGTAAAACCAAATTGCTCTGGGAAGAGACCCGCACCATTCTCAGTTTGCAATAAATGCAGGAGTGGATTCTCCGCTGCCCGCCACCAGTAACGGGGTTCCAGATCCGGTGGAAAATCGAGCGTCGGCTAAGAGCTGATCCCGTTGTGACGCTCCAGTTCCCAGTCGGTGGCGGCAGTGAACTACACGCCCCGCTCCAGCAAGAGGATGCAAATCGGTTATTTGTACCCATTTGCAACCGATTAACAGACTGGAAGCCCGATTCTCCAGGCCCCTCTGATGGTCCAGACCTCTCAGCCGAGCTTCACGCACCCTTGGATTGGTGCAAGTATTTTCAGGCATGTTCCTCACGCGGTGTACCCCGCCGTGCGCAAAGAAGGTAAGAGTGTAACAGAGGTGCCCCCCAAAGTCCATTGGAGGGCCCCCTACCCCACAATTCAATTCCTGCCCCTCTAAACGCTATCGTACCCCCATCAGACCAACCCCCATCCCTGCCCCACCATCGGAGATTCCTGCCTGAAGGCTGAAGAGCAGTCCAGGCAGTAGAGTGAAAAATCATTGCATTTTCACATACCCTTTCCTAACATCTGCTGCCTCAGACCAGAAATGTGCAAAGCCACAGCTGTTACAAGTGTCAGAGCCTTCCTCAAAACCCCAGTACATTTAAAAGGGCTTGAAATCCCTTGATAGCCTTTGAAATGCAGATCTTCGATTCAATTTCACACAGCAATACATTGCATTAGCCAATGATTCACAGTTTTATTACTCCAGAGACAGCTGCTTGGTGGATTGTTTATTGATGTTTCCCTTCGCGCTTGAGTGCCTCTCCATTATCCTGCTTTAATGATAACCACAATGTTTACATACACTTTTGCTATGAATTACAGCCCCTCACTATATCAAAGGCAGCTAAGTGTTTCCTGCTGTGAAGAAGAGGAAGTCAAACAATGGCATTTCCATGCCTATTCACCCATGATACACTGTATAGAACCAGTTAACCTTATGGTGACAATTGGGTATGTAAAAAATAATTTAAAAGCCATTCATAGATAACTTTCCAGCTCTTTGCTTCTTACTACAGCCCAATAAATGTGTCAATCATCCAGAACTTTTAAAATATCAATGGCTGAATCCTCTGTAGCTTGTGTAAATAAATATTGGGCCATTGACAGAAGAAATCAGAGAGCCAAGGCTATCAACCAATAAATGTTTTTTTTGTGAGGGCCAAGAAGAGTCTAGCATAAGTTTGTTGAGTCAAACAGAATGTAACTTTTATTTACAACAATATTTACACAAGGGGCAGCACGGTGGCGCAGTGGTTAGCACTGCTGCCTCACAGCGCCGAGGTCCCAGGTTCAATCCCGGCCCTGGGCAACTATCCGTGTTTGCGTTGGGTCTCGCCCCCCACAACCCAAAGATGTGCACGGTAGGTGGATTGGACATGCTAAGTTGCTGAATTGGGTACTCAAATTATTATTTTTTTTTAAACAATATTTACACATCACCAGTAGTTCACCACTGGTTCTTTTTCTAGCCAGTACCATACTGACCAGCTCTATTTATACAGCTGAAAGATTAACGATTGCCCCAACCCCTTATCTGGGGACTTCATATTCCCCAAGAGTTAAGGGGTAATCAATTGTCTCCACCCAATAGGATCCGGGCAGGATATAGCAGTTTTCCTTGGGGATAAGGTGTTTCAGTAGTCTAATGGATGCCTGAGCTCTCAGCCAAGACTCATTATGCATTCTTACACGTCCTTTTGTTAGTTTATAGTCCATTGGCTCCATACAATGTGTAATGGGCAAATGAGCATGGAAGTGGCATGGGGTGGGTGGTGGAGCATGAGGTGGCATGGATGCGCATAGGGGCCATAGGAGAGATGAGGGCTAGAGGGCCTTGTATTCTTCATTAAAAACAGAGAAACATAGAAAATAGGTGCAGGAGTGGGCCATTCGGCCATTCGAGCATGCACCACCATTCAAAGAACAAAGAACAAAGAAAAGTACAGCACAGGAACAGGCCCTTCTGCCCTCCAAGCCTGTGCCGACCATGCTACCCGACTAAACTACAATCTTCTACACTTCCTGGGTCCGTATCCCTCTATTCCCATCCCATCCCTCCAAGTGTGAGGCTATCCATTTTGGGAGGAATAACAGCAGAATGGATTATTATTTAAACGGTAAGATGTTAAAATATGCTGCTGTGCAGAGGGACCTGGGTGTGCTGGTGCACGAGTTGCAAAAAGTTGGTGTGCAGGTGCAACAGGTGATTAAGAAGGCTAATCGAGTTTTGCCTTTCATTGCTAGAGGGATGGAGTTCAAGACTAGTGAGGTTATGCTGCAATTGTATAGGGTGTTGGTGAGGCCGCATCTGGAGTATTGTGTTCAGTTTTGGTCTCCTTACCTGAGAAAGGACATATTGGCACTGGAGGGAGTGCAGAGGAGATTCACTAGGTTGATCCCAGAGTTGAGGGGACTGGATTATGACGAGAGGTTGAGTAGACTGGGATTGTACTCATTGGAGTTTAGAAGGATGCGGGGGGATCTTATTGAGACATATAAAAGTATGAAGGGAATAGATAGGATAGATGCGGGCAGGTTGTTTCCACTGGTTGGGGAAAGCAGAACTAGGGGGCATAGCCTCAAAATAAGGGGAGGTAGATTAAGGACGGAGTGTAGGAGGAACTTCTTCACCCACAGGGTTGCGAATCTCTGGAATTCCTTGCCCAGTGAAGCAGTTGAGGCTCCTTCTTTAAACATTTCTAAGAAAAAGATAGATGCCTTTCTAAAGAATAAAGGGATTCGGGGATATGGTGTACGGGCCGGAGAGTGGAGCTGAGTCCACAAAGATCAGCCATGATCTCATTAAATGGCAGAGCAGGCTCGAGGGGCCAGATGGCCTACTTCTGTTCCTAGTTTTTATGTTCTTATTCATGTATTTGTCAAGATGCCCCTTAAATGACGCTATCGTCCCTGCTAGTGACATTTAAGGGGCATCTTGACAAATACATCTTGACATCAATATGATCATGGCCGATCATAAAAATTCAGCATCCCACTCCCGCTTTCTCTTCATATCCCTTGATCCCTTTAGCCCGGAAGGGGCATGTCCAGCTCCCTCTTGAATATATCCAACAAACTGGCCCCAATAGCTTTCTGTGATAGAGAATTCCACAAGTTCCCAACTTTCTGAGAGATGAAGTTCTTCCTCATCTCAGTCCTGAATGGCTTACCCCTTATTCTTAGGCTGTGACCCCTAGTTCTGGACGTCACCAGAACAAAGAACAAAGAAAAGTACAGCACAGGAACAGGCCCTTCGGACCTCCAAGCCCGTGCCGAGCATGCTGCCCGTCTAAACCAAAATCTTCGACACTTCCGGGGTCCGTGTCCCTTTATTCCCATCCTATTCATGTATTTGTCAAGATGTCCCTAAAACGTCACTATCGTCCCTGCTTCCACCACCTCCTCCTGCAGCGAGTTCCAGGCACCCACTACCCTCAGTGTAAAAAACTTGCCTCGTACATCTCCTCTAAACCTTGCCCCTCGCACCTTAAACCTATGCCCCCTAGTAATTGACCCCTCTACCCTGGGAAAAAGTCTCTGACTATCCACCCTGTCTATGCTCCTCATAATTTTGGAGACCTCTATTCGGTCGCCCCGCAACCTCCATCATTCCAGTGAGAACAAACCAAGTTTATTCAACCTCTCCTCATAGCTAATACCCTCCATACCAGGCAACATCCTGATAAATTTCTTCTGCACTCTCTCTAAAGACTCCACATCCTTCTGGTAGTGTGGTGACCAGAATTGAACATTATACTTCGTGTGGCCTAACTAAGGTTCTATATAGCTGCAACATGACTTGCCAATTTTTATACTCAATGCCCCAGCCAATGAAGGCAAGCATGCTGTATGCCTTCTTGACTACCTTCTCCATCTGTGTTCCCTCTTTCAGTAACCTGTGGACCTGTACACCAAGATCTCTCTGACTGTCAATACTATCGAGGGTTCTACCATTCACTGTATATTCCCTACCTGCATTAGACCTTCCAAAATGCATTACCTCACATTTGTCCAGATTAAACTCCATCTGCCATCTCTCTGCCCAAGTCTCCAAATGATCTAAATCCTGCTATATCCTCTGACAGTCCTCATCGCTATCCGCAATTCCACCAACCCATTGTGTCGTCCGCAAACTTACTAATCAGACCAGTTACATTTCTCCTCGAAAAACTCTACCAAGTTAGTGAGACACGACCTCCCCTTCACAAAACCATGCTGCCTCTCGCTAATACGTCCATTTGCTTCCAAATGGGAGTAGGTCCTGTCTCGAAGAATTCTCTCCAGTAATTTTCCTACCACCGACGTAAGGCTCACCGGCCTGTAGTTCCCTGGATTATCCTTGCTACCCTTCTTAAACAAAGGAACAACATTGGCTACTCTCCAGTCCTCCGGGACATCACCTGAAGACAGTGAGGATCCAAAGATTTCTGTCAAGGCCTCAGCAATTTCCTTTCTTGCCTCCTTCAGTATTCTGGGGTAGATCCCATTAGGCCCTGGGGAGTTCTCTACCTTAATATTTTTCAAGACGCCCAGCACCTCGTCTTTTTGGATCTCAATGTGACCCAGGCTATCTACACACCCTTCTCCAGACTCAACATCCACCAATTCCTTCTCTTTGGTGAATATTGATGCAAAGTATTCATTTAGTATCTCGCCCATTTCCTCTGGCTCCACACAAAGATTCCCTCCCCTGTCCTTCAGTGGGCCAACCTTTTCCCTGACTACCCTCTTGCTTTTTATGTACGTGTATAAAGCCTTGGGATTTTCCTTAACCCTATTTGCCAATGACTTTTCGTGACCCCTTTTAGCCCTCCTGACTCCTTGCTTAAGTTCCTTCCTACTTTCCTTATATTCCACCATGGCTTCATCTGTTCCCAGCCTTCTGGCCCTAACAAATGCCTCCTTTTTCTTTTTGACGAGGCCTACAATATCTCTCGTTATCCAAGGTTCCCAAAATTTGCTGTATTTATCCTTCCTCCTCACAGGAACATGCCGGTCCTGAATTCCTTTCAACTGACATTTGAAAGCCACTCACATGTCAAATGTTGATTTACCCTCAAACATCTGCCCCCAATCAAGGTTCTTCAGTTCCCACCTAATATTGTTATAATTAGCCTTCCCCCAATTTAGCATATTCACTCCAGGGCCACTTTTATCCTTGTCCACCAGCACTTTAAAACTTACTGAATTGTGGTCACTGTTCCCGAAATGCTCCCCCACTGAAACCTCTACCACCTGGCCGGGCTCATTCCCCAATACCAGATCCGGTACAGCCCCTTCCCTAGTTGGATGATCAACATATTGTTTTAAGAAGCCCTCTTGGATGCTCCTTACAAACTCTGGCCCGTCCAAACCCTTGACACTAAGTGAGTCCCAGTCAATATTGGGGAAGTTAAAGTCTCCCATCACAACAACCCTGTTGCCTTCACTCCTTTCCAAAATCTGTCTACCTATCTGCTCCTCTATCTCCCGTTGGCTGTTGGGTGGCCTGTAGTAAAGCACCAATGTTGTGACTGCACCCTTCTTATTCCTGATCTGTACCCAAAGAGCCTCGCTGCCCTCTGAGGTGTCTTCTTGCAGTAGAGCTGTGATATTCTCCCTAACCAGCAGTGCAATTCCTCCACCCCTTTTACATCCCCCTCTATCCTGCCTGAAACATCTAAATCCTGGAACGTTTAGCTGCCAATCCTGTCCTTCCCTTAAACAGGTCTCTGTAATGGCAACAACCTCATAGTTCCAAGTACTAATCGAAGGTCTAAGTTCATCGCCTTACCTGTTATACTTCTTGCATTAAAACATATGCCCTTCAGGCCACCAATCCCGTTGCTTTCAGAAACATCCCCCTGTCTGCTCTGCCTCAGAGCTATACTGGACCTATTCCCGAGTTCTCCCTCAATTTTTGCACCTTCTGACCTATTGCTCCGATACCCACCCTCTTGCCATACTAGTTTAAACCCTCCCATGTGACACTCGCAAACCTCGCAGCCAGGATGTTTATGCCTCTCCAGTTTAGATGCAACCTGTCCTTCTTATACAGGTCACACCTGCCCTGGAAGAGCTCCCAGTGGTCCAGATAACTGAAACCCTCCCTCCTACACCAGCTGTTTAGCCACATGTTTAGCTGCTCTATCTTCCTATTTCTAGCCTCACTGACACGTGGCATAGGGAGTAATCCCGAGATTACAACCCTTGAGGTCCTGTCCTTTAACTTTCTGCATAGCTCCCTGAACTCCTGCTGCAGAACCCTTCCTGCCTCTGTCATTAGTACCAATATGTACCATCACCTCTGCCTGTTTGCCCTCCCCCTTCAGGATGCCCGTTACCTGTTCTGAGACACCCTGGACCCTGGCACCAGGGAGGCAACATACCACCCTGGAGTCTCTTTCACGTCCACAGAAGCGCCTATCTGTGCCCCTGATAATAGATCCCCTATGCCTATTGCTGTTCTGCGCTTTGACCCTCCCTGCTGAACATCAGAACCAGCCGTGGTGCCACTGCTCTGGCTGCTGCTGTTTTCCCCTGATAAGCTATCCCCCCCGACAGTATCCCAAGCGGTATACCTGTTCGAGAGGGGGACAACCACATGGGATTCCTGCACTGGCTACCTGCCCCTTCTGGTGGTCACCCATCTCTCTGCCTGCACCTTGGGTGTGACCACATCTCCATAACTCCGCCAGCTGCATGCTCCTGAGTACATCCAATTTCTGCTCCAACTGAACCTGTCTGTGAGGAGCGGCCATTGGTTACATTTGCTGCAGATATGGTCAGCCGGAACGCTGGAAATGTCACAGATCTGCCACATCTCACAGTTGGAGTACTGCACCCCGCTGAGTGACATTTAAGCACTAGTTAATTAATTTGAAATAAACACTTGAATTATTGTTAGATTGAGTTACAATTAACTATATGACCCTGACGCTAGATTTTTACTTTAAAATTAAATGTTAAATACCAATCTCTGCCCTCAGGTTTAGTTACTCCACTATCTAGTTAATCAATTAGATTTGTTTTGCAATATTTTTTTTTCAAATTTAACAGATTCCCAAACAGCCAATCAGGTCACAGCTTTACTGTGATGTCACTTCAGTCCCCCCCCCCACACACACAATTTGAAAAGGTAATAAAAATAAAAATCACTTACCTTCCTGGGAATGCCCTCGGGATCTTTCCCTGCAGATTAACAGTTACAAGCCAGAAGAAAGAAAACAAAACAATAGGGAAACATCACCAACATCAGGAACATTCTTCCCGCATCTAGCCTGTCCAGTCCCCTCAGGATTTTATGTTTCTATGAGATCCCCTCTCATTCCTCTAAACTCCAGTGAGGACAAGCCCAGTCAATCCAGTCTTTCTTCATGTGTCGATCCAGCCATCCCGGGAATTATAACTGGGATGAAGTCCCACAGAACCCAGGGAGCCCTTTTACTCATCCCCCCATGGCACCCAGCAGCCGCCTTTGAACTCTTTCCCAGGTTGGCCGGCTTGACTGCAGCGTGCTGCTCCCGACAACGGAAATCCCATCTCTTCAGCCACTTTCCCCTGAGGCAGGCGGGTCGAGCCGGGGTTTTTCTCAAAGAGACATGGCTTAAGACGGCCTTAGAAAAGGGGAGGCTGCAAAGGATTGAAAGGGAACTCAAGAGGGTGCAGGCCCAGGTACTGAAGTAACTGCTGGCGAAGGTGGGGTGGCGGGCCACAAAAGTCAAAAGAATGGCGAGCTTGTGGGGGAGCTGGGGGAGAGGGGGGGGGTGTTGTCTGTGCTTATTGCTAGAAGACAAACCATTGTGGGAATAGGAAAGATTGTCTTTGAATCAGTAGTTCTGCAAAGCATGCCACTATTCTCATGCACTTGTAAATTCAGAAAGCAGGAAAATCTCCAAATGGACCTGCCTCTGGTGAATCACATCAGTCAGAGATTCATAGGATGTGGGTTTTCATTGCCTGATTCAGCACATAGAGAGTTCCTGTCTCAGGAATGTCATCTGGGAAAGATCTGTGTGAGAGAGAGAGTGAGAGAGAGAGAACGTGCCCCTCTTCATGATGGTCCCCAAAGCCTCGATCGGCAGAATATTTGTTCCTGGATCGTCATGCTGCCATTGGGACGAAATCTTTTGAGAGCCGGCTGAGTATCCGGGAATGCCAGCAGCAGGACCCCGAGGGAGACTTTCTCAGCAGTTGAGTGGTTGTCTACAGCGACCCTGAGCAATGAAAAATGTTGGGTGACTCCCTGAGGGCCCAATGACGAGGGAATGTCGGGAGAGATGCGAGTCACCAGCCACAAATGGCAAATGGGATGCAGGAAAGGACAAAATGTTTGGGGTCGCTGGACACAAGTGAGGAAACTTCACTGCCATGGTGGGGGCTGTTTATTGATGCCGTTCCTCCCCCAATAGACAAAGAACAAAGGACAAAGAAAAGTACAGCACAGGTACAGGCCCTTCGGCCCTCCAAGCCCGTGCCGACCATGCTGCCCGACTAAACTACAATCTTCTACACTTCCTGGGTCCTTTTCCCTCTATTCCCATCCTATTCATGTATTTGTCAAGATGCCCCTTAAATGTCACTATCGTCCCTGCTTCCACCACCTCCTCCTCCGGTAGCGAGTTCCAGGCACCCACTACCCTCTGTGTAAAAAACTTGCCTCGTACATCTACTCTAAACCTTGCCCCTCGCACCTTAAACCTATGCCCCCTAGTAATTGACCCCTCTACCCTGGGGAAAAGCCTCTGACTATCCACTCTGTCTATGCCCCTCATAATTTTGTAGACCTCTATCAGGTCACTGAATAGAACCATCAGCTCCAATAGTTATCTGCTCTGTTATTGGGAGCCTCCTTACTCAATGGCTACCTCATACACGGGTTAACCAGTCCCTCTGTCACTTCCCCCCCCCCCCACCCCCATACCACAGATTCCCGTGTGATGGAGCCATTCCTTCCCAGTTTTAGGCCCTGCCCAGCCTCCAAAACCATGAGCCCTTAAAAATTCATTCCCGAAGATGGAAAAATCCAGCCCCTTGTGTTTATCCAATCAGTCACTGAACCGTAAAGAAACTGTTCATCCTTCACCACTTTCAGGCCTGAAGCAACTTCTAAATGGTCCACGTGTTGAACAGAAAGTGCACAACCTGCCATGTTGGACAGGACATGCACAACCTGCCATGTCTGCCACCTCAGGTGGGCATAAAAGATCTCATGGCACTATTTTGAAGAAGAGTGGGGAGTTATTACGAGGGAGGAAGTGTTAGTTGTGTTAAAAAGCATTAAGGTAGACAAACCCCAGGGCCAGATGGCATCTATCCTAGATTACTGAGGGAGGCAAGAGATGAAATCGCTGGGCCTCTGACAGAAATCTTTGTATCCTCATTGCCCACAGGTGAGATCCCAGAGGATTGGAGGATAGCTAATGTTGCCTCCAGCGGCCCTGTGCAACAAAAAAGGTTGGGTGACTCCCTGAGAGCCCAATGACGAGGGAATGTCATGAGGGTTATTTAAGAAGGGTTCCAAGGATAATCCGGGTAATTATAGACCAGTGAGCTTGACGTCAGTGATAGTGAAATGGTTGGAAAAGATTCTCAGAGATAGAATGTATGCACATTTGGAAATGAATGGTCTTGTTAGCAACAGACCCCATGGTTTTGTACGAGGAAGGTCATGTCTCACTAATTTGATTGAATGTTTTGAGGAGGTGACAAAAATGATTGATGAGGGAAGGGCTGTGGATGTTGTCTATATGGACTTTATAAGGTCCCTCATGGCAGGCTGGTGCAAAAGATAAGATCACATGGGGTCAGGGGCGAACTAGCTGGATGGATCCAGAACTGGCTTGGCCATTGAAGACAGAGGGTAGCAGTGGAAGGGTGTTTTTCCGAATGGAGGTCTGTAACTAGTGGTTTTCCGCAGGGATCAGTTCTGGGACCTCTGCTCTTTGTTAGATATATAAATGACTTGGAAGAAAACATAGCGGGATTAGCAAGTTTGCGGATGATACTAAGATTGTAGGAGTTGCGGATAGTGATGAAGATTGTCAGAGAATACAACAGGATATAGATAGGCTGCAAAATTGGGCAGAGAATTGGCAGACGGAATTTAACCCGGACAAATGCGAGGTGATGCATTTTGGTAGATCCAATTCAGGTGGGAGCTATAAAATAAATGGCAGAACCATCAGGAGCATAGAGACACGAGAGAGATCTGGGCGTGCAAGTCCACAGATTCTTAAAAGTGGCAGCACAGGTGGAAATGGTGGTAAAGAAAGCATATGACATGCTTACCTTCATAGGATGGGGTATCGAGTATAAAAGCCCAAAAATTATGTTACAATTATATAGAACGTAGGTTAGGCCCCATTTGAAACACTGTGTCCAATTCTGGTCACCGCACGACCAGAAGGACATGTGGGCTTTGGCGAGAGTACAGAAAAGGTTTACCAGGATGTTGCCTAGTATGGAGGGTATTAGCTATGAGGAGAGATTGAATAAACTGGGATTCTTCTCCCGAGAGAGACAGAGGCTGAGAGGCGACCTGATAGAAGTTTATAAAATTATTAGGGGTATAGATAGGGTGAACAGTTGGAGGCTTTTTCCCAGGGCGGAAATGACAATTATAAGGGGAAAGGTGCAGTGGAGATGTGCGGGGGAGGATTTTTACATAGAGGGTGGTGGTGGCCTGGAATGCACTGCCAAGTGAGGTGGTAGAGGCAGTTATGTTAGCGACCTTTAAGACTTATCTGGATAGGCACATGAATGGATGGGGTAAAAGAAGGATACAGGGGGTTTGTCTAGATAGGACGCGTGATCGGTGCAGGCTTGGAGGGCTGAAGGGCCTGTTCCTGTGCTGTATTGTTCTTTGTTCTGCCCACCATCCTGGCTTTTATTTGTCCCTCAAACAACATCAAAAAAGCTAATGATATCATGTTGCTGTTGGTGGGAACTGCTGCACGCAATTTGGCTGCTGTGTTCCAACATTACAACAAAGTACTTTTTCAATATTCATGGGCATCATTGGTGAGGCTGGCATTTACTGCCCATCACTAGTTGCCCTTGAGAAGCTGGTGGTGAGCCACATTCTTGGACTACTGCATTCCATCAGACTCAGATACACCTGGAGAGCTTCAGAAAAGGGAGTTCCAGGAATTTGATCCAAATACAGGAGACAGCAATATAGTTCAAACGTGTGTGACTTGGAGGGGAACAAAAGAACAAAGAACAAAGAAATGTACAGCACAGGAACAGGCCCTTCGGCCCTCCAAGCCCGTGCCGACCATGCTGCCCGACTAAACTACAATCTTCTACACTTCCTGGGTCCGTATCCTTCTATTCCCATCCTATTCATATATTTGTCAAGATGCCCCTTAGATGTCCCTATCGTCCCTGCTTCCACTACCTCCTCCGGTAGCGGGTTCCAGGCACCCACTACCCTCTGCGTAAAATACTTGCCTCGTACATCTACTCTAAACCTTGCCCCTCTCACCTTAAACCTATGCCCCCTAATAATTGACCCCTCTACCCTTGGGAAAAGCCTCTGACTATCCACTCTGTCTATGCCCCTCATAATTTAGTATACCTCTATCAGGTCTCCCCTCAACCTCCTTCGTTCCAGTGAGAACAAACCGAGTTTATTCAACCGCTCCTCATAGCTAATGCCCTCCATGCCAGGCAACATTCTGGTAAATCTCTTCTGCACCCTCTCTAAAGCCTCCACATCCTTCTGGTAGTGTGGCGACCAGAATTGAACACTATACTCCAAGAGTGGCCTAACTAAGGTTCTATACAGCTGCAACATGACTTGCCAATTCTTATACTCAATGCCCCGGCCAATGAAGGCAAGCATGCCGTATGCCTTCTTGACTACCTTCTCCACCTGTGTTGCCCCTTTCAATGACCTGTGGACCTGTACTCCTAGATCTGTTTGACTTTCAATACTCTTGAGGGTTCTACCATTCACTGTATATTCCCTACCTGCATTAGACCTTCCAAAATGCATTACCTCACATTTGTCCGGATTAAACTCCATCTGCCATCTCTCCGCCCAAGTCTCCAGACAATCTAAATCCTGCTGTATCCTCCGACAGTCCTCATCGCTATCCGCAATTCCACCAACCTTTGTGTCGTCTGCAAACTTACTAATCAGACCAGTTACATTTTCCTCCAAATCATTTATATATACTACAAAGAGCAAAGGTCCCAGCACTGATCCCTGTGGCACACCACTGGTCACAGCCCTCCAATTAGAAAAGCATCCCTCCATTGCTACTCTCTGCCTTCTATGGCCTAGCCAGTTCTGTATCCACCTTGCCAGCTCATCCCTGATCCCGTGTGACTTCACCTTTTGTACTAGTCTACCATGAGGGACCTTGTCAAAGGCCTTACTGAAGTCCATATAGACAACATCTACTGCCCTACCTGCATCAATCATCTTAGTGACCTCCTCCAAAAACTCTATCAAGTTAGTGAGACACGACCTCCCCTTCACAAAACCGTGCTGCCTCTCACTAATACGTCCATTTGCTTCCAAATGGGGGTAGATCCTGTCTCGAAGAATTCTCTCCAGTAATTTCCCTACCACTGAAGTAAGGCTCACCGGCCTGTAGTTCCCGGGATTATCCTTGCTACCCTTCTTAAACAGAGGAACAACATTGGCTATTCTCCAGTCCTCCGGGACATCCCCCGAAGACAGCGAGGATCCAACGATTTCTGTCAAGGCCTCAGCAATTTCCTCTCCAGCCTCCTTCAGTATTCTGGGGTAGATCCCATCATGCCCTGGGGACTTATCTACCTTAATATTTTTTAAGACACCCAACACCTCGTCTTTTTGGATCACAATGTGACCCAGGCTATCTACACCCCCTTCTCCAGACTCAACATCTACCAATTCCTTCTCTTTGGTGAATACTGATGCAAAGTATTCATTTAGTACCTCGCCCATTTCCTCTGGCTCCACACATAGATTCCCTTGCCTATCCTTCAGTGGGCCAACCCTTTCCCTGGCTACCCTCTTGCTTTTTATGTACGTGTAAAAAGCCTTGGGATTTTCCTTAACCCTATTTGCCAATGACTTTTCATGACCCCTTCTAGCCCTCCTGACTCCTTGCTTAAGTTCCTTCCTACTTTCCTTATATTCCATGCAGGCTTCGTCTGTTCCCAGCCTTTTAGCCCTGACAAATGCCTCCTTTTTCTTTTTGACGAGGCCTACAATATCACTCGTCATCCAAGGTTCCCGAAAATTGCCGTATTTATCTTTCTTCCTCACAGGAACATGCCGGTCCTGTATTCCTTTCAACTGCCACTTGAAAGCCTCCCACATGTCAGATGTTGATTTGCCCTCAAACATCCGCCCCCAATCTATGTTCTTCAGTTCCCGCCTAATATTGTTATAATTAGCCTTCCCCCAATTTAGCACATTCATCCTCGGACCACTCTTATCCTTGTCCACCAGTACTTTAAAACTTACTGAATTGTGGTCACTGTTCCCGAAATGCTCCCCTACTGAAACATCTACCACCTGGCCGGGCTCATTCCCCAATACCAGGTCCAGTACCGCCCCTTCCCTAGTTGGACTGTCTACATATTGTTTTAAGAAGCCCTCCTGGATGCTCCTTACAAACTCCGCCCCGTCTAAGCCCCTGGCACTAAGTGAGTCCCAGTCAATATTCGGGAAGTTGAAGTCTCCCATCACCACAACCCTGTTGTTTTTACTCTTTTCCAAAATCTGTCTACCTATCTGCTCCTCTATCTCCCGCTGGCTGTTGGGAGGCCTGTTGTATACCCCCAACATTGTGACTGCACCCTTCTTATTCCTGATCTCTACCCATATAGCCTCACTGCCCTCTGAGGTGTCCTCTCGCAGTACAGCTGTGATATTCTCCCGAACAAGTAGCGCAACTCCACCTCCCCTTTTACATCCCCCTCTATCCCGCCTGAAACATCTAAATCCTGGAACGTTTAGCTGCCAATCCTGCCCTTCCCGCAACCAGGTCTCTGTAATGGCAACAACATCATAGTTCCAAGTACTAATCCAAGCTCTAAGTTCATCTGCCTTACCCGTAATGCTCCTTGCATTAAAACATATGCACTTCAGGCCACCAGACCCACTGTGTTCAGCAACTTCTCCCTGTCTGCTCTGCCTCAGAGCCACACTGTCCCTATTCCCTAGTTCTCCCTCAATGCTCTCACCTTCTGACCTATTGCTCCCGTGCCCACCCCCCCTGCCATACTAGTTTAAACCCTCCCGTGTGACACTAGCAAACCTCGCGGCCAGGATATTTATGCCTCTCCGGTTTAGATGCAACCCGTCCTTCTTATACAGGTCACACCTGCCCCGGAAGAGCTCCCAGTGGTCCAGATAATGGAAACCCTCCCTCCTACACCAGCTGTTTAGCCACGTGTTTAGCTGCTCTATCTTCCTATTTCTAGCCTCACTGGCACGTGGCACAGGGAGTAATCCCGAGATTACAACCCTCGAGGTCCTGTCTTTTAACTTTCTGCCTAGCTCCCTGAACTCCTGCTGCAGGACCTCATGCCCCTTCCTGCCTATGTCGTTAGTACCAATATGTACAACGACCTCTGCCTGTTTGCCCTCCCCCTTCAGGATGCCCTCTACCCGTTCGGAGACATCCTGGACCCTGGCACCAGGGAGGCAACATACCATCCTGGAGTCTCTTTCACGTCCACAGAAGCGCCTATCTGTGCCCCTGACTATAGAGTCCCCTATTACTATTACTCTTCTGCGCTTTGACCCTCCCTTCTGAACATCAGAGCCAGCCGTGGTGCCACTGCTCTGGCTGCTGCTGTTTTCCCCTGATAGGCTATCCCCCCCGACAGTATCCAAAGGGGTATATCTGTTCGAGAGGGGGCCAACCACAGGGGATTCCTGCACTGACTGCATGCCCTTTCTGGTGGTCACCCATTTCTCTGCCTGCACCTTGGGTGTGACCACATTTACATAACTGCGATCTATGACGCTTTCCGCCACCTGCATGCTCCTAATTGCATCCAATTGCTGCTCCAACCGAACCATGCGGTCTGTGAGGAGCTCCAGTTGGGTGCACTTTCTGCAGATGAAGCCATCCGGGACGCTGGAAGCCTCCCGGACCTGCCACATCTCACAGTCAGAGCACAGCACCCCTCTAACTGACATTGCGTCAATTAATTAAAATTAAAATTTGTCTTTTTTAAAAAATATTTTTTTTTAAATTTCAAAGTTACTGTCAACTATCTGTTTCCTAGCACTAGATTTCTAATAGAAATGCGATAGCTAACTATAGTACTCTCCGATCTCTGGCTTAGATATCCCTCTAAATTATAATTAAGTTATTATGTTTAATTAGTTACCAAATACTAGCCACTCTGGCCACAGTTTTTCTGTGATGTCACTTCAGTTTCCCCCCGACACACACAATTTGAAAAAAGGTAT
This sequence comes from Scyliorhinus torazame, assembly GCF_047496885.1. Taxonomy (NCBI): domain Eukaryota; kingdom Metazoa; phylum Chordata; class Chondrichthyes; order Carcharhiniformes; family Scyliorhinidae; genus Scyliorhinus; species Scyliorhinus torazame. Next base: position 30,690,990 of record NC_092713.1, on the reverse strand, counting down.
AAAAGTAAAAATAAGTAAAAATCACTTACTTACCTTCTTACCTTCTGAGTGTCTTAGATGTTCTCAGGTTCTCTCGCTGACAGAGACTGCTCCTCCACCTCCGAACCTTGACCTGCACAATGCTAATAATATAATAATAATATAATATGGCACTTACCTCACACCAATGGGTCTTATTATTAGGTTAGAGGAGGAGGGCGGGTGGGAGACACTACACGTGTAGTGTCTCGGGTTTCCTCTCCACCAGAATTTATTGGTTGGGGGGGGGGACTTCCCAGAGGTCCGCGGGTCGAACTTCCGGTTCCCGCCTTATATAAAAACAAATAAAACAGAAAAGAAGAACAGACACGGGACCAGGTAAGGGTTTTTAAATTCACTACTCACCTCCCAGAAGGCCCCTGCGCACCGCTGCCGCCGAAATCCGAAGGGCTGCTCCTGTAAAGGTAAGGCTTTTTAAAGTAAGTACTCACCTCCCAGAAGGCCCCTGCGCACCGCTGCCGCCGAAATCCAAAGGGCTGCTCCTGTAAAGGTAAGTGGAACTTGCGGGTGGCAGCGTTCCGATGCATCTGCTGCGCTTGTTCTTCTAGGTCATAGAGGTCAGGGGTTTGCAAGGTGCTGTCAAAGGAGCCTTGTTGAACTGCTGAGGTGCATCTTGTTGATGGAATACATGGCTGCCACTGTGTGTCAGTGGCGGAGAGAGTGGATGTTGAAGGTGGTGAATGATGGGGTGTCAATCAAGCAAATTGCATTTTCCTGATTGGTGTCAAGCTTCTTGAGTGTTGTTGGAGATGCGCTCATCCAGGCAAGTGGAGAGTATTCCATCACACTCCTCACTTGTGCCTTGTTGATGGTGGACAGGCTTTGGGGGTCAGCACATGTGTTACTCAACATTTGACCTGCTCATGTGACCACAGTATTTATATGGCTATTCCAGTTCAATTTCTGCTCAATGGTAGCCACCCTGGATGTTGATAGTGAGGGATTCAGTGATGGTAACGCCATTGAATGTCAAGAGCCAATAGTTTGATTCTCTCTAATTGGAGATGGTCATTGCTTGGCACTTGTGTGGCATGAATGTTACTTGCCACTTTTCAGCCCAAGTCTGAATGTTGTCCAGGTATTGTTGTATATGGACACAAACTACTTCAATATCTGAGGAGTTACAATTGGTTGTCATAATGTTGAGGATACGTTGTCATAGCGTGCAATCATCAAAGAACATCCCCATTTCTGACTAACCAGTGGAGACTTTTCAACACGATTCCCATTCACTCCAGTTGTGACAATAAAAAAAAGATTATTTTGCTAGGGCCCCTTGATGCCTCATTCGGTCAAATGCTGCCTTGATGTCAAGTGCAGTCACTCACGCCTCACCTCTGGCATTCAGCTCTTTTGTCCAAGTTTGAACCAAGGCTGTAATGAGATCAGGAGCTGAGTGACTCTGGTGGAACCCGAACTGAGCGTCCGTGAGCAGGATATTTCTGAGTAAGTGCCACCTTAGCACTGTTGATGACTCCTTCCATCACTTTACTGATGATCAAGAGTAGACTGATGGGGTGGTAATTGGCCAGGTTGCATTTGTCCTACTTTTTGTGTACAAGGCATGCCTGGACAACTTCCCACATTGCCGGGAAGACGCCAGAGTTGTAGCTGTACTGGAACAGCTTGGCCAGGGGTGCGGCAAGTTCTGAATTACAAGTCTTCAGTACTATTGCTGGAATATTGTCAGGGTCCATAGCCTTTGCAGTATCCAGTGCCTTCAGCTTTCAACAAAGCCAATTCTTGCAATCACATGGAGTGAATCGAATTGGCTGAAGACTGACATCTGTGATCCTGGGGACCTCTGGAGGAGACCCAGATGGATCATCCACTCGGCACTTGTGGCTGAAGATGCTTCAGCCTTATCGGCTGCTCCTTCATAAAAGGTTGAGTTGAGAAGTAAGAAAATCAATATTTATCATTACTTAAAGGTCATTTACAAACCAAAGGGTCACATGAAATGAGAAATGTCCTTTCTTGGTGAAGGTGGCCTGTTATCAGAACCAGGTGTGTTGAGCAGTGTAACAGTGATCTGCTGGACCACAGATCACTGAACTGCTAGGAGATCTCACAAGCCCGCATGATCACCGGTACCTGTCATCGTCATGGCAGCATCAGATCCTGCCTGGCACCAATTTGGGCTGACGTGACAGCAAGCGAAAATCACCTGACCTCAGCCTGACCTTCCGTTGCAGCATGTAGACATTGGCAGGTTTCAGCCTGCACTGTGATGGGAGCTGAGGGCTGAATTACAGCTGGATATATAAATGCTGCCGTGGTGTTGGCCAACCCCCACCTTTGATAGGATAGAGTCCAAGCATTGAACAAAGCCAATTTGCAGCCAAACTCCTCAACATTATGACAGCAGGCTCGGTGGGAGGCCTGCCAAAGCATCAAGCATTGCTGTGTGCATGCTTATTAGTCTGTCCCTGGATTTCTCCCCACTGAAGCCCTCAGTAACAGGACTCGCCGGCGACCTCGCTCTCCGGGGAGCTGGCATCTGCATTGTCCTTCCTCCTGGCCTTTATACTCAATCACTCATCATGTTCAGGTCCCACCTCTACACCACTCTCTAAAATACACTGCCAGTATCTGAGCGGGCAGTGAAGGGGCAGTGGCTGGGTTGGGTGGGGGGGGGGGTGGAGGGGGGGGACTGTATTGCTGTTACCATGGTGTGGGTGTGTGAGGGAGATGGGGGGCTGTGATTAACAGGCCCAGGGAGCAGTGTACAAGGGTATGGTGCAGTGGAGAATGTCCTTGGCGGGAGGGGGCCTTCCAATGGGCCATGAAGGCCTGTAAAGGAGGCGCACATTCAACCCGCCCCCAAGACTTTCCATCTCCTGTCTTCACAATTAAAGCTATCGAGCTTCCACCACTGCGGCAATTAACATCCTAACAGCAGCAACATGAGGCCCTCAAGTTACCATTGATTGGCCACTTTAGGGCCTCAATTTTCTCAAGGGTGTCCGACTAGCTCCTCTACCAATTATATAATTGTGGGGGGGTGGGTGCGGGTGCAAGGACAGGTGGGTAGGCAGTGGGCACAGCAACCACTAGATTTTTTAAGTGTTCCCCCACTTGGAACCCCTCCAGCAGGAAAGAATAAAATGCAGCTCACAGGGTGGCATGCGGCACAGTGGTTAGCACTGGGACTGTGGCGCTGAGGACCCGTGTTCGAATCCTGGCCCTGGGTCACTGTCCGTGTGGAGTTTGCACATTCTCCCCATGTCTGCATGGGTTTCACCCCCACAACCCAAAGATGTGCAGGCTAGGTGGATTGGCCACGCTAAATTGCCACTTAATTGGAAAATAAAATAATTGGGTACTCTAAATTTTTTTTTAAATTAGAAAATAAAATGCAGCTCATTGAGTCCAGTTCTGAACAGCACATTTTAGGAAGATTGTGGAAGTATTGGAGAGGGTGCAGCAAAGGTTTACAAGAGTGTTTCCAGGGATGACGGACTTCGGTTACGCAAATAGATCAGAGAAGCCATAGCTGTTCTACTCCTTGGCAGAAGGGTTGAGATCCAGAGGACCCTCGATTCAAGGTGATTGACAAAAGGCAGCGTGAGTTCTTTTTCATGCAGCGGAAGGTTAGGATCTGGAATAAACTGCCTGAGAGTGTGGAGGAGACAGAATTAATTGTAACTTTCAGAAGAACATTATCTGAAAATGAACAACTTGCAGGACTGTGGGGTGAACACGGGGGAGTGGGACTAACTAAGTTGCTCCTGAAGAGAATAGGTATGGATACGATGGGCAGAATGGCCTCATTCTGTTCGGTAATCACTCTAAAATCCTGTTCTCTGATTCTAGAATGAGATTTGAGAAGGTGGATAAGGCAGGATGGCACCAGTATCCTGGGTGGCTTCAGTGATGAAGCAATCGCTGCTGCACCAATAACTCAAAGCACCTCCTCCTCCAAGGAGCTCAGGGGGTGAAGTCGTGCCTGTTGCCACTGGCTCTCTTGCTGCTTCCTCCGGTTCTGTTCCACCTTGTCCTGAAAGAGAAAGGGAACATAGAACATAGAACATAGAAAATACAGCACAGAACAGGCCCTTCGGCCCACGATGTTGTGCCGAACCTTTGTCCTAGATTAATCGTAGATTATCATTGAATCTACAGTGCAGAAGAGTGTCAGTGAGCAGGTTGCAATGTTTCTAGGTTGTTCTTAGTGTGTGCAGTAATCACCAAGCCAGGCAATAGCTTCCGCAGTGGCTAAATGGAGCTCTCTGAGCCCCTTTGCTGAATTTTATCAGGAAGCAGTCTTCACTGATGTGATAGTTTATAGCGGGTGTGTCATGGCTGATTAGCTGGAAGTATGTGGAAACTGGGAGGTGTGTGAGGGTCAGGTGGAGCATATACATGAATGTTGATCATGAGCCCTGCCTGCTGCTGCTGGCTGTATGATGGGGGCATTGGGCAGTGAGTAGGGAGTGAAGCTGCATTCACTGACCTTGGCCACTCATGTGCAATCATTGAGCTTTCATTGACTGCTGGGCTTTCTGCTCCCATTCCATTTGCAGCTTATGTTTGGAAGCCCTCCTGCCCACTGTGGGGAAAAGGTGACCTCTTTCCTCCTTTCCAGCTCTAAAAGCTCCAACACTGAATCCGAGAAGCTGGGGGTTTCCCCCCTGACCTGTTGTTCCATTGCTCTGATTTCCTCCTGCTTGTATCGAGCCACTTGCACCCCCATGCTGGAGTCAGGATCTTCGGGTAAGCGTTCTCCAAGGCGGCCTTCAGGACGCACGGCAACGCAGAATCGCCGAGCAGAAACTGATGGCCAAGTTCTGCACGCATGAGTACGGCCTCAACTGGGACCTTGGATTCACCCCCCACCATCTGGCCTGGGCTTGCAAAATCCTGCCAACTGTCCTGGCTTGAGACAATCCACACCTCTTTAACCTGGGATTATACCTCTCTCCAGTCGCTCCGTCTGGACCTGTAAAGACTTAATTACCTGCAAAGACTCGATTCAAAGTATCATCTTGCATCATTGGCTTTGTCTATATGTGTGTTTGTGTAACCCACCACTTCACTCACCTGAGGAAGGAGCAGTGCTCCGAAAGCTAGTGATTCCAAACAAACCTGTTGGTCTTTAACCTGGTGTTGTAAGACTTCTTACTGTGCCCACCCCAGTCCAACACTGGCATCTCCACATCACGGATTCAGGATGCCCCTTCCCTTTTTAAGAGGTGCAATCTGGCTAGAGTTGTCACGCGCCTCACGTGAACATGCTCCTCCTACTGAGTGTGCAGCCACTCAGCAGCGTACTTAGCACTGGACCGCAACCCACGAGCATTGAGATGAGTACTCGGCAGGAAGTGTGCGTGCTGCCTGCATCACTTCCATTGGGCATGAGGGAATGGCACTTTTGTAAGGGCCCTGAAGAATCCAGCACGAGTTTTAAGGATACAAAATAATAAAGTTTATTTACTATAACAATATATACATAGCAGTAACTTCCCTTGCTACCTTCTCCTTCCTCTTGGTTCCTGGACTGGCCAGCTTATTTATAGTAGGAGTTTCTCCGCCCCCCTCATTGGGGAAGTTCATACTCCCATAGGATTGTGGGATAGTAATTAGTCCCCAGCCAATCGTCAGTAGGCAGGTTATAACATCCCTCCCCCCCAAAGTCCAAGGAATCCACCGTAGGCCCTGGCGAAGGAAGGCGTCGAACTCGTTTGGCCGCAGGCCGGACGCCATTTGCACGCGGCGCTGGATCAGGCGGCGTATAACGAGATGGAGACCGGCGCTTCCGTGATGAACGGCGCGGTTGTACATCCACGGCCTGTGGACCCGAGGATTCCCCCGCTGATTCATCCTGTGTCTCCATCTCGGAGTCAGAGTCTGCTGCCTCCGTCATGTCAGCGTCTCTGTCCCCATTCGGTCCCATCATGACCTGCGCAGGCTTCGAGTGAGGCACCAGTGGAAGATTTGGAGGACTACCTTCCCTTGTTTCTGGTCTTTGCCGCTGTTGAACTGAGCTCCGGGGGCGGGGAATCTTTTGCGGGGATGATCTTCTGGACCGGACGTGGTCTACATGTTTTCGCTGGAGACGACCCTGGGCTTGCACATGGTACGATATAGGGCCCGTTTGGCGAAAGATTACCCCAGGAACCCATTGGGCACCACCAGCAAAATTCCGCACGAATACTGGGTCACCGGGCGCAAACTGCCGAATCGGACGATGCTGAGACAATCCCGGTCCCTGCCGTTCTTGTGTGCGGCGTACTTTTGCGCCAATGTCCGGGAAGACCATACTAAGGCGGGTGCGAAGTCTCCGGCCCATTAGACGTTCTGCGGGAGCTACCCCAGTCACTGCGTGGGGGGTGGTCCTGTACGTAAACAAAAACCGAGCCAGTCTCGTGTCCATTGATCCGGAAGACTGCTTCTTTAGGCCTCTTTTGAATGTTTGCACTGCACGCTCTGCCAACCCATTTGAAGCCGGGTGGTAAGGGTCAGTGCGGATATGGCGGATGCCGTTCATCTTTGTAAACCTAGCAAACTCCTCGCTCGTGAATGGAGTGCCATTATCCGTGACCAGCACCTCGGGGAGGCCATGCGTGCTAAATGATAAACGCATTTTTTCAATTGTTGCGCAGGACGTTGTCCCCTGCATCTTATGCACCTCCAGCCATTTGGACTGGGCGTCAATTAGTAGAAGGAACATGGATCCCTGAAAAGGGCCTGCGAAATCTGCATGTAAGCGTGCCCAAGGCCGCCCTGGCCATTCCCAGTGATGTAGGGGCGCGGCCGGCGGAAGCTTCTGATGCTCCTGGCAAATGGAGCAGTTTTGGGCCACCTTCTCAATGTCGGTGTCGAGGCCTGGCCACCAGACATAACTCCGGGCCAACATTTTCATCTTGGTCACGCCCGGATGCCCATTGTGCAAGTCTGATAATATCAGCTCCTGGCCTTTTTCCGGGACAACCACACGCGTCCCCCACAAGAGGATGCCGTCTTCCACGCTGAACTCTGACAGCTTGGAGGAAAATGCCCGTAACTCGCCTGGGAGCTGTCTATGCTGCCCACCATACAGGACTATGTGCCGAACCTTTGACAGGACTGGCTCCGTCTGGGTCCACTCACGGATCTGTGATGCCGTGACAGGCAAGGTGTCCATAAAATTTAGGGTTGCGACCACCTCACCGGTCGTGGGGGTCGACATGGGGCCGGTCGATAAAGGCAATCGGCTCAGTGCGTCGGCATTTGCTATCTGCGTACCTGGTTTGTGCTCCAGAGAATACTCATATGCAGCAAGCAACAAAGCCCAGCGCTGGATCCGTGCAGAAGCAATGGGCGGTATCGGCTTATCCTCTCTGAAGAGTCCCAGCAGGGGCTTATGATCAGTCACGATAGTGAAATGGCGGCCGTACACATACTGGTGAAAGCGTTTCACCGCGAAAACCACTGCCAGGCCCTCCTTCTCGATCTGCGCGTACTTCTTCTCCGCTGCAGTCAATGTGCGGGAGGCGAAAGCTATCGGTCGCTCGGCCCCGTTCTCCATCTTGTGGGACAGGACAGCCCCAATACCATACGGGGATGCATCACATGTGACGAGCAAAGGCTTTCCCGGATCATAGTGGGTTAGTAACCCAGACGACGACAATTGTTGCTTTACCCGCCGGAAAGCGGTTTCTTGCGGCTGACCCCAAACCCAGGTGTGATTTTTCTTTAGCAGCAGGTGTAAGGGGGCCAGCGTAGTTGCCAGATTGGGGAGGAACTTCCCGTAATAGTTTACGAGACCGAGAAAAGAACGAAGATGCGAAGTGTCAGTCGGGGTGGGGGCATGTTGAATTGTACGCACCTTCTCTGCGACGGGGTGCAGACCCTCGCGGTCCACCCGATAACCTAGGTAGACTACTTCTTTTGCCTGAAATACGCACTTTGTGTGACGTAAACGGACTCCAGCCTCCGAAAGGCGTTTAAGGACAGCCTCCAGATTTTCCAAATGCTCTTGCTCCGACGTCCCTGTAATCAACACGTCATCTAGGTAGACAGCCACACGTGGTAAACCTCTCAAAATGCCCTCCATAACACGTTGAAAAATTGCGCAGGCAGAGGATACTCCAAAGGGCAACCGTGTATATTCATACAGGCCCTGGTGTGTGTTAATTGTTACATATGGTCGGGAGGCAGGGTCCAGCCCCAACTGCAGGTAGGCGTGACTCATATCTAATTTTGTGAATGAGAGTCCGCCTGCAAGTTTCGCGTAGAGATCCTCTATGCGAGGCATTGGGTATCGGTCGAGTCGGGAAACTGTATTCACTGTAAGTTTATAGTCGCCACACAAGCGAACTGTGGCATCTGGCTTCATTACTGGCACAATTGGTGCTGCCCAGTCAGCAAAACGGACGGGCCTGATAATACCCAAACTCTCCAAACGAGTGAGCTCCCCTTCTACCTTCTCGAGCAAAGCGTAAGGCACTGGGCGCGCCCGGAAATAGCGCGGTGTGGCTCCTGGTTCAACTTGGATATGGGCTACGGCCCCTTTTATTTTCCCCAGACCAGGCTGGAATACCTCTGGGTATCGTCCTAGCACCTCAGTCAACCCTCCAGAAACTGTTTGGAGGATGTGCTGCCATTGCAACCGCAAATGGCGCAACCAGTCCCGACCCAACAGGCTGGGCCCATGGCCACGCACCACGATAAGTGGGAAACGCCCCTCCTGGCGTCCATAGACAACAGGGGTCATTGTAGTTCCTGCAATGTCCAGTGGTTCCCCCGTGTAGGTGGCCAACCTGGCCTGTGAGTCAGTTAGTGTAAGGGTCTGTATACCCTGCTTGATGCGGTCGAATGTCCTCTGGGCGATCACGGAGACCGCTGCGCCAGTATCCAACTCCATCTCCAGCGGGTGGCCATTGACCCGTACTGTCACCTTAATGGGGGCCACACGGGGAGCTGCCACACAATGCAGCTGCAGGCAGTCGTCCTCCGTCTCCACGTCCTCAGGAGTGGTCGCCACAGGTTCATCCACATGGAAGGTACGGCCTCTGGGCTGGTCCCAGTTTCGGTCGGAACGACGGCGCCTCTGGCGTCCCCAGGACCGCCGTCCGCGACGGGGTCGGCGCCTACAAGTCTGACACGGACATGGCTCCTCATCCATTGGCTCTGGAGAAGGCTCCCTTCGGGGAGGAATGTCCGATGGCCACTGGCGTCGGTCTGGTCGTTGCCTCGCCCAAGGTACCGCAGGAGTGCGGGGGGACGTTTTTGGGCGGAAAGGGTTGCGCCCCAAGGCATGCACTTCCATTCCCTGTAGCTCCTGTACTCCTCGCTCTGCGCTCTCTCGGGACAAGACTATTTGTATTGCCTGTTGAAAAGTCAATGTTGGCTCCGCTAACAACTTTCTCTGGGTGGCCGCATTGTTAATACCGCAAACCAAACGGTCGCGTAACATTTCTGACAAGGTCTCACCATAGTCACAGTATTCCGCAATCCCGCGTAGCCTGGATAAAAAAATCGGCAAGGGATTCTCCAGGGGTCCTCTCAGCGGTATTAAACTGGTAACGCTGGACTATCGTGGACGGGGTTGGGTTAAAGTGTTGCCCCACTATATTCACAAGTTCGTCAAACATTTTGGTGTCCGGCGCAGCTGGGTACGTAAGGCTCCTAATCACCCCAAACGTATGCGGGCCGCAGGCGGTGAGCAATATGACCACCTGGCGCTCGTTTTCAATGATATTGTTTGCCCAGAAATAGTAACGCATCCGTTGCGTGTACTGGTTCCAGCTTTCCAGCGCAGCATCAAAAACATCCAAACGTCCGTACAGAGGCATGGTATAATAGAAAACAACTTCCAACCTGTATCCAACAAAAATCCAGGGAGGTGGCTTCAGCAGTGTAGACAGCTATTCACTTTTACCTTCGTCGCCAGTTTTGTGAGGGCCACGAAGAATCCAGCACGAGTTTTAAGGATACAAAATAATAAAGTTTATTTACTATAACAATATCTACATAGCAGTAACTTCCCTTGCTACCTTCTCCTTCCTCTTGGTTCCTGGACTGGCCAGCTTATTTATAGTAGGAGTTTCTCCGCCCCCCTCATTGGGGAAGTTCATACTCCCATAGGATTGTGGGATAGTCATTAGTCCCCAGCCAATCGTCAGTAGGCAGGTTATAACAGGCACATTGCCATCCCGCACTCCCTAACGGGACTTATCCAATTGGAAGCCCTGAGTCTTTTTTCCTTCCGAAGCCATGAGTGACCCAGGGGGAAGAAGCCCCGATGGACTTGTGACAATTCCTTGTGGACACGCACAGCCTGCAAGCTGACACGAACTGGGCAATCTCACTCAGAGAGGCATTAGAATGGCCAGAGTAGGAAATTAACTTTGGAAAAAAAGAAGTTCACATCGTAGCACTCAGGGTGGATTAGGATTAATGTTAAAGACTGTCATTGGAGTTGAGGATAAAGAGAGCGTGGTCTAGTTACCTGATTCGGAAGTGGTTGACATTGAAACAAAGCAATCGGCAAACCACTGGTTAACGGTTATAAATGCAGCAAACACTTTTAGTGACTGACTCCACTTAAATTACACAAGTCAGATGCTGCAGGGGATGACGTTTTGTCAGGCAGGCAGAATTAGTATCCATCCAGCACAGAGGCTCCATTTGTATTTCGGATTGGAACTCACTACGGGATACCTGATATGTACGTCCACATATACAAATGTGGAATAAAGAATAGGGGTGTTTGAAATTCATAATAAAAGCACAGAGCACTGTTTATTTAAAATCATTCGTGCTGAGTGTTACCTCGAAAATTGTCTAATTGCAGCGGAAAGCTAACAGCGGCTCTGGGGAGTGACTTCACCGATGTGAAGAGTTAAAGTTTGCAGGAAAGCAGATCATGTTCATTTTCATTTGACTTCCCGTCACTTGTTGTTTTCTTGCATTTATGTCCCCACATGGCCCCCCCCCCCCCCCCCCCCCCACCCCAGGTTACCAGCAGAGAGGGCTGGAGAATGCTTTTCAAATGTCGCTGGAAATAATCCATACGGAACCCACCGATGAGCAGAAATGCAAAATAAAAACAGGCCTTTCTGAAAGGGTGGAGCAGCTCCAGGATGGTCCGTGAAGAGACCTGACTTGCTGCTACGATTCGAGTGAAGATCTTTCACCAGAACTGACTCTTTGCTGACCATTTCTCAATAAACGGGGTCATCACCCAGATTGCTTCTTTATTATTTTGTTTGTGAACTGTAGATGTCGCTGACTAGGTCGGCATTTTTTGCTGACACCTAATTGTGCCTTGAGAAGGATGGTGGTGGTGAGCGACCATTTTTTTTTTTAGATGTATATAAATCTCTCTTATGAGCTTTTCAAAATTAATTTACATTGCACATATTTAATAATCCCTTCCTCAACCCGAAAACAATTAATTAACTACCTCCCTCCCCTTTTAGCTGCTGACTGAGTTTAATTCCTTAAAGTGAGATATAAACAGACGCCATCTTTTACGAAACCCCTCCTCATTCCCTCTTCAACTAAATTTAACCTTCTCTAGGTTTAGAAACTCCATTAAGTCTGTCAGCCATATTGAGGCACAGGGTGGATCAGCTGACCTCCAACCCAATAGGACCGCCTCCTCGCCACCAGCGAAGCAAAGGTCCCTCCCCGCCCCTGTCAGGGGCTCCAGCAAGTCCGAATATGGCTCCCAGGTGACTGGGTTCTAGGTCCAACTATAACACTGTCGACATGGTGCGAAAGAAGGTGTCCCAGAATTTTCTAAGTTTCAGGCACGACCAGAACAGATGCACACGATTGGCCGGCCCCTCCCACATCTGTCGCACATGTCATCAACTCCTTCAAACATGCGACACATGTGAGCAGCCTTCTTGAACACATCATAGTCGCTGAGCTGTAGGTACACCCGCAATGCTGTTAGGGAGGGAGTGCCAGGATTTTGACCCAATAACATTGAAAGAATGGAACTATAGGACGCAATTCACCCCTGCCGGTGGGTTCAGTGAGGGGGGGGGTGTTGGATGATCTTGGGATTTTCTGATGCAGCTCGCCATGGTAGAATGCGATCCCTGGCAGAGGCCGGTGTGAATCCGATGACCAGAATGCAGATGAAGGTCCAACCAAAATCACCCGCCTCCCCCGCCTGATTCGTTGCAATGCTGGCGGGAAAACATATCGACCCACAAAATGGTTAGCTAAAGTTGAACTTAAGGCCTTGGGCAGCTCGCAGAGACCCGAGGAGAAAATGGAGGCCTCCAGCTACTGGACCCTGGCTCACCGTGTACAGCGCAGTGAGGAGTGGAGCTTTACCAGGTGGAGTCTCCGCAAAGCAGCTTCCAGAAAGTGGGAGTTCTCCACACAGCAACTTCGCTAAACCTTTGGGTCTTTTCCGGGGACTGTGTTCGGATTGTCAAGCTGCAGGTGGAAGGCGGCAGATGGAATAGAAGGGATGAATGGGAAGGACCAAGTTGAGTGACGGGCCGGTGGGCGGGGGGGGGGGGGATTATTTGCAGGTGTGAAGGAGCATGGGGTGTACCCGGGTGTGAAGGATCATGGTGTTTTGTGCAGTTGCGAAGGATCATAGAGGTTGTGTGCAGGTGTGAAGGGCCAGGGGGGACTGCAGTGAGCAGGGGTGCACAGGGAGTGGTTGGTGGAATCGACCATTGACACCTGGGGAGCAAACCCAGGGCATGCGAGGTATGAAGGAATGGTGAGGGTTACAGAGGAGAGGGAGTGTGTGGTTGAGGGTACGACCATGTTGCGTGAAGGAGTGCTGAAGGTTGTTTGTGGGGTCCCAGAGGTACACACGGTCACTGGGTGTGAGCAGGGTACGACAGACAGGTCAATGGTTACAAGCGTGAAGGGTATACGGATGCACCTGAACCATAAGTCTCTTTGGACATCCACTGTACCTAATCTCTTTCCATTTAGAAAGTACTCTTCTCTATCTTTTTTTCCTCCAAAATGAATAACCTCACACTTGATTACATTGAATTCCATCTGCCACTATATTGCTCATTCACCTAGTCTGTCAATATCTCCATGCATTTTTTATGGATGGTGCAGCATTTCTGGTTTGGGCTCTGAAGAAACGTTTTATTGTGATTGAGACATTACCATTGAATTGAATCAGCCTCCATGCCTCCGATGCCGAGCTGAAGGTTCGCTGGATCAATGTTTCCCTCGTGTCCCTGTCCCCTGAATGTCCTAATGCAATCTCAGACCCACCGCTGGAGTGGTCCTCCCTGGCCTGTGGTCCTGCCTCGCTCTCCTCAGCCTCCACTGGGTCCCTTCCCCCTTGTCAGAGGTAGATTGTGCAGGGGACGAATGTGACAACTATGAGAGAGATACACTTTGGTGGATATTCCAATGACACCCCCCCCCCACCCCCCGGATCAGTCAAGGCATCAAAAGTGCCTCTTGAGCAGCCTGATGGTCCTCTCCAACACCACTCTTGTTGATGCATAACTCCTGTTATATCTCTCCTCGGTGTCAGTTGTTGGGGACGGAGTTGGTTCATCAGCCAACTCTTCCTTGGCACCCAGGAGCCATCTACCCAATTGTGCCAGAGCCAGGAACAGCCTTGGTATCTGGGAATGTCGCAAGATGTGAGAATCATGTCCGCTCCCAGGGTAACAGGCACAGACTTACAGAATCTGTGTCCTGTGGCCACAGACAATCTGCACATTCATTGAGTGGGACCCCTTCCTGCTGATGAAAGCTGGCACCCTGATGGTCATGTGCATGCAGTCTATAGCATCCTGTATACAGGGAAACCCAGCCATCGTCGCGGACCCTGTGAGCTCTCTCCACCTGGCTACCCTCATCCGTCTGGTCTTTTTGTGGACGTGCATGAAAATTGTGTCAGCCACTAGCTTGCCACAACTGTGATTGGCTGATTGATGCTGCACAGATCCCCCACTGAGCCCTGAAATGAACCAGAGGTATAGAAGTTGGGAGTCACTGTGATTTTATCAGAGGATTTCCCACCAACGGAATACACTATCCTCATTGGAGCAGAGGCAGAGTACCAGTGCCTTGCGGATGATGGGCACTCTCTTCCAATCCTCAGGAAAATCTTCCAGGAAAACCTATTCGGATTTTATAGGTTTCTTTCGGATCCCCCTCATTTTTCTGAACGCAGGTGAATATAATCCTAACTGACTCAATCTCTTCTCAAACATCAGTCCTGCCAGCCCAGGAATCAGTCCGGTAAACCTTCGCTGCACCCCCTCAATAGCAAGAACATCCTTCCTCAGATAAGGAGACCAAAACTGCACACAATACTCCAGGTGTGGCCTCACTAAGGCCCTGTATAATTATATCCCTGTTCCTCTACTCGAATCCTCTCGCTATGAAGGCCAGTTTACCATTTGCCTTCTTTACTACCTGCTCCACCTGCATGCTTACCATCAATGACTGGTGAACGAAGACACCCAGGTCATGTTGCACATGCCCCTCTCTCAACATATAGTCATTCAGATAACCAAAGTGGATAATCTCCCATTTATCCAGTTTGCTGCATCTGCCATGCATTTGCCCACTCACTCAACTTGTCCAAATCACACTGAAGGATCTCTGCATCCTCCTCACAGCTCACCCTCCCACCCAACTTTGTGTCATCTGCAAATTTGGAGATATTACAGTTAGTTCCATCATCTAAATCATGAATGTACATTGTGAATAGCGAGGGTCCTGGCATTGATCCCTTTGGTACCCCACTAGTCACTGCCTGCCATTTGGAAAAAGACCTGTTTTCCTACTCTTTGTTTCCTGTCTGCCAAACAGTTTTCTATTCATCTCAATACACTACCCCCAAAATCAGATGCTTTAATTTTACACACTAATCTCTTATGTGGGACCTTGTCAAAAGTCCAAATAAAAAACATCCATTGGTACCCCCTCATCATCTCTACCAGTTACATGCTCAAATAATTCCAGTAGGTTTGTCGGGTATGATTTCCCTTTCATAAGTCTATGCTGATGCTGCTGGATCCTGTCACTGTTTTCCAAGTACTCTGTGATTAAACCTTTAACAATGAATGAACTCTCGCATTTTCCCCACTACCATAGCCAACTCACGCCTCATAACATTGGAGTTTCCTTTATTTCGATTCAGGACCCTTGTCTCAGAATCAATGATGTCACTCTCTATCTTGATGAAGAATTCCATCATATTATGGTCACTCATCCCCAAGGGTCAACTATTTCTTTCTCATTGTACCCTGTCTAAGATGGCCTGATCTCTTGTTAGTTCCTCTATGTATTGGTCCAGAAGACCATCCTGTACACAATCCTCCTCTAAGGTATCATTACTAATTTGATTTGCCCACTCCAAGTGCAGATTAAAGTGACCCATAATTACAGATGGTCCATTGTCACATGCAATTCTAATTTCCTGTTTAATCATGAATCATAGAAGTTACAGTGGAGAAGGAGGCCATTCGCCCCATCAAGTATACACCGGCCCCTGAAAGAACACCCTACCCAAGCCCACACCTCAGCTACACCTTATCCCCGTGACCCAGCAACCCCACATAACCTTTGGACACGAAGGGGCAATTTGGAATGACCAATCCACCTAGCCTGCACACCTTTGGACATTGGGAGGAAACCGGAGCACCAGGAGGAGAAAGTGCAAACTCCACACAGACAGTGACCCAAGCTGGTGCCTTCCCAACATCATCGCTACAGTTTGGGGGTCCACATACAACCCTTACTAACATTTCTTGCCGGTTGGGGTTTCTCAGCTCGACCCATATAGATTCCACATCATCGGAGCTGATATCCTTCCGCACGATTGCGTTAATTTCCTCTTTAACCAGCAATGCAATTCCACTGCCCTTTCCTTTTTGTCTTGAGCATTGTGGGAACTGCTGTTCTCACCTAGACAAGTGGAGAGTATTCCATCACCTTCCTGATAGCGCCAGGATTTGGGGAGTCAGAAGGTGAGTTACACGCCACAGAATTCCCAACCTTTCCCAATATTTTCCAGATGCTGAGTGACCTGTTGTGCATTTCCTGGATTTTCTGGTTTTATTTTCCATCTCCTAAGTTTACCTTTTACCATGAGAGAAGATTGCTGAGGTGATTTGTTTGACAATGTCTGCCATCACAATATGGTTAACACCTTGCCCCAAAATCCCAGCAGTAACCGCTAGGGCGGCACGATTATTATTATTATCATTATTATTAGCACAATGATTAAAAGTTTTTTAAAATGTAGCATTTCTGTGGGATTCTTTCAGGTCACTTTTAACTTCTCGAAATAATTTTTTTTTTAATATATAAATTTAGTGTACCCAAATCATTTTTTCCAATTAAGGGGCAATTTAGCATGGACAATTCATCTAGCCTGCACATCTTTGGGTTGTGGGGGCGAAACCCACGCAAACACGGGGAGAATGTGCAAACTCCACACGGACAGTGACCCAGAGCTGGGATCGAACCTGGGACCACGGCGTCGTGACGCTGCAATGCTAACCGCTGTGCCACCGTGCTGCCCTTCGAAATAAATTTATTCAACCTAACAATTTTATTTTTATTTTCATGGTCAACCTCTTGAAATTCAGAAGACCCAACTCCTGGGTAAATTTCAAGTGACGGCAATCCGTTTGTCAGTTTTACTTGACACTGATTATTCTGTTTTAGCAGTATCGTAGATTTAAATCACTTATGGTGCACCCGATGTATTTACAAAACCCACAACTACCAGTCGGAGACACAAATTATAAGATATTTTAGAACTGCAGTATACCAGGAAAAAAAACACAGCACATAGTGCAAGGTGCTTAGTGGTAATGCAACTTCCAGATATGGTGCTTATGAAGGAGGTATTTAAACACGCCTTGGACACGAATAAGGCTGCGTGTCATCCAGTATCTTATTTTCAAAAACCACAGACACCATGACGGAGTGAAGGAGGAAATGATGGATCACCTGACACTGGCAGACGGCACTGCTTGCCAACTTTGGCCACAGCGCTACCAGATAAATAACTTCTTAGTGACGTTCAACGCTGAAATTACATAAACAGCAGAAATTACAAGGACTCGGAGTAAGGGGGGTGGTGGGGGGCCCTCTGGACTTTCTGGGTTTAGAAACAGTCTGCAACCAACACAGTGCAAAACGACATCTGCAACTATTTTGTTTTTGCAGATGATGCCAGACAGCAAAAGACATTAACGTCATGTAGAGTGTTGCAAAAAAAAAACTTTTGTTAAATAATAGCCCTGATTATTTAGAAAGAACACTCGGTAAATGATAGCTTTATTTTTCCACAAGTTGCACTAGGACTGTGTTTGCTGGTACAAATCATCACCTTATATGGGAAGGTTTAATGAAGAGGTATTCGGCCTGCAGAATTTATTACAGCACCGTGCTGTTTATATTAACTCTTCTGCCTTTGGTCATTTTCAAATATTTATGCAAAAAATATTGGAACCGCCATACGTTTAAAACATTTACAAACCGAAGTATGACAGACTGTTTAAAAAATAAACTGCGCTGGAAAGTTAGTTGCAAAGCAGCAATCACCATTATTCCATTTAGCAGTTTTCAGCTTTTGACAACCGTTAATTTAAGTGCACTTGGGCGGGATAATCCGGTCCCTGACGCCGAAATTGCGTTCGGTGATCGGCCACAGAATCCCCGTTTGCGCCGAAATCGGGCGCGGCGCTGCTTTTGCGATGCTCCGCCCCCTCCAAAGCGGCGTACCCGAGGAGTACGCCGCACACTGTATCGATGGCTTTAGGACGTTGCCTGACGCCTTCACCCCGATGCTCCGCCCCCGACCGGCTGAGGTCCCAATGGTGTCGCCCGCGTGTGCTATTTCTTGTTAGGAACTCGGCGTGGCAGCTACGTACTCAGTCCAGCACCGCCACAGTCAGGGGAAAGCCAATCCGGGGGGACTTTGGCAGGGGCTGGGGGTACTGTTGTGGGTGGTCCGGGGCTCGCGAGCCGGCCAAAGGGGGGGGGGGGGCACTATTTGGCAGTCCGGGCCCGCGCGCGGCCAGCGCCATGTTTCCCGGCGTGGCCGGCGCCATGTTTCCCGGCGTGGCCGCTGCAGGCAGCCACCGTGCACACGCGTGGCCACGGACCCAGCAATTCTCCGGCCGTATCGGCAGCTAGAGCTGGGTGCTCTATGCTGCCTTGCTGCTAGCTCCCAGCCAAACGGAGGATCGGTGGACGTTTTGTGCCGATTTTCCGGTCGCAAAATGCCACCGTTCCCACGCCGGCATCAGGACATAGGCTGAGAATCGGAGAATCTAGCCCCATGTTTTGAGAAGTAAAGGCTCATTTTTAAACAAGGAATACAGATTTTCACTGTCTGCTGTTTCTAACGGATTGATTAAAATGGCCGGGATTGTCCGGTCGTTGCAATTGACTTTTCCCGCCAGGAGTGCAACCCCGTCCCCGGTTTTCCCGGCGGTATGGAGCGGGTACAATGGGAAATCCCATTGACAGGCTCCGGGAAGATAGAATCCGGCCGCCAGCGAACAGCGACCACCCAGAAACACGTGGTTCGGAGAATCCTGGCAAAATTGCGTCGATGGAATTCCGAAATCTATTTTTGCAAGTAGTCGTTCATTAATTTTAAATCAATTTGCGACTGTTACAATATTGGAGCTCACTGCCTGAAGAAACCCATTGTCAAAGGCAGCTAGCCTCAGTAAGATAGCAGCCAGAGATTGAATTACAGCAACCTGCCTTTATAAAGTGCTGTCCAACAGAATGACTCCAGGTGCTTTATGGAGAGAGCGAGAGATTGAGCAGAAAGTAGAGGAGAAACTAAGGGAGGTGAGCTGCCACCGTGATCAAAGAGACCTTCCGCCTTAAGGCGTAATGTGAATACGTGAAGACAGTAAAGCTGAAGACGTTTATAGGAAGTAAAACATGGGATGCGGCCACATGGTGGCTGCTGAATATCCACTATCGGGCGGCTATTTTTCTCATCACTTTTAGGAGGGCGCCAACATGGTCGGCCAGATCTGGAGATGAGAAGATTACTGAGGGAAGGTGGAACAAGGCGATTGGTTGGAGAGCATTGGTGGGGGCAAAGTATCGACCGGTTTGCTACATTTCCATAACAAAGGCAAAATACCGCGGATGCTGCTCCGCAGATGCTGCCAGACCCGCTGAGATTTTCCAGCATTTTCTGTTTTTATTCATTTCCTCCCTGTTTTCATGACCTCTGGAAATCTCAAAGTTTTAGGGAGAGGTCGGGCACGAGGGTAGCCCCCGCCCGGGTACTTGCCCATTTTGTCCATTTTATGGGGTTGCCCCTGCGGAAGAAACCTATCTATCTGAAGATACAAGGTGCCTGTATCAGAAAAATGCCAAGAAAAGCTGGGGGCAAAAACCGGCGGACGGCAATCCGGCGACAGATTCGAGGGCTTCGCGTGGCCCCCTCTGTGGAGAAAATGGCGGAGGCGGCTCCGGTGGCTGCAGCTGCACCAATCACAGCAGACATGCTTGCCGGCGTGCTATCAATGGAGCTCAATAAACAATTTGAAAAGCAGTGGGGAGTGAAGTGGGCGAGCCTTCGAAAGTCGATCGAGGAGGCCCTGGGCCCCATCCGATCCAAGGTGGGAAAGATCTCTGAGATGGTGAAGGAGAAGGTTCTGTCGTGACACGGTGAGCAAATCGCCTTGCTGGAGACTGAGATCACCCTGGTAGCTGGAGAGAACAAGAACCTGAGTGCTAAAGTTGACAACCTTGAGTACGGTTCGAGGAGGCAGAACCACAGAACTGTGGGATTACCGGAGGGTGTGGAGGGCCCAACTCCCACAGCATATTCCCAGCAGATATTTGGGAAGATGATTGGGGAGGGCGGACTCCCGTCCCCTCTGGAGCTGGGCAGGGCCCATCCGACCCTCCGGCAGAAGCCCTGACCGAACGAAACACCACCGTCTGTCCTCATTTGGTTTCACAGCTTTCAGGAGAAGGAGCGGGTCCTGAATTGGGCCAAGGAACATCAGGATTGGAAATGGGAAGATAACCTCATCAGGATCCATCAGGACATGGGAGCTAAACCAGCGAGGAAGCGGGCGGCCTTCAATAAGGCCAAGGCTGCCTTATCAAGGACGGAGTTCAGTTTGGGGTGGTGCACCCAGGGAGGCTTTGTGTAACCTACTAGTTGAAAGACTATTATTTTGATACAATGGAGGAGGCTGAGGCCTTTGTAAAAAGACATGATTTTGGCTCGAGCTAATTGTGTTATCATAGTTATCATAGAATTTACAGTGCAGAAGGAGGCCATTTGGCCCATCGAGTCTGCACCGGCTCTTGGAAAGAACACCGTACCCAAGGTCAACACCTCCACCCTATCCCCATAACCCAGTAACCCCACCCAACACTAAGGGCAATTTTGGACACTAAGGGCAATTTATCATGGCCAATCCACCTAACCTGCACATCTTTGGACTGTGGGAGGAAACCGGAGCACCCGGAGGAAACCCACGCAGACACGGGGAGGATGTGCAGACTCCACACAGATAGTGACCCAAGCCGGAATCGAACCTGGGACCCTGGAGCTGTGAAGCAATTGTGCTATCCACATTGCTACCGAGCTCTGTGGGTTCTTTGATTAGTGTGGATGAGAAGGGTGTTGGGGTATCTTGTGTAATATATCTGTTGGTATTTCTTGGAAGGGATGGTTTTGTCACATGCTGTACCTTTGTTGGTGGGGCAAAACCATTTTGAGGGGGTTTTTATGTAATGTTGTTGGAAATATCTATCTCCCGCTGGTCTGGTAAGGGTGCTGGATTATGTTTCACTTTTTATACCACAGTCGGGCAGCAGTGTTCCCTTTTTCTTTCTTTATCCTGGGTGGGGGCTGTCCTGCTGACGGTAACTTTAGCAAGTTAAGGGGAGCAAGGTGGGGCAAGGAGCTGCAGCTCATTGAACCAGCTTTGTTTGGTTTAATGAGCCTAGCTTCCTTGTGTTGGGGGTTGGGATTGTTGGGAGGGAGTATTGTTCATTTTTGTGTAATCAGCGTGTACATTTGGGAGGGGTCTTGTCTTTCGGGGATGGGGGGGTGCTGGGGGTTAGTTTGCTGGTGGTCACTACAGACCTTCCTTTGGTTTATTTAGTCATCTTGGGTGAGCCTTGACCTGAACTCTCTGGGCAGGTGCTTGGTAATCGTTATTGGTGGAAATGAATGAATGCGAGATGAGATGGTGGTGGTGGAGGGGTGGGAGGGGGGCGGGGGTTGCGATTCGGCTGGTCACCTGGAACGTTGAGGGGGTTGGGTGGCCTAGTGAAAAGGTCAAGAGTACTTGCTCACCGGAAGAAGCTGAGTGCAGATGCGGTGTTTTTGCAGGGGATTCACTTGCGGGTAAGGGATCAGGCCAGAGTGCGGATGGTGAGTGAGCCAGATATTTCATTCGGGCTTCGACAGTAGGGCCCAGGGGGGCGGCGATTATGATTAACAAATGGGTTCTTTTTTCAGCTGCCAAGGCGGTGGCAGATCCTTCAGGTGATACAATATGGCCACCGGGTCTTTGGCGGGCACATTGGAGGTATTGGTCAATGTCTACATTACAAATTGGGACAGTACGGCATTTATTAGGAAGCTGTTGGCTTCCATTCCAGATCTGGACATGCATCAACTGGTTTTTGGAGGAGATTTGAACTGTGTACTTGATCCTAAATTTGATCGTTCTAGGCCTAGTTGGTGCCTCCATCAGGGGAAGCAACGGCACTGTCAGTTTTTACTGAATAGATGGCAGAACAGATCCGTGGTGGTTTTTACACCCAAGGGATAAGGAATTTTTGTTCTTTTCCCAGGTCCACAAGGTTTATTCTAGGATGGACTTTTTTCTGCCCAGGTCTCTTCTCCCTTGGGCGAGGAAGGCGGAATACTTGGCGAGAGTAATTTTGGACCATGCTCAGCATTTGGTGGACTTGATTTTGGAGTGGGGTCCCGCTCAGCGCCCATCGGGGAGGCTGGTTGCAGCGCTGTTAGCAGATAGATAGGGTTTGGCGGGCACATGTCTACTGCCATTGAGGAGTAAATCAGGTTCAACAAGACTGAGTCTGTCTCACCATCCACACTTTAAGCGGCTATTAGGGGGGAGATAATATCCTATAAGGCGCATATGGATAGGACTGCATGGTTGGAGTGGCAGGGCTTGGTAAATACTATCCTGGAGGTGAATCGCAGGTACTCGTGTTATCCTACCCCGGAGCCCCTGGTGAACAGGAAGAAGCTTCAGATACAGTTTGAAATGGTGTCCATGGGCATGGTAGTGATCCGGATGCAGAGTTTGAGGTTTTGTTTTAATGAATATGGGGACTAAGGCCAGCCATCTTTTCGCCCACCAGCTGTGGCGACAGGCGGCTTCCCGGGAGATCACACAGATTAGGGATTCGACCGGCAGCTTGGCCTCCTCCCTAGGGAAAGAAAATGTGGCTTTTGAGGCATTTTTCAACCGTTTCCACAGGTCAGAGCTCCCGGAGGGGAGTACGGACATGTCAATGTTCTTCCAGGATTATCCTTTCCGATGGTGGAGAGTTGGACATCCCGTTAAGCCCTGAGGAGATTGGGTTGATGCAAACAGGTTCAGCTCCTGGACCCGATGGGTTTCATGTTGGGTTTTATAAGAAGTTTGTAGATCAGTTGACCCCATTGATGGTGGACATGTTCACTGGCTCCTTGTCCTGGAGCTCTTTGCCCGCTGCACGTTCACAGGCTTCTATCTCTTATACCGAAATGAAAGGACCCGACAGAATGTGGGTCATTTTGGTCCATATCGCTATTGAATGTTGGCGCCAAACTACTTGCTATGGTGCTGGTGTTGCGGCTGGAGCCCTGTCTTCCGGAAGTGGTTGCGAAAGACCAGTCAGGCTTCGTTAAGGGTGGGCAATTGTCAGCCAATATTCGCCAGCTGGTGAATGTTGCTCTTTCCCCCTCTCCCGTTGCCGAGCCGGAGGTGATTGTATCTCTGGGTGCAGCGAAGATATTTGACAGGGTGCAGGGGAGGTACCTTTTTCAGATCCTTGGGAGGTTTGGTCTGGGGCAAAAGTTTATTTTGTGTGTCTGGTTATTAAGTTATTGTATAGGACCCCCCACGGCTAGTGTCCGCACTAATGCTTTGAGTTCCTGGTACTTCTTATTGAATAGAGGAACAAGACAGGAGTGTCCACTGTCCCCTCTCCTATTTGCTTCAGCAATTGAACCCTTGGTCATTGCCTTGAGATCTTCTGGTAAAGGAAGGGGAAGGAGGATGTCCTTATATGCTAACAACCTGCTGCTTTATATTATGGACCCAGTTTCCACTATGATTGAAATAATAAAGCTACTGAGGGGCTTTGGTTCCTTCTCAGGGTATAGGTTGAATCTGGAGAAGAACGAATACTTTCCAGTTAATCCCCAGGGAAGGGAGCCAATCTGGAGGTGTAACCTCTTCGTCTTGCCAGATCTAGCTTTCATTATCTGGGTATCCGGGTGGCCCCTGATTGGGTCCGGCTCCATAAGTTGAACCACACTAGTCTGGTGAGTAAAGTTAAGTCCGAATTACGAAAGTGGGTTAACCTTCGCCTTTCCTTAGCGGGCAGAGTCCAGTCTGTTAAAATGAATATTCTCCCGATGTTTTTGGTTCTTTTTCAGTGTCTCCCCACTTTTCCCCCTAAATCTGTTTTTGCTACGATTAATAAGATGGTAGCATCCTTTATATGGGCAGGTAAGACCCCAAGGATCCGTAGGGCATTTCTTCAGAGGGACAGAGCGTTGGGGGGAGGGGGGAACATGTGCGGAATGTGCGGAACATGCAAATGTGCAGAACATTGGGAACTGCGTATATGCGAAACATTGGGAAATGAGCATGTGCAGTGCGCATTGGGAACTGCGCATGTGCGAAACGTATTGGGAACTGCGAATGTGGTGCACAGTGGGAACTGTGCATGTGCGGTGCGCAGTGGGAACTGTGCATGTGCGGTGCGCATTGGGAACTGCGCATGTGCAGTGTGCATTGGGAACTGCGTATGTGTGAAACGCATTGGAAACTGCGAATGTGTGGTGCGCAGTGGGAACTGTGCATGGGCGGAACATTGGGAACTGCGCATGCAACAAACGCATTGGGAACTACGAATGTGCGGAACATTGGTAACTGCGCAGGTGCAAAACGCATTGGGAACTGCGTATGTGCGAAACGCATTGGGAACTGCGAATGTGTGGCGCGCAGTGGGAACTGCGCATAGGCGGAACATTGGGAACTGCGCATGCAAGAAACGCATTGGGAACTACGAATGTGCGGAACATTGGTAACTGCGCAGGTGCAAAACGCATTGGGAACTGCGTATGTGCGAAACGCATTGGAACTGCGTGGTCGCGAAACGCATTGGGAACTGTGTATGTGCGAAATGCATTGGGAACTGTGTATGTGCGAAACGCATTGGGAACTGCGAATGTGTGGTGCGCAGTGGGAACTGCGCATGTGCAGTGCGCATTGGGAACTGCGCATGTGCGGTGCACATTGGGAACCGCGCATCTGCAGTGCGCATTGAGAACTGCGCATGTGCGGAACATTGGGAACTACGCATGCAAGAAATGCATTGGGAACTGCGAATGTGCGGAACATTGGTAACTGCACATATGCAAAACGCATTGGGAACTGCGTATGTGCGAAACGCATTGGGAACTGTGTATGTGCGAAACGCATTGGGAACTGTGTATGTGCGAAACGCATTGGGAACTGTGTATGTGCGAAACGCATTGGGAACTGTGTATGTGCAAAACGCATTGGGAATTGTGTATGTGCGAAATGCATTGGGAACTGTGTATGTGCGAAACGCATTGGGAACTGTGTATGTGCGGAACGCTTTGGGAACTGTGTATGTGCGAAACGCATTGGGAACTGTGTATGTGCGGAACGCTTTGGGAACTGTGTATGTGCGAAACGCATTGGGAACTGTGTATGTGCGAAACGCATTGGGAACTGTGTATGTGCGAAACGCATTGGGAACTGTGTATGTGCGAAACGCATTGGGAACTGTGTATGTGCGGAACGCTTTGGGAAATGTGTATGTGTGAAACGCATTGGGAACTGTGTATGTGCGAAACGCATTGGGAACGCAAGGGCAGCACGGTAGCATGGTGGTTAGCACAATCGCTTCACAGCTCCAGGGTCCCAGGTTCGATTCCCGGCTTGGGTCACTGTCTGTGCGGAGTCTGCACATCCTCCCCGTGTGTGCGTGGGTTTCCTCCGGGTGCTCCGGTTTCCTCCCACAGTCCAAAGATGTGCTGGTTAGGTGGATTGGCCATGCTAAATCGCCCTTAGTGTCCAAAATTGTCCTTAGTGTTACTGGGTTATGGGGATAGGATGGAGGTGTGGGCTTGGGTAGGGTGCTCTTTCAAAGAGCCGGTGCAGACTCGATGGGCCGAATGGCCTCCTTCTGCACTGTAAATTCTATGAAATTCTATGAAACTGTGTATGTGCGAAACGCATTGGGAACTGCTCATGTGCAGTGCGCATTGGAAACTGTGAATATGTGGTGCACATTGGGAATTGCGAATGTGTGGAACAGTGGGAATTGCACATGTGCGGAACATTGGGAATGGCGAATGTGCGGAATGTTGGGAGCATGGATACCCTAGTCAAGACAAAAGCGGGCCTCCAGGGCTGGCAGCGCCAGGTGGCGGCGGAGTCTCAAGGATGAACTCGCCCGTCCCATGGAGTATCCAGGGAGGGAGGAGGAGGAGGTGATGGGGCCCGTGCTAGTGAGTCCCGCAGGGGAGGTACTGGAACACCGCAGTACCTCGCACTCCCCCCTCGCCTCCGTCCGTGGTACATCACATGGGCAGCAGGCAGAGCTGGGACTCCACCTGGGACACCTGCGCAGCAGCTGGACCCAGCAAGGCCTGGTCACCACAGGAAGCGGCTGTCAACGGGGCCCCAGGTCACAGGGCGGCAATCACAGCAGGCCGCCTCCACTCCTGATGTACCGTCTGGGGATCGAGCGAGATGTGGTGTTAGGCCATGTATGGCCGGAAAATAAGATAATGATAGGCTCCAGGACACTAACCTGAACATATATGTTCACAATAAACACATGTTCACTACATTACAACCTGCCTCAGTGCTCTGTCAGAAGGGTGTGAGGGATGGGCTGGGCTGGCTGCAGAGGGGCACTAGGGGTAGGGGGGTTGCTGGGCGGAGGGTCGAGGGTTCTCGGACCATGGACCCCAGTACAGCCAGCGCTCACCGTTCCCTTGCCCCATCCCCACCCCACCCCACGTCCACCACCCCAGTGGTTTGGTGGGACCGTGTGATGAATGGCCAGCTCAGATGCAGGGATCACCCAGGTGGACGGTGGAAAGTGCTACCGTGGGCAGGGGTCAGATGTTGTCAAACAGTGCGGAGCACCAGAGCTCATGGCAGAGCGGGTCGGTGTCACCCTCCATCCCATGGACCTGACCCACTGTTACTGCCAACCAGTCCCCACATCCTGTAGTGAGGCAGGTAGGAATCACGGAAGGTGCTACAAGAGGGGTTGGCGCAAGGGGGTGGTCATGGGAGGGGATGGTCGACTGGGGGGGGGGGGGGGGGGGGCAATGGGAGTGGGATGGGCTGTCCATGTCGCTGGCCAGGCCCCCTAGTCGGTGGACCTGGAGGTGATTAGAGCACCCCAGGCGCGTCGGCCCTGGCGCGCACAGTGTGTGGCCTCCCGTGCCTGCCTGGGCCCCAGGCCCTGCCCAGTCCATCCTCCACCGCATCCTCCTCGTCGGTCGAGGCCTGGCATTCATCCTCCTCCTCCAGCACGTCGCCCCTCTGCTGGGCGATGTTGTGGAGGATGCAGCAGGCCGCCACAATGCGGGTGACCCTCCCAGCCCCATACTGGACGGCCCCTCCAGAGCGATCCAGGCACCTGAACCGCATCTTCAGGATGTCAAGGAACTGCTCACTCACACCGCTGGTCGCTACATAGGGGCCGTTGTAGCGGGTCTCCGTGTTGGTCTGTGTCCTACGGATAGGCGTCATCAGCCACGACCGCAATGGATAACCCCTGTCACCCAGGAGCAAACCCCGCAGCCGGGAGTGTGCCTCGAAGAAGCCGGGAACCGTCGAGTGTGCCAGGATGAAGGTGTCATGCACACTGCCCGTGAATCAGGCACAGACGTGCATGATGTGCATCCGATGGTCACACACCAGCTGCACGTTCATCGAATGGAACCTGTCACCTGCAGGTGCTCAGAGGAGGACGTGCATCCCGACAATCACCCCCTGGACCCGGGCCATCTCAGCAATGACAACGAGCCCCAAAGCTTGGGGATCCTGGTGGGCTCGGTCCACATTGAAATTTATGTATTGTGCAGCCTGGGCATACACGGCCTCTATGGTGGTGCGGATGCACCTGTGCACCGAGGTCTGTGAGATCCCGGACAGGTCCCCGATTGGCGCCTGGAAGGAGCCTGTGGCCTAGCGGTTCGGGGTGACTGTCACCTTGACGGCCACCAGGAGCGGGTGTCCTCCCCCATATCCCCACGGTGCCAGGTGCGCCATGACCTGGCAGATATGTCGCACTGTCCCCTAGCTCAGCCAGAGTCTTCGACGGCATGCCCGCTCTGATAGGTCCTCGAATGGCAGGCGCTGCCGGCACACACAAAGCCTCATGCGGAGCCTCCTTCCCACCTCCTCCTCAGCATTTCAATAGGTGAATCAGCATCTCTAGTCAGATGAATTGCTGACCCACTTCGACCCGGACAAACCCCTGCTCCTCACATGTGACGCCTCGCCATACGGCGTCGGGGCGGTCCCGGCACACCGCATACCTGCCGGCTCAGAGCGACCAATGGTCTTTGCGTTGCACGCTCGCAGACGCCCGAGCGGAACTTCGCACAGATAGAAAATGAAGGCTTGGCTGTTGTGTTTGCAGTGAGGAAATCCCACCAGTGCGTTTATGGACGGGGGCGTTCACAGTGCACACCAGGCATCTGCCCTGGTTCAGGGCTGGGCCCTGCTTCTGTCCGCCTAAGAGTCCATAATGGAGCATCGCCCAGGCGCAGGAATCCGCACGCGGACACGTTGAGCTGCCTGCCCCAACCACAAAGCCGCCAACTCCCGCCCCAGCCCCGGAGGTGATAGCCGCCTTCATTTCATGGACACTTGGCCAGTAACGGCAGCTCATATCAGAGAATGGACACAGACTGACCCCGTGTTGTCGAGGGTCTTACATATGGTCCAATATCGGGCATGGCATGAAGCGATACCAGACGGGCTGAGGGCCTACACCTCCAAGTTGCCCGAAATGAGCATCGAAGATGCTCCTGTGTGGGAGGCGAGTCGCGCACCCCTGTTGAAAGACCTCCCTGAATGCCAAAATGAAAATGTTGCCGAGCAGCTACGTTTGGTGGCGTGGATTGGACGCCGAGCCCACAATTCCACCCCATGCCAGGAGCACCAGAAGGCCCACCGGTGGCCCCGATGCAGCCCTGGGAGTGGCCTGGGAAGCCATGGTCCTGTGTGCACATTGACTTTGCCAGACCGTTTCAGGGGGCCACGTTCCTCACCGTAGTGGACGTCCACGCAAAGTGGCTTGAAGCACACCAGGTCCACACCGTGACTACGAGAGCAACGATTGACCGGCTGCGAGGCAGTTTTAGCATGCACGGATTGCCCGAGGTCCTGGTGTCCAACAATGGCACGGCATTTACAAGCCAGGAGTTCACATCATTCATGGCCACGAATGGCATCGGGCGCGTGCGGACGGCGCCATAAAACCCCGTCATTGCGATGGCAGAGTAGTTTATGGGGCGACGACTCTGGACACATCACAGCCACGTCCTCCCCGACATCGGGGAGTGGGTCCTCAGCGGCAGGGCCGCTCGGAGACGGACTCTCACCGCCACTCACAATTGTGCACCTTCACGGCAGGTGACGCGGATTATGTGAGAAACCTCGGGACTGGAGCCACATGGAACCCTGGGATAGCCCTCCACAAGGGGGCCGGTCTCCAACACGATCCAGGTACAGGGCACCGAGACTCACCGCCTCCTGGACCTCATACGACAAAGCGACCAGGAGCCACCTGCGCGAGGCCCAGAGCCCCCATGTAGGACCCGGACTCCGCTCCCTGTACGGCCAAAGCGGAGCCCCGAAGCCAGAGAGGAACCAGGACCCCACTCGCCTGTTCCACCTCCTGTTGAATGTCAGGGCACCGGGGGGCCCGAGGCGGCCACGGATCCGGCCAGCGATGGCCTAGATAGCGAGGCAGATTCCGAGATGGGTATTGGGCTGCCCGGCAATGATTGTACCGTCGGCCTTGCCGGCTGAGCCGTGCCAGCTACAATGATCCTTGCGAAAGCGGCAGTCACCGGTGTGCTGCACTCCTCTCCGGCCGTCTGTACCACCCCTGGACCTCTGCCCACTACCCAAGCGGCCACGGGGCCCTCCACCTGAGGTCATGGACATTTCTCCAGACTTTGGGCTGGGGGGAGGGGGTGTTACGACCCCCCTACGGGGCCACAACTTGTTCTGCATCGACTCCCGTCCTACACCTCAGACTATGAGCTACCCAGGTGACTGGCCGCTGAGCTTCCTCCCAATTGGACGGACTCCCCACAGGATATAAACACCGACCTGGGAGCAGGTCCACGAAGGTGACCCTGTGGGGAGGGGAGAGAGGTGATTGTTGTATCTAGTGTGAGAATAAAGAGAGTTGTATCCTGTCAGCCTGGCCTCTTTGTCTCCATCTACAACCCCTTCCTAACGCCAACTGAATCTGCATGTGAACCTGAGGAAAATCCTGAACTAGGACTAAGTCCCTTTGTGCTTCAGATTTCTCAAGCCTGTTCCCATTTAGAAAATAGTCTATGGGCTGGATTCTCCGTTTTTGAGACTTTTAAGTGGTGACGTCGTTGTGAACACTGTGGACTTTAACGACGGCAAAGACAATGTGATAGGTGAAAGTATTCAGCCACTCTAAAGGGGCTTGCACAGGCATCATGGGAAACGCCACATTGGAAGCGGAATGGCGGCGGATTCGCGGTTCCATGATTGTCGCACAGCTGCAGCCGCACTTAAGAGATTTCCCCCCCCCCCCCCCCACACACACACACACACACACTCCGCCGAGCCAACATGGCTGGAAAGAGAGCAGCGCCGCGCTTCCGTGACGCTCAGCTGGCGACCCTCCTGGACGGGTGCTGTACCTAGGCCTGGGAGGAAGGGTCCTCAGGCGCCGGCGTTCCCCGTGCCTGGGCGGAGGTGGGAGTTGTCGTCAGCGAAGTCGCCCAGACTGCCATCTAGTTCCGGAAAAAGCTGCCCAACCTCCTCAGGGCGGCAGGGCAAGTAGGCAGTGCTGTGCCCCTGGCATTAGCCAACCCCTCCCAATGCCCAGCCCCCAACCTTCAACCCTTGACAACCAAGGCTTCCAGTGCTGACCCTGACTTAGACAGTGAGTGGTGAAGGATATATGATGATCGCCAATTGATTGGATGAGCATAACTGGCAGGAATGTGAGAGGGCACAAGTCCTTTCAGAGATAGACAAGGGCCACGAGGCACCGTGGATACTCAGGCTTACATAGCACGCAATCTTATTACTGTTGTGCCATAATACTCAATGCACCTGGACAGTCAGATTAAGACCTATGACTTAAGTCCCAACAGGGAACCAAATACTAACCCCTCCCCCATCCTTAACATGACTGTCCCACCTTCTCGCGCTGAGTGACTTGCAACCAACCCCTTGGGCTGGCATCTTTCGGTCTTTCGACTCCTTCCTGCCCAGATCAGGAGCTCTGATCCCCTAGGCCACTGGCAGCAATGTGTAGGAGATTTTGCTCAGCTCGCTGATGCTCGTGTAGAGAATACCAGTGGCTGAGAGAAGGTCCTCATTGAGGAAACCTTGCACTATCATTTCCGAGTGGGCCCCCTTGCTCGAATGGTAAAGGAAACGCATGCAGTTCAGACATAAGAGAGGAAAAGACGCTCATTTGAAATAAAAGCGGACCCACCCACTTGAGTGATGAAAACTAACTTCCAGGAGAGCCGTGCAGTTCAGACGAGATAGAAGATATTCTCCTTCGAAAAATAATGAGATTAGACATAGCAGGTGCATATTCTAGGAAACACCTCAGTATTTATGGAGTGTGAGGTACTGAATTAATTTCTGAAAAGCTCCTTTGATTGAGGCAATGGTTGCCAGTCTTGGAGCTTGTAATCATTAATGGACATGGAATGTCAACAGGAAACCACAAAGCCTATGAAACAAACAGTGAGCACAGTAGCCATGGCAACCTGACAGGGCTTTGAAATTGACCTCAAATGAAATCCTTCAAAGGTTTTGTGGTAAACCACGGTATTGCATTGTATGGCATTGTGCTGTGTTGTACATGCCTGGGCTTGTCCAGGCTGACTCCGCCTGTGGCTCCTCCCCTCGGGCTTATGTATAAAGGTGGCAAGTCGCCGCCTCCGGACCCAGTTCGGGTCCAGAGACAGGAGGCTTGCTGTTTAGTGTATTAAAGCCTCAGTTACGTTCGTCACTCGTCGTGTGTTATTGATGGCGTATCAGGTTTTTCAGCAAGCAGAGAGAAGACGAGCTACACAACCCTCATCCCATTGGAGACCCCTGACTAGAAGCCCTCCAGCGCAGCATGAGCACCCCCAATCCCCAGCTCTCTTGAAGGCCAGCATTTATTACCCATCCCTAGTTGCCCTTCAGAAGGTGGTGGTGAGTTGCCTTCTTGAACCGCTGCAGCCCTTGAGGTGTAGGTACACCCATTGTGCTGTTCGGGAGGGAGTTCCAGATTCTTGCCCCAGCTACAATGAAGTAACGGCAATATATTTCCAAGTCATGGTGTTGAGTGACTTGGAGGGGAACCTCCAGGTGGTGGGGTTCCCAGGTATCTGTTGCTCTTGTCCTTCTAGATGGTAGTGATCATGGGTTTGGAAGGTGCTGTTTAAGGAACCTTGGTGTGTTACTGCAGTGCATCTTGTAGATGGTACACACGGCTGCCACTGTTCGTCGGTGGTGGAGGGATTGAATGTTTGTGGAATGGTTATCAAATCAAGCGGGGCTGCTTTGTCCTGGATGGTGTTGAGCTCCTTGAGTGTTGTTGGAGCTACACTCATCCAGGCAAGTGGAGAGTATTCCATTACAGTCCTGACTTGTGCCATGTAGATGGTGGACAGGATTTTGGGGAGTCAGGAGGTGAGTTACTTGCCGTAGGATTCCTAGCCTTTGACCTGCCCTGGTAGCCACGGTATTAATATGGCTCGTCCAGTTCCGTTTCCGATCCACAATCAACATCCTGGGTACCCCAAGATGTTAATTCTCTGTCATCCTTGAAGCATGAAATAAATTCCGTACCATGTTTAAATGCTTAACTTTCGGCATTTTTACTACACCGAAGACTCCGATATTCCTGTTAAACATTAGCTGAATGTCACCTTTGAAGTGTGCACTATTAGTGCTGCTGCATTTACCAGATTGAGACATACTGAAGTGCTCTCTTCAAATTTTAAATCATATCTTTGTGTGAAGATTTTATTTTAAAAACTAATAAAAGTATCATGATGTAACAGGGCCCATGTGATTTTATAATTGTGCAGAGACCAAATAAGCAGCATCACATTCAATGCTTTGTCTCTCAGAGTGTCGTGTGTTTGGGGAACTCTCTTCTCCAGTGAGTGATTGGTGAATGTTTGTAAGGTAGATGTGGATAAATTCTTCACTAAGAGAGTCTAAGGGATATGGGGGGGAGGGCGGCAGGGAAATGGGGCTGAGGCCACAGTCAAATCAGCCATGATCATATTGAATGGTGGAACAGTCTCAAGGTGCCAAATGGCCTACTCCTGCCCCTAATTCATATGTTCGTATGTATGTCCGTATGTATGTTCATATGCATGTCCACATGCACATTCATAAGCATGTCTCTATGTATATTCATATGCATGTTCATATGCAAGTCCGTATGTATGTTTGTATGCATATCTGTATGTATGTTCATATGCATGTCTATATGTGTGTTAATATATTTGTCCATAAGTATATTCATATGCATGTCCGTATTTATGTTCATAAGCATAAGACCATAAGACATAGGAAAGACCATAAGACATAGGAGCAGAATTAGGCCACTCGGCCCATCGAGTCTGCTCCACCATTCAATCATGGCTCATATTTTTCTCATCCTCATTCTCCTGCCTTCTCGCCATCGGGCAGCATGGTCGGCACGGGCTTGGAGGGCCGAAGGGCCTGTTTCTGTGCTGTACTTTTCTTTGTTCTTTGTTGTTTGTAACCCCGACACCCTTATTAATCAAAAACCTATCTATCTCTGTCTTAAAGACACTCAGTGATTTGGCCTCCACAGATTCTGTGGCAAAGAGTTCCACAGATTCACCACTCTCTGGCTGAAGAAATTCCTCCTCATCTCTGTTTTAAAGGATCGTCCCTTTAGTCTGAGATGGTGTCCTCTGGTTCTAGTTTTTCCTACAAGTGGAAACATTCTCTCCACGTCCACTCGATACAGGTCACACAGTATCCTGTAAGTTTCAATAAGATCCCCCCTCATCCTTCTAAACTCCAACGAGTACAGACCCAGAGTCCTCAACCGTTCCTCATACGACAAGCTCTTCATTCCAGGGATCATTCTTGTGAACCTCCTCTGGACCCTTTCTAAACCCAGCACATCCTTCCTTAGATACCGGGCCCAAAACTGCTCACAATACACCAAATGTGGTCTGAGCAGAGCCTTACATAGCCTGAGAAGTACCTCCCTGCTCTTGTATTCTAGATGTCTCTATGTATGTCCATACGTATGGCCATATGTATGTTTGTATGCCTGTCCATATGTATGTCCCTATGCATGTCCACATGTATGTTCATATGCATGTCCACATGTATATTCATAAGCATATCTCTATGTATGTTCATATGTATGTCCGTATGTATGTTTATATGCATGTCTGGATACATGTTCATATGTTTGTCCATATGTATGTTCATTTGCATGCCTGTATATGTGTTAATATATATGTCTATATGTATGTCCATATGTATTCCCTTATGTATGTTCATATGCATTTCTGTATGTATGTTAATCTGTATGTCCATATGCATGTCTTTAATTATGTTCATATGCATGTCTGTATGTGTGTTCATATGCATGTATGTATGTATGTTCATATGCATGTCTATATGTGTGTACATATGCATGTCCGTATGTATGCCTATATGCATGCCTGTATGTATGTCCATATGCATGTCTGTGTATGTGTTAATAAAAATGTCCATATGTATGTCCATATGCATGCCTGTATGTATGTTCACATGCTATATGTATGTCCATATGTATGTCCGTATGCATGCCCATGTGTATGTTCATATGCATGCCTGTATATATGTTCATATGCATGCCTGTATGTATGTTCATATGCATGTATGTATATATGTTCATATGCATGTCTATATGTATGTTCATATACATGTCCGTATGTATGTTCATATGCATGTCCTTTTGTATGTTTATATGCATGTCCGTATGTATGTCTATATGAATGCCTGTATGTATGTTCATATGTATGTCCATGTGCATGCCTATATGCATGTTCATATGCATGTCTGTATATATGTCTGTATGTATGTCAATATGTATGTTTGTATGCATGTCCATATGAATATTTGCATGAATGTCTGTATGTATGTTTATAGGCATGTCTATGTATCTTCAAATACATGTCCATATGTATGTTCATATGCATGTTTGAATGTATGTTCATATGCATGCCTGTATATATGTCCACATGCATGTCTGGATGTACGTTCAGATACATGTCCATATGTATGTTCATATGCATGTCTGTGTATATGCCCATATGTATGTTCATATATATGTCCGTATCTTTGTATGTTTGGATGCATGCCCATATGTATGTTTGTATGCATGCCTGACTGTATGTTTATATGCATGCCTGTATGTATGTTCATAAGCATATCCGTATATGTTTGCATGCATGTCTGTACATACGTTCATATACATGTCCGTATGTATGTTCATATCCATGTCTGTATGTATGTTCTTATGCATGTCCTTTTCTTTGTCTGTATGTATGTTCATATGCATGTCCATATCTATGTTCATATATATGTCCATATGTATGTTTGTACGCATGTCCATATGTATGTCTATATGCATGTCTGTATGTATGTTCATATGCATGTCCATATGTATGTTCATATATCTGTATGTTTGTTCATATGCACGTTCATATGCATGACTGTATTGTTATGGGTCGGGGTTTACAGAACCCCAAAGTGTTTCATGAAGTTCAACAGACCCACAACTTTTAATAGATTGTGGTGTGAGGAGCACACAGCGTACTCTCCCGGTATGATACAGCAATTATAGATAAATGTTTTTTAAAACAAAACAATGTTTACTCTATGAACTCAATTTAACCTTTTAAAAACAAACATTGAATATCTTAACACCCATTACTTCTAAGATAACCCCAAAAGACTACAACACTAAATAATCCTTCAAAGTGTTCCTTTAAACATCCAAAATACTTCAAACCTTCAAAAACAGACATGAGGTTACATTCAATATATTGATAGTCTTTGGATTTGGAGACATCAACAGACCAGCTCTGTGTTTTCTTCCTGCAGCTGCCTCCTCAAACTGAAACCAAAAGCAGAAGTGAGCTCAGCTCCCCCCACCCTCTGACATCACTTCAGTAATATGATCAGCTCCATTTCTTAAAGGTACATTGCTTAAACATCCATTTCTTAAAGGTACTCTCACATGACAGTATGTATGTTCATATGTATGTCCATATATATGTTGATGTGTGTGTCTGTTTGTATGTTCATATGTATCTCTGCATGTGTGTCCATATGTATGTTTGCAAGTATGTTCATATGTATGTCTGTATGTATGTTCATATGCATGTCCATATGTATGTTCATGTGTATTCCTGTTTGTATGTCCATATGTATGTCTTTATGAATGTTCATATAGTTTCAACAGGTGCACATGGGTATTGAGCAAAATCTTTGGAAATAGTAAAAAACCAATCAGCCAGATCAATTCATTGTTCTGTGACTGGGGAGTGATTCAGCAACATTTATCAGTTTAATGCAGAAATACTTTGAATTGTTTCAGTAATGAGAATCAGAAATCAAGCACCAAATGGGTCAGTATATATGGGGAGGCCTTTATGATCCAAATTGCCAAACTTCTAAATAAACTACAGTCTTTATCTAATGTTTTCTGATGCATAAAATCAGCGAACACCTGCATTCCTGTAGGTTTAATGTATGTTTACGGGCTGAGGTTTGTTTAAAAAAAATGCTTGTCTATAATTTTCTGATGTCCCCTTACAAGGTAGCTTTACTGAAAGATTGCAGATCGGTACGTCTGTGATTCTGTCTGCTTTATATGGGAGATTGATTCATTGACAACCAGTGGCTCCAACATAAGCTTTTCATGCCACAGGTCCGGCAGAAAACCCCTCATATCACATGCAAATCATCATTGTTGTGGCGAACGTCCATTTCAATCTCTACACGGTGATGAAATGGGTCATATATTTTGCTGGATTGTTTTTGAGACAGAAGCAGACAGAAGACTGGAACGGCTGCCTCTGCATTCTTTCACTGATGCGCTACCTGATTTGGAGAGTGTGCAGAGAACCAACCAATCCTGCGACAAACCAAACAGAGCAACTTTTTTGTTTTGCTTCTGCCTGCATGACTCTCACTGGAGCCCTCGGAGCACTGATTCATTAACATTGTTACCAGCAGGATGCATGGCGATAGAATTGAGTATGCTTGCACAAGCTTTCTAAAGTAAGGGCCAGAATGGGAAGTGATACATAAAATCTGGATGAACGAGAACTTGGATTAATTCTAAGATTTGGCCCGGGCCCTCGGGAGGCCATGTTTGGGGTGTCGGACCAGCCGGGGTTGGAGGCGGGCGCGGAGGTGGATGTTGTAGCCTTAGCCGCGTTGATCGCCAGAGGGCGGATCCTGTTGGGGTGATCAATCTCTCTACCCTGTGCCCTGGCGTGGCGGGGGGGGACCTGCTGGGGTTCATGATGCTTGAAAAGGTCAAGTTTGAACTGGGGGGGAAGGTTGGAGGGGTTCGACAATTCATGGGCGTTGTTCATTGTGCACTTTCGAGAATTGGATCACATCGAACATTAGGGGGGTTGGGTGTTGGGAGGGCTGGGGGGGGAGGGGGATTGTATGTGCTAATGGTGACTATGGGTGATTCCTGATTCCTTTTTGTCATTTGTTCATGTTAACATGCGGGCGAATGTTTGGGGGTTTGCTGGGAGGATGTCATCGTTGTTATTGATATGGGTTTGACATTGTATTCGTTACTGATTATTGTTTATTGTTGGGTGTACATTTGGGAGAAAATGTGAAAAAGGAGGAGAATAAAAAAATATTTTTTTTTAAATTCTAAGATTTGGTTCTCTTCCCCCACTCCAATGATTCCTCCAAAGTTGACTTCAATCCTTAGCTCGAAGGGCAGAGCTCTGATGGCAAACTCCTTCAATATTTTTACACTATTATTAAGACATTGAGAGGAGCAGTTACGACTAGGCAGCTTTCCCTTGAAATAGGATAATCCATTTTTTTTCAAAGATAATACTTGGCGTAACTCGCCACCCATGCGGCTTGGCTTGAATCAAATGCCAGGGACAGGAGATGATATGAAAGATGCCGTATGTACTTGAAACTGATACATGTTGGATGCATTTCAAGGTGTACGAGAGGACAAGGGTCGGCTCGTGTACAAGGTAACTAGGAGCACTAATGAGAGATCAATTATCTGCACATCTGGTTTGTAATGAAGAAAGATTGTTTGCCAAGGTGTAAACAAGGATCATTTGCCAACCTCATTTGACCAGCGAAAGATGCTTAATGGCTCCACAAACAGCAAGCCCACATGTAATAATCATCTGTGTTCCCTAATTTCCCCACAAAAATAAAACTGGATCCAGGCTCAGGGAAATTAAGCTGATATCTCCAGCCACACAGCTACTCTGTGTATTTTACGTAAACAAGCAAATATTTATTTTATTTTCATCAGAGGAAATGGCTTTCCTGATTTGATAATAACTGTGAGAAAAATGTATTCTGCTCAGTGTGTAGTGACCAGGAGTTTTTGGGTTGGTGGAAATTCCCCCTCCTGCCATCCAAGGAGTCAGTCGCGAACCTGTTGCTGCCGATGCTCGCTTTCCCACTGCCATTTAACACTAGGAAGGGCAGGAATTAGCTAAGACAGGGCTTCCACCCCTCAATCAGGTCCTACCCCAAATTGCTTCCCCAGCCCAGATTACCTGGTCTCAGCAGAAATCACAGAGTTCCCCACAGAGCTACTTAGTAGAACGGCTAATATATCTATAAAATCTGATATATAAATGTATGTATCGCTTTAAAATCTCTTGTGTTGCCCTTTCATGTTTTTAGCTGTCTGCATACTTTAGTGCAACTTATCAACAAAGATTATCAGTGAGTTGATCAATTTGTTTGAAGTGGCCTGTTCAAGCAGTTAAGTGGCATGGCTTTCAAGAGCGCTAACATGTTAGCGTGCTTCCGTCTCAACTCTCCTGCCTCCGAGAGCAAATTGAGCAGATTCAATCCCGCTGCGCCGTGACTGAGACAAGTGGAGGTTTCAATCGAGAGAGAGGTCACGATATTTGGGTGTTGAAGTGTAACAAGAGGGGATGTTCTTCACAGCTCCGGCGGCTAAGGTTGAGGCAGGGGCGTAGCAGTGTCGCAGCTTGTCGAGTTTGCGTTGCTGCGTCTGAATTGGGAGTACACGGTGCTGATTCTGGGTCCTCAGAATGAAAGGTGACCCGTTTCGAAAAAAAAAATCAAATCTGATGGCGGTACATAATAATAATAATAATCGCTTATTGTCACAAGTAGGTTCAATGAAGTTACTGTGAAAAGCCCCGAGTCTCCACAATCCAGCGCCTGTTCTGGAGACCAATACGGGAATTGAACCCGTGCTGCTGGCCTTGTTCTGCATTACAAGCCAGCTGTTTAGCCCACTGTGCTAAACCAGCCCCAAATAAAGATTCGTTAACAATGAAATGAGATAAGTTGCAGAAGGGCGGAGTGGGAAGGAGGTTTGTGGGTTGGTGCATCGGAAATTTCCAAAATTAAGCATACAGGGCCTGCATATTAACGAGGAAAATGGTCAAAAATGTTTATTTTGAATTAGGTTTCTGCCTGGGTTGCGACAATACACAGAACTCAGCACAGATTACTCCAATTTCCCAGCGTAAATAATTGACCAAGGAAGAAAGATCAACGAGAATGGAGCCTAATGTTTAAAAAGTAATTTTATTATGATTAAAATCTGACCTTTCAAATATAAACAAATCCAACAGGCTTATTTGTCAATGCCCAACATATTATTAAGATTATCTCTTTAGTGTCACATTAACACAGGCCACAAAGGAGCAGATGGACAATGTCTAACAATTGATACTAATGAGGCTTAATTGTTTAAAGATAGAGGGATGTCTGGTGGGAGGAATACTTGTTACACAAATCTTTCCAAAAAGAATCATACTTAAAGTACATCTGTTATAGTTATTTTTAATCATTTCGAAGATTGACATTTCACATCTGCACTTTCCTGCCCAGTTATTCGTGTGATATGTATTACAGCTGCTGTGTCTCCACTAGCTCAAATGCAATGTGGCACCTCAGACTGGTCTGGGACTGCCTTACCAGAGAAAGAAAATTGTGTCAAGTTTGGTATTTTGACAGAGGCTGCACCCCAGTCCAATTAACAGGGAATTACAACATGGAGATAGGTCCTTCAGCTCATTCGGTCTGATTCCCCACCCGACGTCAGTCCATGCAGCACTTCAGCTCCTACATTCGTCAATTTCTCTCTCCTTCTACCATCTACCTGACCCATTCTTAAATGCTGATCTGCTTCAATCACCTCTGCTGTGTCACGTCCCTCTGTGTGTGAAAATAACCTCTATCCTAAATCTCTTCCATTTTCTCCTTTTCTATGCGTCCTCATGGGCCCCTCAATAACTGGAAGCTGTCGTTCTTCATCCACTCTGTCTTCAGAATTGTAAAACTCCCCCTAATTTCATATTCCTATCCTTCTCTGATTGTCTTTTGTGTCAAAGGTTTTCTGAATGTCCGTCTCCGCCTCTTCCCCACCATCCGCCACATCTGCCATTCCCTGATAGAATCCTCCCACCATACTGTGACAATTCATCACTTTCTATGGCAGCATTGCTTTCCGGAATCTGTGTTGGCTCCTTCTAAATATGTTGTATTCATCCAGTTGTGTAGTAATTTCTTCTTCAGTTCAATATTCTTAAGTTGCTTCTTGCAGCAACTGTTCAACTAAACGGCCTGTAATTACCCAGCTTGGGTATAGGTGCCACATTGCTCACTCTCAGTCCTCTGCACAGATCTGGGGCAGGATTCTCTTTTTGGGAGGCTATGGGCACTCCTTAGTAAATCTGCATCTTAGAACGAGGCAGTAAGCCTCACTCTAATGTGTAGATTCCCGAGGTACCGGATGCTATGGGATTCAACCCCTTTGCTTCCGAGACCTCCGGTGAGTGCCATTTGGTTTTGGTCCCCACACATGGGGATGGAATGGCACTCGGGAGGGGAGGGGGAGGGGGAGGGGGAGGGGGCTGGGGCTGGGGCTGGGGCTGGAGACTGGAGACTGGAGACTGGAGACTGGAGACCCCCAGTTGCATGTCCTTTGTCCAGGGTGGTGCCCTGGCACTACTGGTGCCATGTAGACACCTTGGCTGTGCCACCCTGGCTGTGCCCATGTGGCATTGCTGGCTGGGACACTGTGATTTATTGTGATGCATGAGTGGGTTAAGGTTGCCTGGCATAGGTGTTGGGGCTGGGAGGAAGTCAGGGATTGTTTCGGGGGCCTCAGAGATCAGGATGCCATTTTTAAATGGCGCCCCGATCTCTCACTACAGTGGGGAGCTCCCCACTGAACAAAACGGGGCTATGTGCAGCCTCGGCCGCATGTTACCTGTTCAGGCCC
The DNA here is from genome assembly GCF_047496885.1 of Scyliorhinus torazame. Taxonomy (NCBI): domain Eukaryota; kingdom Metazoa; phylum Chordata; class Chondrichthyes; order Carcharhiniformes; family Scyliorhinidae; genus Scyliorhinus; species Scyliorhinus torazame. Next base: position 30,649,971 of record NC_092713.1, on the reverse strand, counting down.
ATTATTCAATGCCAGTCGCGTTGAATAGTCATGTGTTTCTTGGCACTGAGAATGCCGGGAAACACCCTCGCTCGGGGACTTTGTTCCCTTTTGGGAGATTTGCGCCTGGTTTGTTCTCCCGCCGGAGATGAATCACCTCTGATTTGAGCTCACGCTGGGAGCTCTAATCCAGGCGTGATTCCCTATCCCTTGCCATGCATTTTTATGCATGGCAGGGATTGCAAGGGATTCCCTCGTCAATCCCGCTATCGGGCCACCATTTTAAGCGGGCGGCCCAACAGCAAGATTCGGTGGCTGATCCCTCTCACCCCCCTACAAAGCAATTCTGCCACCCCCCCACCAAGGTATTTTCTGGTTACCCATCCCCACAGTACGAGGTTAACCTGACCCCCCCCCCCCTCCCCCCCCTCCCCCCCCCCCCCCCCACTGACCCCCCTGTCGAGAAAAAGAAGAGGTTAGAGCGCTTAAAGCACTTAACTGGCTTTGATGTAATTGGGGGATTTCGGTGGGTGTCTCTCACATGGGGTTTCTCTGGTAAGGGTCTTTGGTGGTGGTCTCTCTGGTGGAGGTCTCTGCAATTGGGGCGTCTCTGGTGGGGGGCTCTCTTAGAGGGATCTCTGGTGGGGGCAACGCAGGTTCTGGTGGGGGGGGGCAGGATTTGAACTCAGGATTTGAACACCTGCACCTATTCTCGCACATGTGAATCCTGGCCCAGAGGACCAGAGATTCTTGTTGGCTTGGAGAATATGGTGCCTGGCCTGTGAATGGGATGCAAATGGCCCTCACCCTCACTCCACCTGAGATCACTTTCCAGCGTTCTGATTTTTGGCAACACTGGAGCAGCCTCCAACACCTTTGCAACCTTGGCTGGGGATTGTCAATGGTGGGAGAGTGTGAGCGGATCATTAGTTTAACTCTCTTGATGTGAACTGTGCAGCAACGGTGGGAGAGCAAAGGGGAAAATATGCCTACCTTAAAAAAGCAAATACTCAGCAGACCTGGCAGCATCGATGGAGAGAGGAACAAAGTTAATGTCTCAGGGCGATGATGTTGCAACAGAATGCAAACAGCAATGGCACGTTACAAGATCCCATCTCATATTTCCCAGGGCATATAGACAAAAAGTGGAAACATGTTCAGAATTGTGATTTCTCTGTTCTTTATCATTTTAGATATGACTATTTAAAGTTAAAATCTTTCTCCCCACATCACAAAAGCACTAGAGGAATCTGCAATGACCTTGTAGCAGTATGATCATGCAAAATAACTCACTTATGATGCCAAATTAAACAATTCACTCAACCTTCAAGCTTGTAAGTCAAATATTCCAGCGTCAACTTTTTTCCTTGACCAAGTGTTTACATAATTTCAAAACAGCACAAATGAAAGAATAGTTTTAATGTCAAAGTGGATCGAACCAGTCATGAGACACAGACATGTCTGTAACTGATCTTCCTTTTACCAGAACCTCGCCACTTACAGGCTCTTGAACCTTTAGAAGGGGTCAGAGATTGAGGCGTTTCTCTGGAAGAATCAAGACCTGGGTTTAGGTCTAACATAGAGGGGAAATATACCGTAAATGGCAAAAATCTTAGGAATATAGAAAGTCAGAGCGATCTGGGCGTGCAGGTCCACAGATCTTTGAAGGTGGCAACACAAGTGGACAAGGTAGTCAAGAAAGCATATGGAATGCTTGCCTTCATTGGATGGGGCATCGAGTATAAAAACTGGCAAGTCATGCTACAGTTGTATTCCCGTACCAGCCTCCCCGAACAGGCGCCGGAATGTGGCGACTAGGGGCTTTTCACAGTAACTTCATTGAAGCCTACTCGTGACAATAAGCGATTTTCATTTCATTAGAGCCTTGGTACGGCCGCACTTGGAATATTGCGCACAATTCTGATCGCCACACTACCAGAAGAATGTGGAGGCTTTGGAGAGGGTGCAGAGGAGGTTTACCAGGATGTTGCCCTGTCTGGAGGCTGTTAGCTATGCGGAGAGGCTGAATAGACTCGGACTGTTTTCATTAGAACGACAGAGGTTGAGGGGTGACCTGATAGAGGTCTACAAGATTATGAAGGGCATGGATAGAGTGGATGGGCAGGCACTCTTTCCCAGGGTGGAGGGGTCAGTCACTAGGGGGATAGGTTTAAGATCTGTCGTGCAAAGTTTAGAGGAGATGTGCGAGGCAGGTCTTTTTACGCAGAGGATGGTGAGTGCCTGGAACGTGTTGCCGGGGGAGGTTGTGGAAGCAGATACATAAACAGTGTTCAAAAGGCATCTTGACAAATACATGGATAGGATGGGTATAGAGGGATACGGCACTCGGAAGTACTGAGGGTTTTGGCAAAGGGTGGTATCATGACCGGTACAGGCTTGGAGGGCCAAAGGGCCTGCTCCTGTGCTGTATTGTCTTTGTTCTTTAAGAAGAAGGACCTTAGGGTTTTTTGATATAAGGACACAGGAAATGGGAGCAGAGGTGGTCAGAGGAGCGATTGAATAAACTCGGTTTGTTCTCACTGGAACGAAGGAGGTTGAGGGGCGACCTGATAGAGGTATACAAAATTATGAGGGGCATAGACAGAGTGGATAGTCAGAGGCTTTTCCCCAGGGTAGAGGGGTCAATTACTAGGGGGCATAGGTTTAAGGTGAGAGGGGCAAAGTTTAGAGTAGATGTACGAGGCAAGTTTTTTACGCAGAGGGTAGTGGGTGCCTGGAACTCACTACCGGAGGAGGTAGTGGAAGCAGGGACGATAGGGACATTTAAGGGGCATCTTGACAAATATATGAATAGGATGGGAATAGAAGGATACGGACCCAGGAAGTGTAGAAGATTGTAGTTTAGTCGGGCAGTATGGTCGGCACGGGCTTGGAGGGCCGAAGGGCCTGTTCCTGTGCTGTACATTTCTTTGTTCTTTGTTCTTTGTTATATGGCCCCTCAAGCCTGCGCCAGCATTCCCAAAGCACCTGGCTGATGTTCAACCTCAACTCCACCTCCTTATCCGATCCCACATCACTCAGACTTTAGGGGTTGAATTTTATTGGGCTTGGGGGAGGGGGTGTAATTCTGCCCCCCAACCCCAAAAGAAAAGCAGTCAGGCTGCTCTGCACTCTGCAGGGATGACACACTACGGGCGGCCTTAACAGGCCTTCAGTGGAAGGAAGTCTAACCCTTGAGAGCGGTCAGCCAATCAGATTGGCTGGCAGTCCTTGCAGCCCCAACAGTGCCAGAAGAGGCTGGTGGTCTCCGGTGGGACTGCAAGGAGGCCCATGAGGAAGTGTCACGGTTGCTAGACCAGGTACACCTGGGATTTCTTAGGGAGGGAGGGATTGAGCACCCTAAGCTGGGAGTGAGCTTTGGAAGACAGGTGGGGAGGAGCAAAGAGTGGAGGCGTGTGTGTGTGTGGGGAGTTGGGAGTGCCCCCGGATGTGCACAGGGCAATCCCTGAAGGAGGCATTTTTCTTCCTTCCCAACCTTTCACCAACTTTGATGAAAAAACAGCCTTCCCACGATCATTCACCTTCCACTGCCCAGCATACAAAATGGCAGTGGAGCCAGATTGAGGCTCTTAATTGCCACTTAATTGGGCGTGTCAGGTCCTCAATAGGCCGGAGGGTGTACGGTCCAGTGGCTATCTTACCCATGCACTATATAATGATGGTGGAGAGGAAGACCGTACATATCGTACGAGCCCCCTGCTGTAAATGCAACCCCTTACCCAGCACCTCCCCACCACAACTACCTTCCAAACATCCCGAGTCTCCCCACCCCCACCCCACTCTGACCACCCGAATACCCTCCCCACCAGCTCCTCACCGGCCATCCCACAATCCCCGGCCCATTTGGTCAGGGGAATAAAACCTGTGTCAAGGAAATAGGTTTTAAGGAGTATCTTAAATGAAGAAAGCAGGGAGAGGCAGAGGAGGGGGGTGAGGGGGGTGGGGGTAATCCAGAGCTTGGGGCGGAGGCACCTACAGTCAGGGCCATCAATGGTGGAGCAATAAGATTGGGCAAGAGGCCAGGATTCGAGGAGCGCAGATAACCCAGAATGTTGTGGAGGAGATGAGAGAGAGGGGGAGGGGCCAGCCCATGGAGGGAACTGAGGTCAGCGGCGGGTCATCGGTGACATCTGGAAGTTAAAACACGGGTAGCAGAATTTGAATGAACTCATGTTTACTGAGGGGACAGTGTGAAATGGAACTGAAATGGAACGAAGGAGATTGAGGGGTGACCTGATAGAGGTCTCCAAAATATGAGGGGCATAGACAGAGTGGATAGTCAGAGACTTTTTCCCAGGGTAGAGGGGTCAATTACGAGGGGGCATAGGATTAAGGTGCAAGTGGCAAGGTTTAGAGGAGATGTACGAGGCAGGTTTTTTTACACAGAGGGTAGTGGGTGCCTGGAACTCGCTACCGGAGGTGGTGGTGGAAGCAGGGACGATAGTGACGTTTAAGGGGCATCTTGACAAATACATGAATAGGATGGGAATAGAGGGATACGGACCCCGGAAGTCGGCAAGGGCTTGGAGGGCCGAAGGGCCTGTTCCTATGCTGTATTTTTCTTTGTTCTTTGTTGTTGTTCTGTAGGAGTCCAGCCAGGCATGCGTTGAAAAGTCAAGGCAAGAGCTAAGGAAGATACGAAGGAGGGTTTCGGCAAAAGATGAGCGTAGGCTGGGGTGAAGTTAGGCGCTGCCACAGAGGAAGGAATAGGCAGCCTTGGAGGTGGAACAAACAATAGGCGGGAATCTCACCTCAAGATCTGATGTGTGAACAGACCGACTCAATCTCACAAGCAAAATACTGCAGATGCTGGAAATCTGAAATAAAAACAGCAAATCCTGCAAGCATTGTTTTCAGAACTCAGAAGAGGTGAAAACATAGCAAATAGGAGCAGGAGGAGGCCATTCGGCCCTTCGAGCCTGCTCCACCATTCATTATGATCATGGCTAATCGTCCAACTCAATAGCCTAATCCCGCCTCCCCCTCTCCCATATCCTTTGATCCCTTCGCCCCAAGCGCTATATCTAAGTTATACCTAAGGGGCAGCACGGTAGCCTTGTGGATAGCACAATTGCTTCACAGCTCCAGGGTCCCACGTTCGATTCCGGCTTGGGTCACTGTCTGTGCGGAGTCTGCACATCCTCCCCGTGTGTGCGTGGGTTTCCTCCGGGTGCTCCGGTTTCCTCCCACAGTCCAAAGATGTGCGGGTTAGGTGGATTGGCCAAGATAAATTGCCCTTAGTGTCCAAAATTGCCCTTAGTGTTGGGTGGGGTTACTGGGTTATGGGAATGGGGTGGCGGTGTTGACCTTGGGTAGGGTGCTCTTTCCAAGAGCCGGTGCAGACTCGATGGGCCGAATGGCCTCCTTCTGCACTGTAAATTCTATGATAAATTCTATGATAATCTATGATACGAACTCACAGCACAAAGTCTCTTTCTCTCTCCACAGTAAGAAGTCTTACAACACCAGGTTAAAGTCCAACAGGTTTGTTTCGAATCACTAACTTTCGGAGCACTGCTCCTTCCTCAGGTGAAATTCACCTGAGGTCATTCACCTGAGGAAGGAGCAGCGCTCCGAAAGCTAGCGATTCGAAACAAACCTGTTGGACTTTAACCTGGTGTAAGACATCTTACTGTGCTCACCCCAGTCCAACGCCGGCATCTCCACATCACCTCTCCACAGAGCCAGACCTGTGTAGCTCTTCCAGCACTTTATGTATTTATTTCTGGTTTAGGGAAGGGGGGGGGGGGAAATTCTGGTTTAATCTCCGACTGTTGCCAGTGGGAGGGGTGGAATTGTAAGTGTAAGTGTGGAATATCATAAGGTGATGATTTGCGGCGTATGTTCGTGGTCAACTCTGTGTTAAGCTTTGCCTGGTGTGGCGCAGGAGCCCCTGTCATATTAGCTGCAGCGGAAGACACTGGCCTGAGGAGGTGTAAGACTCACTGGCCTCTGTTTCTGCTGCACCCACTCCTTGGCCAGCTGAGCTTTTAGTTTCTGCTCACCTCTTCCAATGTCCTTCCAAGCAGTCAGCTTATGGAGGTTGTAATGTTTTTGTTAGATGCCCTGATTTCTATTACAAGAACACTTGTATCTAAAGCTATAAATGATTTATTAACATTAACTGTGGGTCAACTATGTACAAAACAACAGATTAATAACAGCATTAACATGCACAAGTGACCTGTCTCCCAGCTCTTCAGTCAGTCTGACTCTAACATTCACTTATATACTAATGAGAGTCCTAGTGGTCAGTCTGTGAATTACAGCACAACCATGATATCACCACATCCCCTTTCCTTTGGTGGAATAAATTAATAAACTATCATCAGTATATTTATATGTGATATCATTAGCCTGTGAGTCTATCAGTATAATTTTTTTCTTCAAAATATTTAAAACTGGTTTAACAAATATATCTATATTTACACACAAGAATAGCAAGCATAGTATGTACAAATAGTCAAATCTACAAATTGAGTTGATCAGGTTTTCTTCTGACTCCGGGCAAACCTCTCCACAGACCCTCTCAAGGCAAACTTTATCTTTTCCAGCTTGAGGAACTCTGCCAGCTCACTCGCCCAAACCCGGGTTTCGGCGGCCCCGGGTCCCTCCATTCCAATAACATCTCCGGGCTACCAGGGCGGCAAAGGCCAATACAGCAGCCTCTCTTGCCCCCTGGACTCCCGGATCTTCTGACACTCAAACGATCGTTACCTCTGGACTCGGGATCACCTTCACCCTCAGGACCTCTGACATATTGTCGGCAAACCCCTGCCAGAATTCCTCAAGCTTCAGACAGGCCCAAAACATGATTTGGGAACCCACCCGCACACCGCCCACACCTATCCTCCACCCCTTAAAAAAAGCCTGCTCATCCCGGCCACAGTCATATGTGCCCTGTGGACCACCTTAAACTGAATAAGACTAAGCCTAGTGCACAAAGAGGATGTGTTCACCCTCCTCAAAGCCTCCTCCCACACACCAGCCTCCTCCTCAGACCCCAATTCTTCCTCCCGCTTATGTTTCACTACCCCTATCGAGGATCCCTCATAATCCATTAACTCCTTATAAATTTCAGACAATTTACCCTCATCAACCCCGTTTTTGATGCCACCTTGTCCTGTCGCCCCTGGGGCGGCAGGTGGGGAAAGGTCGGCACCCGCTGCCGGACAAAATCCCTCACTTGTAAATACCAGAACCCATTCCCAGCGGGCGACTCAAATTCCTCCACCAACCCCTCCAAGCTCAAGAAGCTGCCCCCAACGAATAGGTCCCCAAACCGCTCAATCCCCACCCATTTGCCACCCCTGAAAGCCCCCATCCAGCCCCCCCCCCCCCCCCGGAACAAACACAATAATGAATTCTTGTGGTATTGGAGTACAAGTGATACTTTCCTGCAAGGGTAGGTGGCTAAAAGCATCCGCATTCTCTATGTGTGTTCCAAGTTAGTGCTTGAAAGTATATTTATAGGCAGACAGAATTAACGCCAATTGTTGAATTCTTGCTGAAGCGATCGGTGGGATAGCCTTGTCCTCTGAAACAATGGTAAAGTGTCTACCATGTAAGTGCTAGTGGACTTTCTGAATGCCAAAGATGATTGATAGTCCTTCCTTTTTGATTTTTGAGCAACTTTGTTTGACTTTTGAGGAGGCTCTTGACACGTACCCTCAGGGCCTTTTAGAGCGTCGTCCAGCTCAAGGAACAACACCGCACCAACATCATATGGAGAGGCGTCACAGGTCAATATCAGTTCTTTAATGCTTGAACCATTGTAATCTCTCAGCGATATTTTGTGATTTCTTCTAATCGACTGAAATTTTAGATTTTTAAAATCAGTCATGCTGATTAAATTGGCTTTGGCACCAGTGTCTAACTTAAATTGGACCACTGTACCGTTCACTTCAAGTGGCAGCAGCCATTTGTCCTCATCAACCGCATTTAGCTTAAATGGAGCATTAGTTTGCATTTTTTTGAAGTGCTGGAGAATTTTTTGATGTCTCAAAAACATTCTTCTTCTCTGTTATTACTCTAACAAACAATGATGTTTCATCACTGGAGGCTGTGTCTTCCACTGTGCTGACTGATATGGGGTTGAGCTTAGAGTAACAATTCTGAGCAAAGTGATTTTTTTCCTTTGCATCTGGAACAAAACTTGGCAAACGCTAGACACGGCCTTAATTTGTGCCTTTCATCACATCTTTTACACAGAAATACTTTGTTCTGATCTTTAATCTGTTTGGTGGTGTGTGAGGAACTGCAGGAACTTTCCCACCTTTTTTTGGAAGTTTCCCACCTTTTTGGAAAAAGGACGGCAACCGGAGTGCTTTCCTCCAAGAAGACGCCGCCATTACTGAGAAACATTTTAGAATGCTGTGCTGCTAGCTCGTGAGCCTGACAAATCTTAACTGTTTGTTCCAAAGACAGCTCCGATTCCCTCAGCAACAGCTCCCTCAGCTTATTTTCATTCACACCAAACACAATTTGGTCCCGAATCATGGCAGATTCCACCGCAGAGAATTTACAGGTTTTAGCTTTTAACTTTATATCAGTGATGAACTGATCTGTGGGCTCTTCTGTCTTCTGTAAACGTGATCTAAACACAGAGCGCTCATTAATTTCATTCTTTCTGGGGGAGCAATGTGCATCAACTATTCAAATGACTTTGTCAAAATGTTTACTATTTTCATTGGTGCAAATTTAAACATATTATACACAGCAATTGCTTTGGGCCCTGCTGCTGTTAGGAACATCACTATCTTACGTAAATCTGATTGATCTCCTGCAATTTACTGCAATCAGAAACAGATTAAATTGTTGTTTAAACACATGCCAGTTGCTGTCCACATTACCATGAAATCTGAGACTCGTTGGTGGCTTCAGCGACTCTGACAGTCTGGAAACTCTTCAAATCTCTGTAGACCTCATGGCAGGCTTGTTTTTCTTCAGCGTTAAATACCATCCAACGTTGGTACCATGCAATGTTCTTGTCGGATGGCCTGATTTATATTACAAGAGCACTTGTAGCTAAAGCTATAAACAATTTATTATCATTAACTGTGGGTCAACAATATACAAAACAACAGATGAATAGCAGTATTAACATGCACAAGCAACCTCTCTTTTCCAGCTCTCCAGTCAGTCTGAGGTCACCTGACTCTAACATTCACTTATATACTAATGAGACTCCTAGTGGTCAGTTGGTGAATTACAATGCAATCATGATATCACTACAGAGGTCATGGTCATTAGTGTCAGTGTCTGCCTCCTTCCTATTTCACTCGCAGGTGTCCTTGTAGCAGAGATATGGCTGCCCAGGAGCTTGTGACCAGTTCACTGCACAAAAGATCTTTGGGGATATGGCCATGGTTCATTCAATGAATGTGGCTGAGCCAGCACAGGCATTGTTGGCTTAGTAATGGATGTATGCTCTTGGACCTCTGAGTAGGTGACCTTGTCCTGCCAGCAGATGCCAAGGATACGCCTGAGACAACAAAGATGAAAGCCATTCAGTCTTTTCTCCTATATAGCATATGTTCCCCAGGTTCCACCACAATAGAGGATCCCATTGAGGATTCAAGCTTGGTAGACTCAGAGTTCGGTGTTCTAGTCAGGTAACTGTTGATCCGCACTCCCTTACTCAGCCGTGTACCCCCCTATCAAACACATGCACCACAGACCGGTGACTCAGAGCAGTGTGTCCTGAGGGTCCTCAGCTTGAACATAACAGCTGCAGCTTTTGTTATGTGTGTGTTGATTTCAGCAACGTAACAGATTGCTGGTGATTGTGGAGCCTAGATATGTGAAGCTATTAACAACCTCCAGCATCACATTGTCATTGGTGATAGATGGCAGCATGGCAACATCCTGATGTCCTGAAACGAATGGTCAAACCAAACTCTTTGCTGGGTCCAGTGGAGGTTCACAAGAATGATCCCTGGAATGAAGAACTTGTCGTATGAGGAACAGTTGAGGACTCTGGGTCTGTACTCATTGGAGTTTAGAAGGATGAGGAGGTTTCTTAGAGAAACTTACAGGATACTGCGAGGCCTGGATAGAGTGGACGTGGAGAGGATGTTTCCACTTGTAGGAAAAACTAGAACCAGAGGACACCATCTCAGACTAAAGGGACGATCCTTTAAAACAGAGATGAGGAGGAATTCCTTCAGCCAGAGGGTGGTGAATCTGTGGAACTCTTTGCCACAGAATCGGTGGAGGCCAAATCACTGAGTGTCTTTAAAACAGAAATAGATAGGTTTTTGATTAATAAGGGGATCAGGGGTTACAGGGAGAAGGCAGGAGAATGAGGATGAGAAAATATCAGCCATGATTAAATGGCGGAGCAGACTCAATGGGCCGAATGGCCTAATTCTGCGCTGTAAATTCTATGATTCTATGTCCCTATGTCTTTTGATCTTGAGGTGAAAGTGTCCATTTTCTGTTGAAGGTGTTCCACAGTATGGAATGTTAGCAGAGTTATTAGTATAGAGTAAACCGACTTCCGGTTGCGGCTATGCCGAGCTAAGTCGCACATTCGGCAGCTCCCGCAAAAAACGGACTTTTAGGCTCTTTTCAGGGCCCCCTGCGGCATTTTCTCGACGTTTCGCGCTGTGGGAAGGAGAGTACAATAGTTCCCCGACAGTATATGGCTTTTACCAGGACCGGGGGCGACTAAAAAAGTGGTGGTGGACCCAAAGAAGGTGCGAGGGAAGAAGAACAAAATGGCGGCGGGCGGGGACCAGGCAGCATGGATGCAGTGGGCGCAGGAGCAACAGGAGGTTATCCAGCGCTGCTTCAGGGAGATTAAAGCAGACCTGCTTGAGCCGATGAAGGCTTCTATCGATAAGCTGCTGGAGACACAGACGGCCCGGGGGTGGCGATCCGTGAGACCCGACAAAAGATCTCCGACAATGAGGACGAGATCTTAGGCCTGGCGGTAAAGGTGGAGGCGCACGAGGCGCTCCACAAGAAATGGGAGGAGTGGTTCGAGGAGATGGAGAATCGGTCGTGGTGGAAGAATCTGCGGATTCTGGGCCTCCCGGAGGGGCTGGGGCCGGACGTGGGGGCCTATGTGGTCACCATGTTGAACTCGCTGATGGGTCCTTCCAGGGGCCCCTGGAGCTGGAAGGGGCCCATAGAGTGCTGGCGATGAGGCCCAAGGCTAACGAGCCTCCGCGGGCGGTGCTGGTGCGGTTCCATCGGTTCGTCGATCGGGAGTGTGTGCTCAGGTGGGCCAAGAAGGAGAGGAGCAGCAGGTGGGAGAACGCGGAGGTTCGAATATACCAGGACTGGAGTGCGGAGGTGGCGAAGAGGAGGGCCAGGTACAATCGGGCGAAGGCGGTGCTGCACAGGAAGGGGGTGAAGTTTGGCATGTTGCAGCCGGCGCGATTGTGGGTCACCTACAAGGACCGGCACCATTATTTTGAGTCTCCGGAGGAGGCATGGGCCTTTGTTCAGGCCGAGATGTTGGACACAGGTTGAGGGTCGGGATGGGCGTTTGGGGATTGCGGTGGATATGTTACTTTTTGAGGGGGGGGTCCTTTGCTCTTGGTTTTTTTTTTCTTTCAGCTTCGGTGAGGGTGGCTGGGGCGGGTTGGGCACTGTTTTGGTTGGGTTGGTCGGGGGGGCTCTTGGAGGGGGGTAAGCAAATGGAACAGGGGTGGATGGCCGGCAGTGAGATGGGGTCCCGCGGGGGAGGGGGAGGCCCGAGTCGGGGGCGAGGGGACTGGGCCTGTAAAAGGAGCCTCGTCAGAGGTGGCGGGGCCGGGTAGGTGGAAAGCGCGGGCTTTTTCCCGCGCTGATGACTGGAGGGGGTGGGGCCGGTGGGGGAAGCGAGGGTTGTTTCCCGCGCTCAGGATGGAAGGGGGAGGGGGAGAGCCTGCAGATGGGGAATGGAAGAGGAGGGTGTGTCACACAATGGGAGGAGTCGAAGGAGAGGCGGGAGTGGCCGGGGTCAGCAGGAGTCAGCTGACTTGCGGAAGTGCAATGGGGGGGGAGTAAAACAGCTAGGATGGGTCCTAGCTGGGGTGGGGGTGGAGGGTGGGGGGAAATCGAGTTGCTGCTGCTATGGTCAAGGGGGAGCTGGAGCGAGTGGGAGGGGTCGAGATGGAGGTCTGCCGCCGTGGGGTGCGGGCGCGTGGCTGGCCGAGGAGGGGTTAAGGCTAGTCGGCGGGGGAGGGGGGTGGGTAGCCTCCTGATCCGGCTGATAACCTGGAATGTAAGAGGACTGAATGGGCCGGTTAAGCGGGCCCGCGTGTTCGCGCACCTGAAGGGGCTCAAGGCAGATGTGGTTATGCTCCACGAGACACACCTGAAGGTGGCAGACCAGGTAAGACTGAGGAAAGGGTGGGTAGGTCAGGTGTTTCATTCGGGGCTGGATGCCAAAAATCGGGGGGGTGGCGATCTTGGTGGGAAAGAAGGTGTCATTCGAGGCATCGAGCATTGTGACAGACAATGGCGGCAGGTACGTAATGGTTAGTGGTCAGCTGCAGGGAGAGAGGCTGGTACTGGTCAATGTGTATCCCCCGAACTGGGACGATGCGGGTTTTATGCGGCGCATGTTGGGTCGGATCCCAGACTTGGAAGTGGGGGGCCTGATAATGGGGGGAGACTTTAACACGGTGCTGGATCCGGCACTGGATCGCTCCAGGTCTAGGACGGGTAGGAAGCCGGCGGCAGCTAAGGTGCTGAGGGGGTTTATGGACCAGATGGGAGGGGTGGACCCTTGGAGATTTGCAAGGCCGGGGGCTCGGGAATTTTCATTCTTCTCACATGTCCTTTTTTATTATGAGCAGGGCGCTGATAGCGAGAGTAGGGGATACCGAGTACTCGGCGATAGCCATTTCGGATCACGCCCCGCATTGGGTGGACTTAGAGCTGGGGGAGGAGAGGGACCAGTGCCCGTTGTGGCGCTTGGAGGTGGGGCTGTTGGCGGACGAGGAGGTGAGTGAGCGGGTCCAAGGAAGCATAGAGAGGTACCTGGAGGCCAACGATAGTGGGGAGGTCCGAGTGGGGATGGTATGGGAGGCACTGAAGGCAGTGGTGAGGGGAGAGTTGATCTCCATTAAGGCCCACAAGGAGAGGAGGGAGCAGAGGGAGAGGGAGAGGCTGGTGGGGGAGATGGTGAGGGTAGACAGGAGGTATGCGGAGGAGCCCGAGGAAGGACTGTTGAGGAAGAGGCGCAGCCTCCAGGCCGAATTCGACCTGGTGACCACCAGGAAGGTGGAGGTGCAGTGGAGGAAGGCCCAGGGGGCGATTTACGAGTATGGGGAAAAGGCAAGTCGGATGCTGGCGCATCAGCTTCGGAATCGGGACACAGCTAGGGAGATCGGGGGAGGTAAGGACAGGGGATGGAGCGTGGTGCGGAGTGGGGTTGGCATCAATGGGGTCTTCAGGGACTTTTACGAGGAATTGTACCGATCCGAGCCCCCACTGGAGGAGGGATGGATGGGCCGCTCTCAGGACCAATTGAGGTTTCCGAAGGTGGAGGAGGGACTGGTGGCGGGACTGGGGGCCCCGATTGGGCTGGAGGAGCTGTCCAAAGGGATAGGGAGCATGCAGGCGGGGAAGGCACCGGGGTCGGATGGTTTCCCAGTAGAATTCTATAAAAAATATATGGACCTGTTGGGCCCGTTGCTAGTTAGGACCTTCAATGAGGCAAGGGAGGCGGGGGGGGGGGGCTTTGCCCCCGACGATGTCCCGGGGACTGATCTCTTGATCCTGAAGCGGGACAAGGATCCCCATGCAGTGTGGGTCTTACAGGCCGATTTTGTTGTTAAACGTAGATGCCAAGGTGCTGGCGAAGGTCTTAGCCACGAGGATTGAGGATTGTGTGCCGCAGGTGATCCACGAAGACCAGACAGGGTTCGTGAAGGGGAGGCAGTTGAACGTGAATGTGCGGAGGCTTCTGAACGTTATCATGATGCCGGCGAGGGAGGGAGAGGCGGAGATAGTGGTGGTGATGGACGCTGAGAAAGCCTTCGATAGGGTAGAGTGGGGGTACCTGTGGGAGGTGCTGAAGAGGTTTGGGTTTGGAGAGGGGTTTGTCAGGTGGGTTAGGCTGTTGTATGACCCGATGACGAGTGTGGCCACGAACAGGAGGAGGTCTGAGTACTTTCGGGTGCACCGAGGGACGAGACAGGGGTGTCCCCTGTCCCCCTGCTCTTCGCACTGGCGATTGAACCCCTGGCTATGGCACTGAGGGAGTCGAGGAACTGGAGGGGGTTGGTATGGGGTGGGGAGGAGCATAGGGTGTTGCTCTATGTGGACAACTTGCTGCTATATGTGGCGGACCCGGTGGGGGGAATGCCGGAGGTAATGAGGATTCTCAGGGAATTCGGGGATTTCTCGGGGTACAAGCTCAACATGGGGAAGAGCAAGCTGTTCGTGGTTCACCCAGGGGACCAGGAGAGGGGGATTGGCGAGCTCCCACTAAAAAGGACGGAGCGGACCTTCAGGTATTTGGGATCCAGGTGGCCAGGAACTGGGGGGCCCTGCCTAGGCTTAATTTTACAAGGCTGGTGGAGCAAATGGAGGAGGAGTTCAAGAGGTGGGACACGTTGCCGCTGTCCCTGGCGGGTAGGGTGCAGTCAATCAAAATGACGGCGCTCCCAAGGTTTTTGTTCCTGTTCCAGTGCCTCCCCATGTTTATCCCGAAGGCCTTTTTTAGGCGGGTTAACAGGAGTATAATGGGGTTTGTGTGGGCGCGAGGGACTCCGAGGGTGAGAAGGGTGTTCCTGGAGCAGAGTAGAGATAGGGGGGGGGGGGGGCTGGCGCTGCCCAACCTCTGTGGGTACTACTGGGCCGCCAATGCGACGATGGTGCGCAAGTCGGTTATGGAGGGGGAGTGGGCTGCATGGAAGAGGCTGGAGACGGCGTCCTGTGTGGGTACGAGTCTGGGGGCGCTGGCAACGACGCCGCTGCCATTCCCTCCAAGGAGGTATACCACGAGCCCGGTGGTGGCGGCTGCCCTCAAAATCTGGGGGCAGTGGAGGCGGCATAGGGGGGAAGTTAGGGCCTCGGCGTGGACCCCATTACGGGGGAACCACCGGTTCGTCTCAGGGAGAACAGATGGAGGGTTTTCGGGGTGGCACAGGGCAGGGATACGAAGGTTGGGGGACCTGTTCGCGAGCCTGGGTGAGATGGAGGAGAAGTATGGGCTCCCCCTCGGGGAACACCTTCAGGTACTTACAGGTAAGGGCGTTTGCCAGGCGGCAGGTGGTGGAATTCCCACGGCTACTGTCACACACAGTACAGGACAGGGTGCTCTCGGGGGGGTGGGTGGGAGTGGGGTAGATCTCGGCAACTTACCAGGTGATGCAGGAGGAGGAGGAGGCCTCGGTGGTGGAGGTGAAAGGTAAGTGGGAGGAGGAGTTGGAAGAGGAGATCGAGGAAGGGACGTGGGCAGATACCCTAGGGAGGGTGAACTCTTCCTCTTCGTGCGCGAGGCTCAGCCTCATACAGTTTAAGGTGCTGCACAGGGCACACATGACCGGGACAAGGATGAGCCGGTTCTTTGGGGGCGAGGACAGGTGTGTTAGGTGCTCAGGGAGCCCAGCAAATCACACCCATATGTTCTGGGCATGCCCAGCGCTGGAAGAATTTTGGAGGGGTGTAGCGAGGACGGTGTCGAGGGTGGCATGTTCCAGGGTCAAGCCGGGCTGGGGGCTCACAATATTTGGGGTGGCAGAGGAGCCGGGAGTGCAGGAGGTGAAAGAGGCCGGAATTCAGGCCTTTGCGTCCCTGGTAGCCCGGCGGAAGATTCTTCTTCAGTGGAGGGATGCGAGGCCCCCAAGCGTGGAATCCTGGATCAACGATATGGCAGGGTTCATTAAATTGGAGAGGGTGAAATTCGCCTTGAGAGGGTCGGTACAAGGGTTCTTTAGGCGGTGGCAACTGTTCTTAGACTTCCTGGCAGAGCGGTAGACATTGGTCAATGGCAGCAGCAAGTCGGAGGCTGGGGGGGTTTACTTTATTTTTGTTTTTGTTATTTACACTGGGGGGGTCTGAGGGGGTGTGTATATTTGTTGTGTTAAGTCGGGGTGTTAATGTTCATTTATTATTTATGTACAGGGGGGAGGGGGTATGGAGGGTTGCTTTTTTTGGACTGTGTTTTGTACTTAACCCTGTTGGGTTCCTTTTTCATTTTGTTATTGATATTTTATGAAAACCTTAATAAAAATTATTTTTTTTAAAAAGTATAGAGTAAACCACTGATGGAGTTACAAGGAAGCAAAGTTTGTAGCGAGGACCGAAACAACAAAATCTTCCTAATATTTAGTCGGAGGAAATTTCTGCTCATCCAGTACTGGATATCGGATAAGCAGCCTGATATTTTGGCAACAGTGGGAGAAACAAGAGTGGTGAGGGAGAGCTGAGTGTGGAGGGGAAAATTGCCTTTGTCACAGTCAGAGTGAATTGTTTTGGGATGTCTTGGGAGACATTAAAATGCGCAAAGGCGAGAGGAAGGGGAGAAACATCCCCCCAGACCAACCAGGGAGGACAGAAGGGGGCAGGGAGGGGCGGGCTAGGTTGGGGGGGGGGGGGGGGGGGGGCGGCCGGAGGGACCGCACACCGAGCCAGATGGCGGCAGACTGTATATAGGAGAATTCAAGGGAAGGAAAAAGATGGCGTTTTCTGTATTGTACAGTGAATGATCACGACCGGCAATGTACATAATTGTTTATAATTCTTCAAAATACCAATAAAAAGATTTGCAAAAAGAAATGCACAAATGCAAAATACTGTGCAGGCAGTAAATCTGACAAATAAATGGAAAATGCTGAAAGTACACCGCAGATCTGATTGCATATTGCATTCTTCAGGAGAGAGACAGAGTTAACATTTCAGCCTGATGACTTTTCAGCAGAACTGGAAGATGTTACAGATGCAACAGGTTGAAGCAATAAGGGGAGCGAGGCAAGGAGGAAAAGGAGGTTAGGAAAGAAAGAAACGAGTTTGTACTGTCTGGAAAAACAACACAGTAATGTTCTTGCCTCCTCCCCCCATACCCTTTCCCTGCCTCTGTATTTGCTTAAAACCTATTACATCCATAACATTTTCCAGTCTGACAAAAGGTCAATGACCTGAAACATCTGTTTTCCCACCTCCGCAGATGCTGCCTAGCATGCTGATTATTTCCAGCATTTTTATTACAAGTTTTTCTCTTACTTTCTAGGTGCATTGAGTCATCAAGGACAAAGCAGTGTGTATATTGATGCACTATCAATTACGACGAGACGAGAGTAGAGAGTAATCGAGGCTTTATTACACAGAGATGTGTGGCCTCCTACAGCTGCTGCCGAAATGGCTACAGTTCGGAGAGCACACACATTTATACTCCGCCTACTGGGCGGAGCCAGCAGGCAGGGATCTACCCCCGTACCTGTAGTACAGGGGCCTTACCGTAATACCCTCGTATGCAGTGCAGTATATACAATATAATACAACAGAGTTGACTACCACATATGTCTCTGACACCAGTGAATGATTATTGATCTCAGAGCTGTATCGATTGTTGGTTTCCATAGTATTTCACTTTGTGTGATTAAGGTTGGAAGTACCCCACACACGCAGGGCAGCCCCTGTCCTCCCCGATCACACTGCTGGGCTCTTGCTGTGCCCTTACCTTGTCCTGGATTGATTAGCTTAACCTTCCCTTTGTATGTGCTTCTCTATCTTGCAGCTTATCAGGGTCCATTGAAGAATGATTGGAACGGGAAACTGTTCTATTCCTGAATGTGGGTTTGCTGACAGGGGCTGGAATTCTCCGCGTGTTACGATCCAAATTTCCCTCCAGCAGCGGGACCCGGCCAGCGGGCTCCGCGTCGGCCTGGGGTGGCCACAATGGGAAATCCCATTGACAATCGGCAGGAAGATAGGATCACGCCGCCAGCGATCGGCGCACGGCCGAGAATAATGCGGCTGGCGGACCAGCGAATCCCTCCCAGTTTTGTGTGCCAGTCACACAACGCCAAGCAAACCAGAGATTAAAGGTGGGATCTTCCTGCTCCCAATCCCTCAGGAGCACCACACACTTAGCTGAATTAATTAATTTTGTCACACAGTTACAAATTACGATCGGGGTTTGAGTTTATCACGCCCCTAACCCTTGTGTGAACTGCAATCTGCAAAAACAATTACAATTCCCAAGATGTCAAATTACCATTTTCCCAGTTTCTTTGGAATTTAGTGCAGCACTATTAAGTCACTCAGTGATAACAATCAGAAATTGGTCTGGAGTTGCCAGCAGCAACACATAAATGCCAGGCAACAGTGACAGCTCTTGGCAAACCCAAGGTTAATCCAGCTGTACATGCACATATAGAGAGCACTTCCTTTAAAATTGTGGATAGCACAATTGCTTCACAGCTCCAGGGTCCCAGGTTCGATTCCCCGCTGGGTCACTGTCTGTGCGGAGTCTGCACATCCTCCCCGTGTCTGCGTGGGTTTCCTCCGGGTGCTCCGGTTTCCTCCCACAGTCCAAAGATGTGCAGGTTAGGTGGACTGGCCATGATAAATTGCCCTTAGTGTCCAAAATTGCCCTTAGTGTTGGGTGGGGTTACTGGGGTATGGGGATAGGGTGGAGGTGTTGACCTTGGGTAGGGTGCTCTTTCCAAGAGCCGGTGCAGATTCGATGGGCCGAATGGCCTCCTTCTGCACTGTAAATTCTATGATATAAAATTATATAACTCATAACTTACAGAGAATTGACAACACTTGCAGCAAAACCAATTTTTAAAAATTCACCATTTTTTGGATATGTATTATGGATCCAATAACACCAAAATATAACTGAATTATATAGTTTAAACCCCTAATGACATGTTAAGCCTTTGAAACACGTGAAAAGTTGAATGTGTCAATTATTGGGATTAAATACTCTGATGAACAGGCTCAATGAAAAAGTACAAATTCAACATGAAACCAATCCAAATTGGCTCGGTTAATGAAAACATGGTCAACGTAACATTTGTAAATAATTAAAAACAATAGTGTGGGGCATAAAAAATGGAATAGTGTACGAAACACGAATAATAATTCTACAGCAGAAAGAATGTCAAATAGTGACCCTCCTCAGTGTTACTGGATAAGTTGCAAAACTGCCAGATGCGAGAAACTTAATTTAGAGGACAACCCCTGAGCTCAAGTGTTGCCAACAAGTCGTGGTACAAACTGACTAAACTGGCTTCAAACAAACCTAAGAGGTGGTTAGCTCAGTGTTATTATAACTGCATGGTTCATTCAGTAAAAGGTGCCACCAAACCTCAGTTGAAGACCCAACGACCATACCAGAGTACCAGGAAAAGAGATTGGAAAGCCAAAAAAGGTTTTTTTGGGGGCGTTCCAGTCACTTTAATAGGCACTCAATGACAGCTGAAGACAATTGAAAACCTCAGTTTAAATAAATTGTTATTTTTTTTAAAGAATTTACAGAAGGAGGCCATTCGGCCCATCGAGTCTGCACCGGCCCTTGGAAAGAGAACTCTACTCAAGCCGACGCCTCCACCCTATCCCCGTAACCCAGCAACCCCAATTAACCTTTTTGGACACTAAGGGCAATTTAGCATGACCGATCCACCTAAGCCGCACATCTTTGGACTGTGGGAGGAAACCCACGCAGACACGGGGAGAACGTGCAGACTCCGCACAGTCAGTGACCCAAGCCAGGATTCGAACCTGGGACCCTGGAGCTGTGAAGAAACTGTGCTAACCACTGTGCTACCGTGCTGCCCCTGTAATCGATTGCCTTCTAACATTTCAGGAGAAACACTGCTTTGTAAAATGTTTATCCATCATGTACGTATCGTTCATTTATTAATTAATTCAGCCATTCATTCGATGTGATAGTTTAGGAATATGAGCCTAATGATATGATAGGAATGTCAATAGGCCATGCACGCCCCCTTGGGTCTTCCTTGCCATTCATTCAGATCTTGGCTGACTTCCACCTCAACTCCAAATTCCCATGTTCGCTCTGCCTCTCTCAACATCGTCTTTCAATCCCAATCTCCAAAATCTCCAACGGGTCCTCGGCGTCCACAGTCTCTGTGTGGGGAAAGGGTTGTGGTTTTCCTAAGTCCATTGTGTGAAAAGTGCTCCCTGATTTCACTTCGATTGGCCTAGTTCTAATTTTTAAGTTTATGTCACCTTATTCTTAATTGCCGCACCAGAGGAAATAGCATCGACCCCCTGACAAATCCTTTGGACATTATATACACCTAAATCAGATCCCCTCTCAAAAACAAGGGAAATGTCCAGGACTGACCTGTACCCAAAATGGCCAGTGAGTGACTTGAGTGCTGGTGGTATGGTTGCCAACTCTGCTTGGCATGTTTCCCGGCGATTTCATCACATGACCTCCAACTCCCAATGCTCTGTGGCAGTGAGCAGCCTGTCACTGACTGCCTATTGCAGTTCCTGTGGCCCCTCACACCATATATCACGCTATGTTGTTCCCAACGCATTGTGAGCAACACACCAGAAATATATTTAAATCTGTTGATTTACATTACCTTGTGTGATTAGCTCCTTTTCATGCAGCCTCATGTAGCTTTTAATTGGTCCCCTTCAAAGCAGCCAAGAAGGGCCTGAGGAATTATGTCCCTCAAGCACTCTCCTGCCTTATCTCAATTGAATCTTTCCCCCAACCACAATTTTATTTCGTGCAACAGGTTCACTTGATTTGGTGCCAGATATAATGTGACAATATTGTTAAAATAACAGCAAGTTTTAAAGGATTTTAATGATTTTATCAGCTTTCCTATAACCTTGGGCTGGATTCTCCTTTTCGGCAGCTAGATGCCAGCTGAAACGGAGAATTCACGGCTGTTTTATGAAGCCAGAATTTGCGCCGAACCCTCACGATTCTGGGACCGGTGAGGGGCTAGCAGCGGCGCTGGGTAAAACCCCTGGCTCCTGCGCCAAAAATGGCCGGAGAATGGCCGGGTCCGTAGCTGCGCATGAGCACGATGATGACCTGCAACAGTCATGCCGTACAACATGGAGCCGGCCGTGCGCGGACCTGCCCTGTTAAAATGCGGCCCCACAGGACATGCCCTGGCCACGCCCGACCTGTTCCCCCCCCCCCCCCCCCCAGCCCTCGCGGAAGCCCCCCCGCGGCCAGCAGCACGGCTCCCGGCCGGCTGTGGCGGCGCTGGACACAGTCCGCGGCCGCCACGCCGGGTTCCCAACCGCTCAGACCACCCGTCAACTCGGCCCATCGGGGACGGAACATCAGGGGAGGGCCTCCGCTGATGCGCCAACTCCGTTCCAACGGCGTGCGGCACATGACGTGAATACGCCATTTCGGAGGGGGCGGAGATTCGAAACCCCCCGTCAAACCTGCGGCGCTCCCGATTTCGGCGTCAGAAGGGATTCTCCGCTCGATCGCCGATTACGATATCGACGTCTAGCAACAAAAAATCACGCCCAGGATGAGGGAAGTGTAATATATGTTATATATGCGTGTGAAATATATAATTTGTATATACACATCAGACTAAGTCAACGAGAGTTACTGGAAAACTATCCTATCAACACTTCCTGAAATCTGGCCAATCCGTTAGTCACAAATGTGATTTGAGCACAATCCATCATTTCTGCACAAGTTAGAGACACGGTGGTTAAGTCTGACTGGCACTGATCACCATTGTTAGGAGTAAGGGGCAGTCTTCATACAGCTGCCTCACTGTTTCATATTCAAATTCTTTGAAATGACTTGTCATAATGTCTTAGGTCAGCACAGAACGTACTGTTCGAAGGATAAGACGCAGCACATATTAATAAAAAATAAGCCAGCCTGTAGTGGCTGGATTATGGTCTGTTTGGAAGGACAAACCGACATAGATACTGAGCACGATCTCCTTGAAACATGACGGCTGCCAGAACACATCATCTTCTTGTGGGGGAAAGACATTCCTGAGCTCTCGTGGAATTTTAGCTTTCCCCCAAAAACCTGGTGCGGTCTGGTTTCACCCCCTGGCGCAGCTACCTTCTTCCTGACATCCTGCTACGTCCCAAATGCAATCTAAAAGTAACAACAGTGCTTGAAAGCGACGCACTTTTAAATTCACTCTGAGTTTGGGATAGGTTCACTTTGGATTACAGCTCACCTGCATGATGTTTATGGAAGTCATTCATTGTGGGTTGAATCCACAATTAATAAGAGTCAAGGAGATAGTCAAGAGGTCCTGTGAAATTGATGGTGTGTGCATGGAAAATTTTCCTTTGACAGTTTGTGACCTTCTGGGAGGCAATAATAGTAGTAGATTGTAATTTCTTGCACATCAGCTGTGTTGAGCCAACAGGGAGGATACATCTGTGAGTTGGGGATAAAATTGATCCCATGGAAACCCATGACTGTTATAAATTTGTTTTGTTTATCCACCATATGTGGAAGTATTGGGAGATTGCCATGAAGAGGCTTTCTGCAAAACCACTGCAAGTCTCTTGGCTGCAAGGACTTCAGTTAAAAAGACAGGTTGGAGAGGTTAGGACAGTTTTCCCTGGAGGAGAGTAAACTGTGAGGAGAATTATTCAAAACCGTCAGGGGGACTGGACAGGGTAGATACGGGGAAACTGTTCGCACTCGCCTTGGGACAGCGAACGATAGGGCACAGATTTAAAATCATTTGCAAAAAAGACAAAAGCGATAACGAGATACAACTTTTTTACGCAGAGTGGTTAAGGCCGGGAATACTCTGTCTGTGAGTGTGGGATTAATACACTGTCTGTGAGTGTGGGATTAATATTCTGTCTGCGAGTGTGGGATTAATACACTGTCTGTGAGTGTGAGATGAATACTCAGTCTGCAAGTGTGAGATTAATACTTTGTCTGCAAATGTGGTATTAATACGCTGTCTGCGAGTGTGGGATTAATACTCTGTCTGTGAGTGTGGGATTAATACACTGTCTGCGAGTGTGGGATTAATACACTGTCTGTGAATGTGGGATTAATACTCTGTGTGCGAATGTGGGATTAATACTCTGCGAGTGTGGGATTAATACTCTGTCTGCGAGTGTGGGATTAATACTCTGTGAGTACGGGATTAATACACTGTCGGTGAGTGTGGGATTAATACACTGTCTGCTAGTTTGGGATTAATACTCTGTGAGTGTGGGATTAATACTCTGTCTGCAAATGTGGGATTAATACGCTGTTTACGAGTGTGGGATTAATACTCTGTGAGTATGGGATTAATACTCAGTCTGTGAGTGTGGGATTAATACACTGTCTGCGAGTGTGGGATTAATACTTTGTCTGCGAGTGTGGGATTAATGCACTGTCTGCGAGTGTGGGATTAATACACTGTCTGCGAGTGTGGGATTAATACACTGTCTGCGAGTGTGGGATTAATACACTGTTGGCGAGTGTGGGATTAATACACTGTCTGCGAGTGTGAGATTAATACACTGTCTGCGAGTGTGGGATTAATACACTGTCTGCGAGTGTGGGATTAATACACTGTCTGTGAGTGTGGGATTAATACACTGTCTGCGAGTGTGGGATTAATACACTGTGAGTATGGGATTAATACTCAGTCTGCGAGTGTGGGATTAATACACTGCCTGCGAGTGTGGGATTAATACACTGTCTGCGAGTGTGGGATTAATACTCAGTCTGTGAGTGTGGGATTAATACACTGTCTGCGAGTGTGGGATTAATACACTGTCTGCGAGTGTGGGATTAATACTCAGTCTGTGAGTGTGGGATTAATACACTGTCTGCGAGTGTGGGATTAATACACTATCTGCGAGTGTGCGATTAATACACTGTCTGCGAGTGTGGGATTAATACACTGTCTGCGAGTGTGCGATTAATACACTGTCTGTGAGTGTGGGATTAATACTCAGTCTGTGAGTGTGGGATTAATACACTGTCTGCGAGTGTGGAATTAATACACTGTCTGCGAGTGTGGGATTAATACACTGTCTGCGAGTGTGGGATTAATACACAATCTGCGAGTGTGGGATTAATACTCTGTGAGTATGGGATTAATACACTGCCTGCGAGCGTGGGATTAATACACTGTCTGCGAGTGTGGGATTAATACTCAGTCTGCGAGTGTGGGATTAATACACTGTCTGCGAGTGTGGAATTAATACACTGTCTGCGAGTGTGGGATTAATACACTGTCTGCGAGTGTGGGATTAATATACTGTCTGTGAGTGTGGGATTAATACACTGTCTGCGAGTGTGGGATTAATACACTGATGGCGAGTGTGGGATTAATACACTGTCTGCGAATGTTTGATTAATGCACTGTCTGCGAGTGTGGGATTAATACACTGATGGCGAGTGTGGGATTAATACACTGTCTGCGAGTGTGGGATTAATACACTGTCTGCGAGTGTGGGATTAATACACTGTCTGCGAGTGTGGGATTAATACACTGTCTGCGAGTGTGGGATTAATACACTGTCTGCGAGTGTGGGATTAATACACTGTCTGTGAGTGTGGGATTAATACACTGTCTGCGAGTGTGGGATTAATACACTGTCTGCGAGTGTGAGATTAATACTCTGCGAGTGTGGGATCAATACACTGTCTGTGAGTGTGGGATTAATACACTGTCTGCGAGTGTGAGATTAATACTCTGCGAGTGTGGGATTAATACACTGCCTGCGCGTGTGGGATTAATACACTGCCTGCGAGTGTGGGAGTAATTCACTGTCTGCGAGTGTGGGATTAATACACTGTCTGCGAGTGTATGATTAATACTTTCTCTGTGAGTGTGGGATTAATACACTGTCTGCGAGTGTGGGATTAATACACTGTCTGCGAGTGTGGGATTAATACACTGTCTGCGAGTGTGGGATTAATACACTGTCTGTGAGTGTGGGATTAATACACTGTCTGCGAGTGTGGGATTAATACACTGTCTGCGAGTGTGGGATTAATACACTGTAAGTGTGGGATTAATACACTGTCTGTGAGTGTGGGATTAATACACTGTCTGCGAGTGTGGGATTAATACACTGTCTGCGAGTGTGGGATTAATACACTGTCTGCGAGTGTGGGATTAATACACTGTCTGCCAGTGTGGGATTAATACACTGTCTGCGAGTGTGGGATTAATACGCTGTCTGCCAGTGTGGGATTAATACACTGTGAGTGTGGGATTAATACACTGTCTGTGAGTGTGGGATTAATACTATATCTGCGAGTGTGGGATTAATACACTGTCTACGAGTGTGGGATTAATACACTGTCTGCGAGTGTGGGATTAATACACTGTCTGCGAGTGTGGGATTAATACACTGTCTGCTAGTGTGGGATTAATACTCTCCGAGAGTGGGATTAATACACTGTCTGCGAGTGTGGGATTAATACTCTGTCTGCGAGTGTGGGATTAATACTCTGTCTGCGAGTGTGGGATTAATACTCTGTATGCGAGTGTGGGATTAATACACTGTCTGCGAGTGTGGGATTAATTCACTGTCTGCGAGCGTGGGATTAATACACTGTCTGCGAGTGTGGCATTAATACACTGTCTGTGAGTGTGGGATTAATACTCTGTCTGTGAGTGTGGGATTAATACACTGTCTGCGAGTGTGGGATTAATACACTGTCTGCGAGTGTGGGATTAGTACACTGTCTGCGAGTGTGGGATTAATACACTGCGAGTGTGGGATTAATACACTGTCTGCGAGTGTGGGATTAATACTCTGTCTGTGAGTGTGGGATTAATACACTGTCTGCGAGTGTGGGATTAATACACTGTCTGCGAGTGTGGGATTAATACACTGTCTGCGAGTGTGGGATTAATACTCTGTCTGTGAGTGTGGGATTAATACACTGTCTGCGAGTGTGGGATTAATACACTGCGAGTGTGGGATTAATACACTGTCTGCGAGTGTGGGATTAATACACTGTCTGCGAGTGTGGGATTAATACACTGTCTGCGAGTGTGGGATTAATACACTGTCTGCGAGCGTGGGATTAATACACTGTCTGTGAGTGTGGGATTAATACACTGTCTGCCAGTGTGGGATTAATACACTGTCTGTGAGTGTGGGATTAATACACTGTCTGCGAGTGTGGGATTAATACACTGTCTGCGAGTGTGAGATTAATACTCTGCGAGTGTGGGATTAATACACTGTCTGTGAGTGTGGGATTAATACACTGTCTGCGAGTGTGAGATTACTACTCTGCGAGTGTGGGATTAATACACTGCCTGCGAGTGTGGGATTAATACACTGCCTGCGAGTGTGGGATTAATTCACTGTCTGCGAGTGTGGGATTAATACACTGTCTGCGAGTGTATGATTAATACGCTGTCTGTGAGTGTGGGATTAATACACTGTCTACGAGTGTGGGATTAATACACTGTCTGCGAGTGTGGGATTAATACACTGTCTGCGAGTGTGGGATTAATACACTGTGCGTGTGGGATTAATACACTGTCTGCGAGTGTGGGATTAATACACTGCGAGTGTGGTATTAATACACTGTCTGCGAGTGTGGGATTAATACTCTGTCTGTGAGTGTGGGATTAATACACTGTCTGCGAGTGTGGGATTAATACACTGCGAGTGTGGGATTAATACACTGTCTGCGAGTGTGGGATTAATACACTGTCTGCGAGTGTGAGATTAATACACTGTCTGCGAGTGTGGGATTAATACACTGTCTGCGAGTGTGGGATTAATACACTGTCTGTGAGTGTGGGATTAATACACTGTCTGCGAGTGTGGGATTAATACACTGTCTGTGAGTGTGGGATTAATACACTGTCTGCGAGTGTGGGATTAGTACACTGTCTGCGAGTGTGAGATTAATACTCTGCGAGTGTGGGATTAATACACTGTCTGTGAGTGTGGGATTAATACACTGTCTGCGAGTGTGAGATTAATACTCTGCGAGTGTGGGATTAATACACTGCCTGCGAGTGTGCGATTAATACACTGCCTGCGAGTGTGGGATTAATTCAGTGTCTGCGAGTGTGGGATTAATACACTGTCTGCGAGTGTATGATTAATACTCTCTCTGTGAGTGTGGGATTAATACACTGTCTGCGAGTGTGGGATTAATACACTGTCTGCGAGTGTGGGATTAATACACTGTCTGCGAGTGTGGGATTAATACACTGTCTGTGAGTGTGGGATTAATACACTGTCTGCGAGTGTGGGATTAATACACTGTCTGTGCGTGTGGGATTAATACACTGTCTGCGAGTGTGGGATTAATACACTGCCTGCGAGTGTGGGATTAATTCAGTGTCTGCGAGTGTGGGATTAATACACTGTCTGCGAGTGTATGATTAATACTCTCTCTGTGAGTGTGGAATTAATACACTGTCTGCGAGTGTGGGATTAATACACTGTCTGAGAGTGTGGGATTAATACACTGTCTGCGAGTGTGGGATTAATACACTGTCTGCGAGTGTGGGATTAATACACTGTCTGCGAGTGTGGGATTAATACACTGTCTGCGAGTGTGGGATTAATACACTGTCTGTGAGTGTGGGATTAATACACTGTCTGCGAGTGTGGGATTAATACACTGTCTGCGAGTGTGGGATTAATACACTGCGAGTGTGGGATTAATACACTGTCTGCGAGTGTGGGATTAATACACTGTCTGCGAGTGTGGGATTAATACACTGTCTGCGAGTGTGGGATTAATACTCTGTCTGTGAGTGTGGGATTAATACACTGTCTGCGAGTGTGGGATTAATACACTGCGAGTGTGGGATTAATACACTGACTGCGAGTGTGGGATTAATACACTGTCTGCGAGTGTGGGATTAATACACTGTCTGCGAGTGTGGGATTAATACACTGTCTGCGAGCGTGGGATTAATACACTGTCTGTGAGTGTGGGATTAATACACTGTCTGCCAGTGTGGGATTAATACACTGTCTGTGAGTGTGGGATTAATACACTGTCTGCGAGTGTGGGATTAATACACTGTCTGCGAGTGTGAGATTAATACTCTGCGAGTGTGGGATTAATACACTGTCTGTGAGTGTGGGATTAATACACTGTCTGCGAGTGTGAGATTACTACTCTGCGAGTGTGGGATTAATACACTGCCTGCGAGTGTGGGATTAATACACTGCCTGCGAGTGTGGGATTAATTCACTGTCTGCGAGTGTGGGATTAATACACTGTCTGCGAGTGTGAGATTAATACTCTGCGAGTGTGGGATTAATACACTGTCTGTGAGTGTGGGATTAATACACTGTCTGCGAGTGTGAGATTACTACTCTGCGAGTGTGGGATTAATACACTGCCTGCGAGTGTGGGATTAATACACTGCCTGCGAGTGTGGGATTAATTCACTGTCTGCGAGTGTGGGATTAATACACTGTCTGCGAGTGTATGATTAATACGCTGTCTGTGAGTGTGGGATTAATACACTGTCTGCGAGTGTGGGATTAATACACTGTCTGCGAGTGTGGGATTAATACACTGTGCGTGTGGGATTAATACACTGTCTGCGAGTGTGGGATTAATACACTGCGAGTGTGGTATTAATACACTGTCTGCGAGTGTGGGATTAATACTCTGTCTGTGAGTGTGGGATTAATACACTGTCTGCGAGTGTGGGATTAATACACTGCGAGTGTGGGATTAATACACTGTCTGCGAGTGTGGGATTAATACACTGTCTGCGAGTGTGAGATTAATACACTGTCTGCGAGTGTGGGATTAATACACTGTCTGCGAGTGTGGGATTAATACACTGTCTGCGAGTGTGGGATTAATACACTGTCTGCGAGTGTGGGATTAATACACTGTCTGTGAGTGTGGGATTAATACACTGTCTGCGAGTGTGGGATTAATACACTGTCTGCGAGTGTGAGATTAATACTCTGCGAGTGTGGGATTAATACACTGTCTGTGAGTGTGGGATTAATACACTGTCTGCGAGTGTGAGATTAATACTCTGCGAGTGTGGGATTAATACACTGCCTGCGAGTGTGCGATTAATACACTGCCTGCGAGTGTGGGATTAATTCAGTGTCTGCGAGTGTGGGATTAATACACTGTCTGCGAGTGTATGATTAATACTCTCTCTTTGTGTGTGGGATTAATACACTGTCTGCGAGTGTGGGATTAATACACTGTCTGCGAGTGTGGGATTAATACACTGTCTGCGAGTGTGGGATTAATACACTGTCTGTGAGTGTGGGATTAATACACTGTCTGCGAGTGTGGGATTAATACACTGTCTGTGCGTGTGGGATTAATACACTGTCTGCGAGTGTGGGATTAATACACTGCCTGCGAGTGTGGGATTAATTCAGTGTCTGCGAGTGTGGGATTAATACACTGTCTGCGAGTGTATGATTAATACTCTCTCTGTGAGTGTGGGATTAATACACTGTCTGCGAGTGTGGGATTAATACACTGTCTGCGAGTGTGGGATTAATACACTGTCTGCGAGTGTGGGATTAATACACTGTCTGCGAGTGTGGGATTAATACACTGTCTGCGAGTGTGGGATTAATACACTGTCTGTGAGTGTGGGATTAATACACTGTCTGCGAGTGTGGGATTAATACACTGTCTTCCAGTGTGGGATTAATACACTGTCTGCGAGTGTGGGATTAATAGGCTGTCTGCCAGTGTGGGATTAATACACTGTGAGTGTGGGATTAATACACTGTCTGTGAGTGTGGGATTAATACTATATCTGCGAGTGTGGGATTAATACACTGTCTACGAGTGTGGGATCAATACACTGTCTGCGAGTGTGGGATTAATACACTGTCTGCGAGTGTGGGATTAATACACTGTCTGCGAGTGTGGGATTAATACTCTGCGAGTGTGGGATTAATACACTGTCTGCGAGTGTGGGATTAATACTCTGTCTGCGAGTGTGGGATTAATACTCTGTCTGCGAGTGTGGGATTAATACACTGTCTGCGAGTGTGGGATTAATACACTGTCTGCGAGTGTGGGATCAATACTCTGTCTGCGAGTGTGGGATTAATACACTGTCTGTGAGTGTGGGATTAATACACTGTCTGCGAGTGTGGGATTAATACACTGTCTTCCAGTGTGGGATTAATACACTGTCTGCGAGTGTGGGATTAATAGGCTGTCTGCCAGTGTGGGATTAATACACTGTGAGTGTGGGATTAATACACTGTCTGTGAGTGTGGGATTAATACTATATCTGCGAGTGTGGGATTAATACACTGTCTACGAGTGTGGGATTAATACACTGTCTGCGAGTGTGGGATTAATGCACTGTCTGTGAGTGTGGGATTAATACACTGTCTGCGAGTGTGGGATTAATACACTGTCTGCGAGTGTGGGATTAATACACTGTCTGCGAGTGTGGGATTAATACACTGTCTGTGAGTGTGGGATTAATACACTGTCTGCGAGTGTGGGATTAATACACTGTCTTCCAGTGTGGGATTAATACACTGTCTGCGAGTGTGGGATTAATAGGCTGTCTGCCAGTGTGGGATTAATACACTGTGAGTGTGGGATTAATACACTGTCTGTGAGTGTGGGATTAATACTATATCTGCGAGTGTGGGATTAATACACTGTCTTCCAGTGTGGGATTAATACACTGTCTGCGAGTGTGGGATTAATAGGCTGTCTGCCAGTGTGGGATTAATACACTGTGAGTGTGGGATTAATACACTGTCTGTGAGTGTGGGATTAATACTATATCTGCGAGTGTGGGATTAATACACTGTCTACGAGTGTGGGATTAATACACTGTCTGCGAGTGTGGGATTAATACACTGCGAGTGTGGGATTAATACACTGTCTGCGAGTGTGGGATTAATACTCTGCGAGTGTGGGATTAATACACTGTCTGCGAATGTGGGATTAATACTCTGTCTGCGAGTGTGGGATTAATACTCTGTCTGCGAGTGTGGGATTAATACACTGTCTGCGAGTGTGGGATTAATACACTGTCTGCGAGTGTGGGATCAATACTCTGTCTGCGAGTGTGGGATTAATACACTGTCTGCGAGTGTGGGATTAATACACTGCGAGTGTGGGATTAATACACTGTCTGCGAGTGTGGGATTAATACACTGTCTGCGCGTGTGGGATTAATACACTGTCTGCGAGTGTGGGATTAATACTCTGTGAGTGTGGGATTAATACACTGTCTGCGAGTGTGGGATTAATACTCAGTCTGCGAGTGTGGGATTAATACACTGTCTGCGAGTGTGGGATTAATACTCTGTCTGTGAGTGTGGGGTTAATACTCTGCGACTGTGGGATTAATACTCAGCCTGTGAGTATGGGATTAATACTCTGTCTGCGAGTGTGGGATTAATACACTGTCTGTGACTGGGGGAGGGAGGGGGTGGAACGGGAGAAAAGGCTGGAAAGACACAAAAGGGAACAACGTGGGAGGGTGGGAGTGGGGTGGAGTTGTCCCGGCCATTCTCTGGCCGTTTGCGGCTCGGGAGGTTGGAGTTTCACCTGGCCCAGTGGTAGCCCCTCAGCGTTCCCGGAATTGGTGAGGGTTTCACACCGATTTTTATGTTGTGAAGACCACACATCCTCTGCGGCCGCCGGCACGTAACCGCTGAAACGGAGAATCCCGCCCTGGTATTTATAAGAAAGACATTATATAAATAGAAGTGTTTTCTTTTTCCTCTTACCATGTCACACCTGTGCTCCACACCACACATGTCTTCACATTAGACTTTATGATTTCAGATAATACAATATTATTTGATGTGACATGTTAATATGCTCTCATGTCATTGTTTTTAAACAGAGTACGTGTCGCGGTACATTTCAGCTCTGTGTATCGAGGCTCGCCCATGGTGATGGCAGCTGTTCACATTAGGAAGGGAAGGGATCATCCTCACCCAAGGAATGCTAGTGTTACAGGAAGGGTTGAAGTACTAAAACAGTTCACAGCTGTAGTAGGTCCATCTCGGTTGGGCGCACTGTGGGACTGCTTCCTAACAGGCGTCTGGTTTTGAGAGCTAGGGAATGGTTGAAGACTGTGCTTCAGGAAGGGGCCTTGTATCTCCTGGTGCTTCTCTATCGGTGCAAAGCCCATATTTCACATTCTCTGACAGCCAGCTGTTTAACAGGTGCCGAGATCGGCGATGTGAGACCAAACTGAAAAAAGGGCGCTTGGAGATGGGTGGGTGGGGTGGGGGAATCTAAGATCATGCATCACCCATTTGAGCTTAGCATTTCTTTGGATCCCTGCCGATAGTAAGTTAAGCATCCATTTTTCTCAAGGGAGTTTGTTTAGTCATCTCTAGATTGCCAGTCGGGAAAGGCTGCATGTTAAGATACAAAGAAACTCCATGCCGGCTAATGACTAGCTGTACAACATTGTCTAGAGGGTGAATATGTGTCTGTGGGGTACCCTGTATTGAAGAAAGCCAGTTCCTACCAAGACCATTTCCATTAGATGTCATTGAGTAAGTTGGATGGAATAATAATTCCGTAAGTGTTCATGTTGGGATTGTGAACTTTGTCAGCCTGCGGGTCGAAGATGATGATGCAGAGTTGTTTTCAATTCCCTATTTGGGTTTTTTCTCGGCCCCTTGACACCAGTGACAGGGAGGTGTTTCCACTTCTGTTTGGCTCTCACTTTCCTTCCCCCAAACCCTAGCCGTCAGTTTTCCCCACCAACCCAGTGACAATCTATATATTGTAAGAATAGTGAAGGGTTAACAATTTACTGTAACTGCATCCAACCACTAGATGGCGATCAAGCGCATACACGTGGATTACGTGATACTCTTGATTCAGGGAGAAGGTTGTTAGGCGAGATAGAGAATAGTCGCGTTATCAGGAGCTCTGTAATTAGAATCATAGTTTAGTGACTGGGTAATCTTTTATATCTTAGCAAGCAAGTCGAATCTATTTAGCTATTGTGTAAATAAATTAACTTTGTTCAAAACTTAGCTTGATGTTCTTTGTGAGACACTACACGTGGAAGCCATCCTCATTCAGAAAGCAAAGAACATCACACCCACTGCTTACCCATATCTAGATGTGATGAATGGGTCACAACAGCAGTAACCTATGCTATCATTGCCTATGGGGACCCGCCACAGCAGCAGGAACAAAAATCCCAGCCAAAACCAAGTTTCCAGAGCTCGCTGACCAGGAATCTCTACTGCCATCATCTCCCAGGATGTTTGCTATCATTCCCCAATGTTGCTCGATCTTTTTCCCCAGTGTTCCCAGATGCCAAGAATCCAATCCCCACAATTCTCCCACACACTCAACACACCCCACCCTCCTATACGTATGTGGCTCCCCAATCCGGTGTTGTTGGACCAGTGCTGGAAAATCCCAGGAATGCTACTCCTCACTCAATCTACAAATCTCCATGTGTTTCAGGCTCCAACATTGTCTCCAGCTCTGCCACATCCCCACCAGCGCTGGGAGGTCTTTATACCTTTCTTAATGCTTACAGCATACCTTGCTGCCAAACCCCACAATTGTTCCATCGCTACTGTCAAAAAACAGCAATCACCAGGCGACCCAACATAAACTATAATGCTAGTCGCATGGACATGCAAAATAGCAGAAGTAGACCATTCTGCCCCTCAAGCCTGTTCCACTATGCAAAGAGGATTGTGGCTGAACTGTTTGCATTTAGAGTTCTACATTTCTGTCTGTCTCTGATACCCTTTGCCTAACAAGAATCTATCTAGCATTGCCTTAAACAAATTCAGTCATCCCTCTTCCCCCCACCTCCCGAGACAGAGCTCCAAAATCTCACAGCTCGCTGAGAAAACCTGTCTCCTCACCTCTGTCCTATAAAGGAGGACCCTTCATTTTAAAACAGTGCCCCCTAGTGCTGGACTCACCCACAAGAGGAAACATCCTTTCCATGTCCACCTCGTCAATACTATTCAGGATCTTATATACTTAAATCAATTAACCCCTCATTCTTCCAAATTCCAGTGGAAACAAGCCCATGCTGTCCAACCTTTCCTCATAAGACAAACTGCTCATTCCAGGCAGTAAACCTCCTCTACGTTCACTGACAAATCTTGGAGCAAAACAGATTCATTCCTGGACCAAAAAACAGGTGGAAAAGGTCAGATCCAGAAATAGCACTGATTTTCTCAGAAAACATCTTGCAATTTTCTGGATAGATGAGAAGTACAGTCATCACCAACATGCCCAAGTCTATGAGGCACAAGTAATGGACGCACTGATTGCACCTGCCGCTTGTGAAGATTTGATTTGAGCGAGTAAAATGCACTCACAGTGCAAAGCTCACTAATGGCTCCAGAAGGTATTAACAGGCCTGGTTTGCTTTCCTGAAAGGACAACCAGTTAATAGCGTGCTTTTAATAAATGCAACATCATGCTTTCGGGTGTAATGTTTTCCAGGATGAAGTTACTTTAAAATTGATTTTACAATACGGCGAATTGCATACAACATCTGATCTAGTTCTCGGTAGATTTGAGGTCCATTTCAGAAAACATTTCCGATAGGCTAATTTAAAACTCCAGC
The DNA here is from genome assembly GCF_047496885.1 of Scyliorhinus torazame. NCBI lineage: Eukaryota > Metazoa > Chordata > Chondrichthyes > Carcharhiniformes > Scyliorhinidae > Scyliorhinus > Scyliorhinus torazame. Next base: position 30,615,529 of record NC_092713.1, on the reverse strand, counting down.
TGCTGATTCTTTTGGGGATGAGTTATAGACTCAAGCCGCTCAAGGTACCATTCGTCTATTATAAATTCAATATTTAAGCACAAGATGCCATCGACTTAACGTCAGTTTCCCATTAAGAAGTGGTCAATTTGGATCTCATGACACTCAAGCTTCCGGCATAAAACCCAGTAACCTACTGTTGCTAAATGCAAGCTTTTCTTCAACCTACTCCATACTGTCACAACTCCAACATTGTTTTGACATCTATAACTGAGCCACATTACTGGAACTATGCAAGTTTGAGGCCCTAACCATAAAGGTTGATAAATATTGTCAATATCAAGTAGTTACTACACTGTGCTCACACACTAAAGATGATTGAGTTTGATGCAGCGAGCGGTGCACATCATTCACTGCTGCTTGTAAATGAAACATCTTGCATTCATATAGTCCCTACAATAGTTATGACACTCTTGTCTATTGGGTGGTCAATTCCAGCCCCACAGGCCCTGGAGTCCCAACATAAGTGAATTAACCAATAATTTGTACATTTTCCTGGAATCTTTGACCCTCGACTGCTCCAATGACTACAGGCACCAGATTTGTAAGTAAAACATTTTTAAAAACTGTTTATTTGTAACAAAGTGATAAACATGTTATGGAGAAATAGAGCAATGGTCTACTAATCTATTCCGCAAACTGTGTCTCACCATCCACCCAGAGACACACAAGAGAGACACGGTGGGCGGGTAGGGAAGGTTAAAAAATAACAGGAATTAAAAGGGTGCAAGATGAATCTTTGCTGCTGAGGTGGTAGTCTTTGTAGGCAATGATCTTTTCTGGCCACAAAGTGTTGAAAACCATTGGTTGGTTCGGACCTTTTAGTATCTGCCTTCAATGAGAACTCTCAGGCTGGAGTCACTTTGACTTTCCTAAGCTTCAGCAGTTTGACTCTCTATCTAAACATCCCCTGCCTGAGAGTTTAAAAGATAGTTTTCCATCCATTCCATCTCTCAAATGCTTGTCTGCCCTTATCTGGGCAGGGTTCTAGCTGTGGTATGGAGAGCACGAGAAAGGGTCTGATCTTCAGAATCTTCTAGGGCTCTCAGGAGAGAAATACCAGCCTGGGCTTTTCCCAGCCTTTCTCACAAAGCTTTAAACTTGCACAGGCCTGGCTGGAGAGAATGCTTGCAGCATTTAAATCAGGAGTTTAACTTCACAGGCCTGGCTGGAGTGTGTTTCAAAATTGCCAGCTTCAGCTGATAGAACCTGTTCTTCCTAAGGTGTAGGTAGTACTGAATTAAAATGGAGCTTGTGCTGCTTCTTCCCAGAAACATAAGAACTAGGAGCAGATGTAGGCCATCTGGCCCCTCGAGCCTGCTCCACCATTCAATGAGATCATGGCTGATCTTTTGTGGACTCAGCTCCACTTTCCGGCTCGAACACCATAACCCTTAATCCCTTTATTTTTCAAAAAACTATCTTTATCTTAAAAACATTTAATGAAGGAGCCTCAACTGCTTCACTGTGCAAGGAATTCCATAGATTCACGACCCTTTGGGTGAAGATGTTCCTCCTAAACACAGTCCTAAATCTACTTCCCCTTATTTTGAGGCTATGCCCCCTAGTTCTGCTTTTACCCGCCAGTGGAAACAACCTGCCTTCATCTATCCTATCTATTCCATTCATAATCTTATATGTTTCTATAAGATTCCCCTCATCCTTCTAAATTCCAACGAGTACAGTCCCAGATTACTCAACCTCTCCTCGTAATCCAACCCCTTCAGCTCTGGGATTAACCTAGTGAATCTCCTCTGCACACCCTCCAGTGCCAGTACGTCCTTTCTCAAGTAAGGAGACCAAAACTGAACACAATACTCCAGGTGTGGCCTCACTAACGCCTTATACAATTGCAGCAGAACCTCCCTAGTCTTAAACTCCATCCCTCTAGCAATGAAGGACAAAATTCCATTTGCCGCCTTAATCACCTGCTGCACCTGTAAACCAACTTTTTGTGACTCATGCACTAGCACACCCAGGTCTCTCTGCACAGCAGCATGTTTTAATATTTTATCATTTAAATAATAATCCCTTTTGCTGTTATTCCTACCAAAATGGATAACCTCACATTTGTCAACATTGTATTCCATCTGCCAGATCCTAGCCCATTCACTTAGCCTATCCAAATCCCTCTGTAGACTTCCAGTATCCTCTGCACTTTTTGCTTTACCACTTATCTTAGTGTCGTCTGCAAACTTGGACACATTGCCCTTGGTCCCCAACTCCAAATCATCTATGTAAATTGTGAACAATTGTGGGCCCAACACTGATCCCTGAGGGACACCACTAGCTACTGATTGCCAACCAGAGAAACACCCATTAATCCCCACTCTTTGCTTTCTATTAATTAATCAATCCTCTATCCATGCTACTACTTTCCCCTTAATGCCATGCATCTTTATCTTCTGCAGCAACCTTTTGTGTGGCACCTTGTCAAAGGCTTTCTGGAAATCCAGATATACCACATCCATTGGCTCCCCGTTATCTACCGCACTGTTAATGTCCTCAAAAAATTCCACTAAATTAGTTAGGCACGACCTGCCCTTTATGAACCCATGCTGCGTCTGCCCAATGGGACAATTTCCATCCAGATGCCTCGCTATTTCTTCCTTTGTGATAGATTCCAGCATCTTCCCTACTACTGAAGTTAAGCTCACTGGCCTATAATTACCCGCTTTCTGCCTACCTCCTTTTTTAAACAGTGGTGTCACGTTTGGTAATTTCCCGGTACCAAGACCGGCAAAGAATCCTCCGTTGGGCCATGCAGATGAGAACCGGCAACTGGGAGGGACACCAGGACTTTGGCGCAGACCTGGCCAAGCACCGGGCCGAATTCAACAGAACAAAGGCGGCCCTAATCAAAAGTGGGGTTAAGTTTGAGATGCTCTGCCCAGCCAGGCTATGGGTAACTTTCCGGGGTAAGGAACATTATTTTACAGCCCCTGCAGATGTGGTCGAGTTTGTCCAAAAGAACAAGCTGGGAGCAGAAACGGAGGTGAGGCCGTCACCCTGGGAGACTGAGAGGCTAAAAGACAGTTTGCACGGGACTGTACCACCTCATTCTGAATCCCAAAACTAAGGCACAGGAAGAAGGGGGTGAGGGCAGCAGGAAAAAGGGAGAAAGATGAGGAAGGGAAAGGAGAGAAAAACAAAGAACAGTGGGCAGAATGACTTAGACCGACCCCAGGGGTGGCACCACACTAGCGGGAACATTAGGGCCAGGAGGCACGAGTGAGGTGTGTGTGGGGGGTGGGCAGCGCATTTCCTGCAGGCGAGAGATGGCCTGGTGATGGGGAGGGGGGATATCAATTGCGGGGGATAGGCAGAGGGGTCAACGGGGGAAAGGTGTAGAACTATAAGGGGAACAAAATGACGGGGGGGGGGGGGGGTGCAAGGGTTCTTGGCTGGCTACAACAGGCCACACATGGCAACAGGGAACAAGATGGCACCACACATGGTATACACACAGTTGGCAGCCATGTTGGGTGGCCCCTGGACAAGGGGAAACTCTGGAGCGCAGGGGCCCAACCTCACGGTGAGTATGGCGACCATGGCCTTTTTGGATGGCCTCCTAACAAAGAGAAACCCCAGAGTGCAGGAGCTCACCCACATGGTAAGTATGGAGGGGATGGGGGTGGACAGAAACCCATCGGAAATCACCTGGAACTTAACAGCCCAGTGAAAAGATCCAGAGTCTTCGCTCACCTGAAACAGACAGTCTTCCTCCAAGGGTCACACCTGAGGGAGAAGGACCTATTGTGGATAAGAGCTGGGTGGGACATACCTACCATTCCTGCTACAGGACAAGAGCTAGGGTGTAGACATACTGCTCAATGAGAGGATGGTGTTTACAGTGACAAGAACAGTTACGGAATCGGGGATGGTACTTCATGGTCAGTGGTCTCCTGGATGGGGCACCAGTGGTCCTGGTTAATATGTACAATCCCAACTGGGAAGACACAGAGTTCATAAAGAAGACCATGGCGGAAATGCCTGAGATAAGACACACACCGACGCATCATTTTTTTTGGGGGGGGGGGGGGGGGGGGAAGAGAGAGGGGGGGGCAACAACTTTAACTGTGGACAGGGCCCACAGACAGACCAGCCGAACCCCAAAACAGGGAAGGAAGACTTCTAACATGGCAAAAGAACTCCGCACATTTATGGAGCAGATAGGGGAGGCGGATCCGTGGAGGTTCACACACCCAGGGGAGGAGATCTCTTTCTTCGCTCAGGTACATAAGGTATATACACACATATTCTTTGTGATGGGGAAAATGGTGCTTCCAGGGATGGTAAGAACAGAATACTCTGTGATTGTAATCTCCAACCATGGTCCACACTGTGTCGATGTGAGGTTGGTGACAGGCTGTGCCCATGGAGGTTGGACATGACCATCCTTGCCAACAAGCTTTTTTGTGAGAAAGTATCACAGGCCATACACCGGAATATTACCGATAACCAGATTCGGAAGGTCTCACACTCCACGTTTTGGGAGGTGCTGAATGCAGTGATCAGGGGTGAGATTATTGCCTATAAAGTACGTAGACATAGTGAAGAGAGGGTGGCTAGGCAACAGCTGATCGATCCCAACCTGGAGATAGACCAGAAATACTCCGCGACCTCTACCGTAGAGCTTCTGGCGGAGAGGAAAAAGCTACAAATGGACTTTGACCTGCTCTCCACCACGAGGAAGGCAGTGCACCAACTCCGTCAGACACTGGGACCTTCTACAAACACGGAGACAAAGCTAGCTGCCTGCTGGCTCACCAGCTGAGGAAGCAGGCAGCCACAGGGGAACTAGCCCAGTCTAACACCACCAGCTTTAAATACTTCCAGCCACACAGAGGCACAAGGCAAGAATACCCGCTCTCCCTGCTTCTATTCACCCTGGCAATTGAGCCACTAGTGATTGCACTCAGCGCAGCGAAAAGCTGGAAGATGATTTGGAGAGCAGAGTCTCAATCTATGTAGATGACCTGCTCCTCTACGTCACAGACCCCCAAAGCAGGATGGAGGGAATCATGGAGCTCCTGAAAGAGTTTGGAGCCTTCTTGGGCTATAAATTCAACTTCAGCAAAAATGAAATCTACCCGGTGAACCCGCAAGGGAAAGGGGCAAAGCTGGAGGGACTGCCAGTTGAAAGGCCTGAAATAAATTTCGCTACCTGGGGGATCCAAATCTCCTACATCTGGACACAGATCCACAAATAGAATCTGGCAAGTCTGGTGGAGGAAGCAAAGAAGGACCTGCAGAGGTGGGACACACTCCCACTCTGCCTGCAGACAATCAAGATGAATGTACTGCCCAGGTTCCTCTTCCTGTTTAGATCCATACCGATCTACACCCCCAAAGCCTTCTTTAACACAGTAGACCAAATGATCATGCCGTTTATGTGTGTGGGGACGGGGAAAGAATCCAAAGATCCCCAAAAGTCTTGTAAAGATGTGAAGCAGGGGAGGCCTGGCCCTCCCAAACCTGCAATACTACCACTGAGCAGTCACAGCAGAGTGAGGGGATGGGTAAGGAAATCAGAAGCTGAATGGGTAAGAACGGAGACGAGCTCCTGCATAGGAACGCCCCTCTGGGCCCTAGCCACAGCAGCGCTCCCATCCCCACCAGCTAAGCACTCAAAAGCCCAGTGGTAATAGCCACGCTCCAGACGTGGAACCAGCTAAGACAACACTTCAGTCAGACTGAAATGTCCCCTAATACCTCCATCTGTAACACAGGCTCTCGCCAACCAAAATGAACGTCACCTTTAAAAGATGGAGACAGGACAGGCCGGGGGGGGGTGGGGGGGGAGAGAAACGACAGTCAGTGACTTTTACACGAATAATCAACTGACAACCCAAGAACTGACGGAGAGGCTCCAACTGACCAGGAGGAACGAGTTACGACACGTGCAAGTCAAAATCTTCCTTCGTAGGAAAATGACGACATACCCACAGACACACATTATTAGAACTGATGGACGCAGGTGACTTGGGGGAGAAACTGCGAGGACCTGTTCGGGCACGGTAGCATGGTGGTTAGCACAATTGCTTCACAGCTCCAATGTCCCAGGTTCAATTCCCGGCTTGGTTCACTGTCTGTGCGGAGTCTGCACGTTCTCCCAGTGTGCGCTCCGGTTTCCTCCCACAGTCCAAAGATGTGCAGGTTAGGTGGATTGGCCATGATAAATTGCCCTTAGTGTTGGGTGGGGTTACTGGGTTATGGGGATAGGGTGGAGATTTGGGCTTGGGTAGGGTGCTCTTTCAAAGAGCCGGTGCAGACTCGATGGGCCGAATGGCCTTCTTCTGCACTATAAATTCTATGATTGCTGGGAAAGGCCCGCCCACCACTGGACGAGACAAGGGAAAATGGGAGGAGGAGCTGCGATTGAAATAGGTTGGGGACTCTGGAGCAAAGCACGGAACAGGGTCAACTCCACCCCCACATATGCAAGGCTAAGCCTAATGCAGCTACAGGTGGTACACGGAGCACCCCTAACCAGAGCCCGAATGAGGTTATTCCCGGATATGGGGGACAAATGTGAACGGTGCCAGGGAGGTCTGGCCAACCACGCACACATGTAATGGACATGCCCCAGACTTATTGGGTTCTGGACAGCCTTCTACGAGGCAATGCTCAAGGTTGTGGAGGTGAGGATGGAGCCGTGCCAGAGAGTGGTGGTCTTCAGGGTATCATACCAGCCAGAAGTCTTTATGGGGAAGGGGGTTGACGCTCTAGCCTTTGCCTCACTAAACGCCCACCGAAGAATCCTGCTCGGCTGGCGATCAGAAGCACCAACCAAAGCTACAAACTGGCTGGCCAATCTGTCGGAATTTCTCCAACTGGAGACGATCAAATTCACCATCCGGGGTTCAGAAGAGGGATTTCACAAAGCATGGGGGCCATTCACCAACCTGTTCCAGGGCCTGTGTAGCCAACAGAACGGGGGGGGGGCACAAGTACCACAAACACCAATGAAAGGGAAGGAGGAAGGGTGGGAGGGAAACAGGGAAAGGGGAGAAAATAAGAGGACATTTACGCCGTCCATCCTGGGAGTGGTGGGGAGCACAACTCCCACCCCCTCTAGAAAATTTGTAAATACATGCAGTAGACTCGGATTTATTCATCACTATGTAGTACATGCGTCACTATACGACCTATGTATAAAACTGAAAAACCAATAAAAACATTTTAAAAAAGAAAATGCAGTTATGAGAACGAAAGATAGCCAACAAAAACTTAAAATGTTACCCTGCCATTTTTTTGGGAGTGTGCCTTCCCTTAAGTCCTAGCCACAGAGCTGTTGCTTTTATAATTAAAAAAAAAAACTAACAGTTGCTGCCAGAAATGTGTTTCTGTCCTGATTTACTTTTATTTGCAGCTGAGTAATCAAACTGGTGCCAGAAACGGCATATACAGCGTGTTTGAAAACATATGCAATGAAGAACTAAAAACAAGAAACTTTGTGTATTTTAATGTTTCACCGGATGTCCAGAATAAAATTATAAAAGGTTTTGACAGCTAAGTTTCATCAAACCAAATCAAAAAAATATATAAAAGGGAAGTGACACGCCTAAACAAGTACAACCTTCTTTATTCTACAGTCTGAGGTAAAGACAAGTGCCAACGATGGAAAAATAAACCAGCATTTACTTGAATGCTTCCTTCTGCTACCCCAAGTTACCAAACTGTCCACTTCATTCAGCAATCTGCTGTGTGTCAGACTATGTCGCTGCTGCTTTCACTAAATGTTATTGCAATCAATAACTGATGTGACTAAGGAATGTGCTTGTCAAATACCATGGCAATTTGAGGTAGGCAAGATTGCCACATCATTTAGTTTGAAGCAATTAGTTTGAAAGGGCATAAACAGAATGAAAAAAAAAAAATGCTGGATAATGCAATGGCACCCCCGGGACACTGTAATTGAAAATACATAAGTTACAAATTATACAATTCCTCCAGTTGTTTTTAAAAATTCACATTTCTCATTAAAATAACTGACGAGATGACTTTCACAGCCAAGATGCGGACTTGAGGTTGTCTTCAGCCACAGTTGCAGCCTTGCGGAGGATCCATCAATCCAGGCTGTGGGCTCTACAGTAGAAGTGGTTGAGATGAGCAGGCGCCCTGCCTACTTTGCTTGCGTGTGGACGGCTGTGCAGCGGGGAAGCGTTAGGGAGGAAAGTAAGTTAAAATCCCTGAATACACACATTCATGGTAGTTTGGCAATTAAATGGATTGGAGAAAGGGTGCCAGGGAATGGCAGCGATCAAGGAAACATGGGGGGAAAAAAAGAAATTCCATGGCTGAGGTTGGCCCATTAACCCGCTATGGCTTAAAATTCAGAATGTCAATAAAACCTGCTGAAATAAGCAGCCGTCACGATTAAATCATGTGCTTATCCCACACATGCAACACTTAATATCCCAATGAGCTATATGCCTTCAAAGAATGGGTGGTTCAAAGCCTTTCCCGCAGTTATTCTAGTTGCCGGGTTCAAATCTAAAAGTTTGTCTAGAAGGTCATACGCTAAGTCTGGAACTCTATTCCAGCCCTTCATATCTGATGATCTAGCTGTGCTTTTAAAATGAGTGTCCCACCGAATATCCTGCTCGACCTTTCTTGGCTGGCTGTGAAGCTCTTGTTTGTATGGCAAGGATTCAGTCTGTTCCTTCTTTTCATCATCCTTTACAGCTGGCCCTGGCACACTGCCAGCGATGCTGGAACACTCCTTCGGCTCATTCTTCTGGTTTGATTTTCTTTTACTTGAGTAATCTGTTCCTCGGAGTCTCTCACACAGAATCCTCAAATCCAATTTCGGACATTCCTTGCTGCATGACACAGCTTTACCTAAAATACAAAAGTAAAATTAGTGGAATTTGCTCTCACCATTAACATATAGACACTGTACACAACGAAAATATAAGAAATAGATTTTGCAGCATTTAAAAAAAAAGGATTCAAGTCGAAAGGTGCTGTGTGCTTTTAAGGTGAAGGTTGGCAGGGCTGGATATCTGGTCTTCAATGTTTGTAAAAGGTTCAAACACCGTATACAAACATTGCTTCCAATCTATGGCAGGTTGGAGAAGGGAAAGTTACTTACACATATGGTAGCCAAAACTTTACACTTTGGTAAACTCAATCACTAAAGGGTTGGAGATCCCTCACACATCTCCACCCACTATTGCACCCATCCTATTTTTCACCATCATGTTTGGTGGCTACAGCAAGCTCCTACCTATTTTAAGCAGTTCAATGCAAGGAAGCAATCCTGCATCTTTATTTTTTACCTAAATTCCTTTATTGGCTACTCAAAGAAGAACAAGAAAAGTAAAGCACTGGAAGAGGCCCTTCGGCCCTCCAAGCCTGCAACAACCATGCTGCCAGTCTAACCCAAAACCTTTTACACTTCTAGGGTCCGTATCCCTCTAATCCCATCCTATTCATGCATTTGTCAAGTCACCACTTAAATGTCACTATCGTGCCTGCTTCCAGCACCTCTTCCGGCAGCGAGTTCCAGGCAACCACTACCCTGTGTAAAAAAATGTCCATCGCACCGTAAACCTATGTCTCCTAGTAATTGACTCTTCCACCCTGGGGAAAAGCTTTGACTATCCATGCCCCTCATAATTTTGCAGACTTCTATCAGATCGCCCCTCAACCTCTGTCATTCCAGTGAGAACAAATCAAGTTTATCTAACTTCTCCTCATTGCTAATGCCCTTCATACCAGGCAACATCCCGGTAAACGTCTTCTGTAGCCTCTCCAAAGCCTCCACATCCTTCTGGTAGATTGCCGACCAGAATTGAACAGTATATTCCACGTGTGGCCTAACTAAGGTTCTATTCATCTGCAGCACGACTTGCCAATTTTTATACTCAACGTCCCATCCAATGAAAGCAAACATGCCGTATACCTTCTTGACTACCTTCTCCATCTGCGTTGTCACTTTCAATGACCTGTGGACTTGTACACCAAGATCCCTCTGCCTGACAATACTCTTAAGGGTTCTGCCATTTACTGTATATTTTCCACATGTATGAGACCTTCCAAAATGCATTACCTCATTTGTCCGAATCTGCCATTTCACCACCCAAATCTCTAGCCGATCGATATTCAGCTGTATCCTCCGACAGTCCTCATTGCTATACGCAATTCCACCAACCTTCGTATCGTCCGCAAACTTATTAATCACACCAGTTACATTTCCCTCCAAACCATTTATATATACTACAAACAACAAAGGTCCCAGCACTGATCCCTGTGGAACAATAATCACAGCCCTCCACTCAGAAAAGCAAACTTCCACTGCTACCTAAGGGTCTACTAAGGGTTGAGAGCTTCAAGTTTTGTGTGTCCAGATCACCACCAACCTGTCCTGGTCCTCCCATGCTGACATTATAGTTAAGAAAGCCCACCAACGAATCTACTTTCTCAGAAGACTAAGGAAATTTAGCATGTCAGCTACGAATCTCATCAGCTTTTAAAGATGCATCATAGAAAGCATTCTTTCTGGTTGTATCACAATTTGGTCTGGATCTTGCCATACCCAAGACCGCAGGAAACTACAAAAGGTCGTGAATGTAGCCCAATCCATCACGCAAACCAGCCTCTCATCCATTGACTCGGTCTACAATTCCCACTGCCTCGGAAAGACAGCCAGATTAATTAAGGACCCCGTGCACCCCAGACATACTCTCTTCCACCTTCTTCCATCAGGAAAAAGATACAAAAGTTTGAGGTCACGTACCAACCGATTCAAGAACAGCTTCTGCCCTGCTGCCATCAGACTTTTGAATGGACCTACCTCGTATTAAGTTGATCTTTTCTCTATACCCTAGCTATGACTGTAACATTACATTTTGCAACATTACATCCCTATATACGGTAAACGTTGTCTGTATAGCATACAAGAAACAATACTTTTCACTGTATACTAATACATGTGACAGAAGACAGGGTATTTTTGATTTGATTTATTATTATGACCAAGCCAGTTCTGTATCCATCGTGCCAGCTCACCTCTGATCCCATGTGACTTCACCTTCTGTACCAGTCTGCCATGAGGGATCTTGTCAAAGGCCTTACTGAAGTCCATGTAGACAACATCCATTGCCCTACCTCCATCAATCATCCTTGTCACTTCCTCAAAAAACACGATCAAGTTAGTGAAACACGACCCCCCCTTCACAAAACCATACTGCCTCTCACTAATACGTCCACTTGCTTCCAAATGGGAGTAAATCTTGTCTCGAAGAATCCTCTCCAATAATTTCCCTACCACTGACGTAAGGCTCACTGGCCTGTAATTTCCTGGATTATTCTTGCGACCCTTCTTAAACAAAGGAACAACATCAGCTCTTCTCCAGTCCTTTGGAACCTCGCCTATGGCCAGTGAGGATACAAAGATTTCTGTCAAGCCCCAGCAATTTCCTCCCTTGCCTCCCTCAGTATTCTGGGGTAGATCCCATTAGGCCCTGGGGTCTTATCTTCCTTGATGTTTTTCAAGACGCCCAACACCTCCTCCTTTTTGATCTCAATGTGACCCAGACTATCTACACACCCTTCCCCAGACTAATCATCCACCAAGTCCTTCTTTTTGGTGAATACTGATGCAAAGTACTCATTTAGTACCCCCAACCATTTCCCCTGGCTCCACACTTAAGATTCCCTCCAGTCCTCGAGTGGGCCAACCCTTTCCCTCTGGGTCTTTATATACGTATAAAAAGCCTTGGGATTTTCCTTAATCCTGTTTGCCAATGGCTTTTCGTGACCCCTTTTAGCCCTCCTGACTCCTTGTTTAAGTTCCTTCCTACTTTCCTCACAAAGTCGAGGCAAAACAGGTATCCAGGATTGCTAAGGCTGTCAATTTTCCCTTCACAAAGGACAAAATGGATTTTCCACTGGGACTTCCACTCAGTTTTTTGGGAAGTAAAGGGTGTAACAAAAGTGTTTGTATCCTTTGGCAGAGGATTAGTGTGTGCAGAGTCTCCTACCTCCAAAGAGGGTAGGTCCAATGGTACAACTAAGCTATGTGAATGACTAAGCATAATAGTGGATGCATCCTTCGAAGCATCACAATGCTTTCAGTTCTTCCACCTGCAAGGAAACATGCTTGTGCATTGACTAATAATAATAATATACTTTAGTTTGTCACAAGTAGGCTTACATTAACACTGCAATGAAATTACTGTGAAAAGCCCATAGTCGCCACACTCCGGCACCTGTTTGGGTACACAGAGGGAGAATTCAGAATGTCCAATTCACCTAATAAGCACATCTCCCGGGACTTGTGGGATTAGTCACAATAGTAACGATAACGTAAAATATCCACAAACTCTTGCCAAACAGTGGCAAAGGTCATGAGGAACTGTCCTAAATGTCTGTGTCAACAGACAGGGAAACTGAACCATGCCTTCACGGTTCCTGCAAGGACACCTGCAGCTACCACACAATAACGGGCTGGCCTTTCCAGCAACAGTACATAATAATAATAATAATAATCTTTATTAATGTCACAAGTAGGCTTACATTAAGACTGCATTGAAGTTACTGGGAAAATCCCCTAGTCGCCACATTCAAGCGCCTGTTCGGGTACGCCGAGGGAGAATTCAGAATGTCCAATTCACCTCAAGGAAACCAGAGCACCCGGAGGAAACCCACGCAGACACGGGGAAAACGTGCGGACTCTGCACAGTGACCCAAGCTGGGAATCGAACCTGGGACCCTAGCGCTGTGAAGCAACAGTGCTAATCACTGTGCTGCCGTGCCACCAATTGAGGTGCTGCTGAAATTTAGCTCCAATTCCCTGTAGTAATGCGACAATATTTTTGATTTATGGGGATGGTGCTGTTGAATGACAGAGAGACAACCTCCCTGGCAGTACCTCATGTTGCTCCACTGGAAGACAGAAGGAGTTGTGGTGGGGCGAGTGAGAGTATGCAGGGCTGCTCTATTACTTTTCTGAAGATGCATACAAACTCCTCAGTTTTGTCGCCTCCATCTCTTCGCGACCTACCTCTTACTAATTCCTAACACCCTTTCGAGTCTTTGGCAAAGGATGCTACTAGGTTGAGAAGCTTTTTGAGCCGGCCTTTAATTGCCCATATCCCTTTAAAATTTCACATGAATCCAATTTCCCTCTCCCACCACAACCAGTACACTGATTGCAAACCGTCAGATTTATAACGGAACCAAAGCATACTTCCACTGGCATCAGTAAAGAAAACGTATTCTAACCACTGGGTATGAACTGCATCCATTGCACAAGTTTAGTGCAGTCTCTGAAAATCATACCGAATGGTCAGATAATTTTCCCCAACTCTTCTATATTTAAAATCTAATTTGGATTGTATCCCAGTAAGAACATGGAAATTTCCAACATTAAAACAGCAAAAGAGCTCCAAGCCACAGCGCGTCAACTCTTGCACATTAATTCAAACATACAGTCGGGTAGAATATATTAAAATTAATGGTAGGATGTTAAAGACTTGCATGTTCAGCCCAGTCTGGAGCAGTGAGGGTAAACTGGTGAATCAAAAGGAGGCAAACTACCAGGTTGCAGATGGCCTTGGAGAGAACAGGTTCTACAGGCCACTTTACAAGCAGACTCCGTGCTAAAATAACGCAAACTCTGTTTACTCAAATTACTGTTCAACAAAAGACAACACTTTCCAAGAATATTTCGTAAACCACAGGGTTCTCCCTACAGCTCATCTTGCTGATGGTATAGAACAGCCAAAAATAACATTATGGACATCACTACATTTGTAGCCCTAATCTGGCCACAAAAACTGATGAATTAAAATGGTGCACACAAAGTCTTTCAGGGTAAAGGAATTATTGGAAACCAGCACAAATGCTCATTCAACATCTGGCTCTTCCACACTAGCCTTTTCAAGAGAGATGACATTAATTACTCAAGAAGCTCTGGATATCAATATGTCAGGTGATAGTTCATGTGGGTCACAAACCCACGCACCACATCTCCATCATTGAGGTATCTGACGTTTCTCCTCACATTGCTCCATTTTGCACCATTTCTAGATGATCAGTAGATATACAGGTACCATTGAGGCTAAAAGGCGGCTCCTGCTTGGAAACAAAGTAGACCACTGTTGAAATCTACGTATATGCTTTCACAGAAAGGCTGTGCACTCTACAGATGTGTACTTGCAATGCCAAGGTATACAAGGCTATGGGCCCAGTATTGGAAAATGAGATTGCAATACTTAGGCGGTTGTTTATTAACCGGTGCAGGCACGATGGGCTGAAGGGCCTTTCTGTGGCTGTAGACCTCTGACTCCATTTAGCCCCTGCAGCAGTCTAAGTCATTATTTTCAAGCCTACGGCTCTTGAACCTAAGCTCCCATTAACTGAACTCCTTACCTGTGAAGAGACATGAATGCAGCTCAACCACGGCACCGTTGTAAAGATATTCTAACAATTTCTGCTCCCTGTTATCTAGTATGTCCTTCTTAGGGCGACACGGTAGCACAGATAGGTGGCACGGTTGCACAGTGGTTAGCACTGTTGCTTCACAGCGCCAGAGACCCGGGTTCGATTCCCGGCTTGGGTCTCTGTCTGTGCGGAGTCTGCACGTTCTCCCCGTGGGTTTCCTCCGGGTGCTCCGGTTTCTTCCCACAAGTCCCGAAAGACGTGCTGTTAGGTCATTTGGACATTCTGAATTCTCCCTCAGTGTACCCGAACAGGCTCCGGAGTGTGCAGCTGGGGGATTTTCACAGTAACTTAATTGCCGTGTTACTGTAAGCCTAGTTGTGACAATAATAAAGATTATTATCCCTTTCTTTCATCTCTCATGTATTTACTTAGTTGGCCCTTGAACACATCCACATTGTTTGCCTCAAATACCCCATACAGTAGAAAGTTCCACATTCCCATTCTTACTATGTGAAGAAGTTTTTCCTGAATTTATTGGTGACAATCTTATATTTCTGTCCTTTGGTTTTGGACTTTCCACAAATGGAAACTTTTCTCTACACTTATTCTGTCAAACCCCTTCTCTTAACTTTAAAGGCTTCATCAGGTCGCCACAAAGTCATTGCTTTTCCAGAGAAAAGCGTGCAACCTGTTCAATCTTTAATCATGAATCAATCCACTCAGTTCTGATATTATCCATGTAATCCTTTTAACATAAGCATAATGTAAGCTTAACATCTACTGCAAGATTTCACCCATTTGGAACCACTTTAAATGATCTGAAAATGCTTTTAATTAGTACATCTGGCAATGAGAAAGCCCGTAGGCACTTTGCTTTGTATACTGGCAAAGTATGAGAATTTATAATTAACAAAACACGTCAATGTGCCCACTAGGAACTGCGTCAAACTGGGCAAAAGTCATTTCAGACAGGACTATTACATCTGGCAATGAGAAAGCTCATCGGTATGGATTTGAAAAGGGAGTGTGCCAACTCAAAAGATCAACCACTCCTTGGAACTTTTTAAATAAAAAAGATATGTCCGTCTGCAACAAAATCTAAATGAACCCCATCCTACATGAAGTAAAACATAGCTAAACTGCATTAAAAATATTCTGTACAAACACTTTCCAAAATATTAGGTACACTTAGCATATTGCACAAAATGAACCAGCATCAGCTCGAGTCATTTGTGTATCATAGTCTCAAATGATTCAAGCTTGGAAAACATATGGTCATTATTTAAAATACAAAGGGAACATACTGACATACTTTAAATGAACACTGCGAAAAAAAAAGTAGACACATTTTTGTATTTCTAAAATACAACATATTTTTGAGTTTTCCAGCCAATTATGTCCTGTCTCACACAACTACCCCATGCATGTTTACGTATGAAGATCTTTGGCTACACTAGAAATATGTCTGGTCACTTTTACAGTATTAAATTCTGTGATGCAGAGCATCTTATAGCCAAACTTTCCAGACTGAGTTGTTTATCAAATTCTGCATATTCATATTAAACCTTTCAATACTGCCAAATAAATTTCAGAAATCCAATTTAGGTTTCTGAATCCAGATCAAGTTCAGTGTGACTTCAAATACTCATTAAAAAAAAAATATATTGCCTGTTGTTTCTCTCCCAAATGATGTAACTTGCTCTATTTTCCAGATTATTTTCTTTACTCCTCAGGTCTTCCTGCACCTCAGCTACCTTACGCTCAGCTACTGATAGATATACAAGCCTGGCAATGCAAAGTCTCCTTTCCTCGTTGTGTTTTAGGGAAGATCCTTTCTCCAATCAGTCACTGACTATAGAAGCATAGCTGCATTCTGTCCTTCAGTGATGTAATAACAAAGAAATGTACAGCACAGGAACAGGCCCTTCGGCCCTCCAAGCCCGTGCCGACCATGCTGCCCGACTAAACTACAATCTTCTACACTTCCTGGGTCCGTATCCCTCTATTCCCATCCTATTCATGTATTTGTCAAGATGCCCCTTAAATGTCACTATCGTCCCTGCTTCCACCACCTCCTCCGGTAGCGAGTTCCAGGCACCCACTACCCTCTGTGTAAAAAACTTGCCTCGTACATCTACTCTAAACCTTGCCCCTCTCACCTTAAACCTCTGCCCCCTAGTAATTGACCCCTCTACCCTGGGGAAAAGCCTCTGACTATTCACTCTGTCTATGCCCCTCATAATTTTGTAGACCTCTATCAGGTCGCCCCTCAACCTCCTTCGTTCCAGTGAGAACAAACCGAGTTTATTCAACCGCTCCTCATAGCTAATGCCCTCCATACCAGGCAACGTTCTGGTAAATCTCTTCTGCACCCTCTCTAAAGCCTCCATATCCTTCTGGTAGTGTGGCGACCAGAATTGAACACTATACTCTAAGTGTGGCCTAACTAAGGTTCTATACAGCTGCAGCATGACTTGCCAATTCTTATACTCAATGCCCGGGCAAATGAAGGCAAGCATGCCGTATGCTTTCTTGACTACCTTCTCCACCTGTGTTGTCCCTTTCAGTGACCTGTGGACCTGTACTCCTAGATCTCTCTGACTTTCAATACTCTTGAGGGTTCTACCATTCACTGTATATTCCCTACCTGCATTAGACCTTCCAAAATGCATTACCTCACATTTGTCCGGATTAAACTCCATCTGCCATCTCTCCGCCCAAGTATCCAAACAATCTAAATCCTGCTTTATCCTCTGACAGTCCTCATCGCTATCCGCAATTCCACCAACCTTTGTGTCGTCTGCAAACTTACTAATCAGACCAGTTACATTTTCCTCCAAATCATTTATATATACTACAAACAGCAAAGGTCCCAGCACTGATCCTTGCGGATCACCCCTGGTCACAGCCCTCCAATTAGAAAAGCATCCTTCCATTGCTACTCTCTGCCTTCTATGACCTAGCCAGTTCTGTATCCACCTTGCCAGCTCACCCCTGATCCCATGTGACTTCACCTTTTGTACTAGTCTACCATGAGGGACCTTGTCAAAGGCCTTACTGAAGTCCATATAGACAACATCCACTGCCCTACCTGCATCAATCATCTTTGTGACCTCCTCGAAAAATTCTATCAAGTTAGTGAGACACAACCTTCCCTTCACAAAACCATGCTGTCTCTCACTAATACACCCATGTCACTAATATAACCCATGTCACAATATTTGTGACGCTGTGTGAAGTTTCAACCTGCAATGCCCAGGCGGCATGGTGGCGCAGTGGTTAGCACTGCTGCTCACGGCACCGAGGACCCACGTTCGATACCCGCCCCGGGTCACTGTCCGTGTGGAGTTTGCACATTCTTCCAGTGTCTGCGTGGGTCTCACCTCCACAACCCAAAGGTATGCAAGGTAGGTGGATTGGCCATGCTAAATTGCCCCTTAATTGGAATTCTTTTTTAAAAAACCTGTAATGTCATTGTATTCTCAAATTTGTTTGGTAGAATATTAGTCCTATCATCCTTTCATGTTGTTACACTCTCGAATGCTTCTTGAATATGACTCATCCAGGTATAGAGTTTCATTAGGACTGAATGGGGAGGCAGTGGTGTCGTGGCACTGTCGCTGGACCAGTAATTCAGATATCAAGAGTCATGCTCTGGGGTCCGGGTTCGAATCCTGCCATGGCAGATGGTGAAATTTGATAACTAAATCTGGAATTAAAAGTCTAAAAATAACCGTGAAACCATTGTCGATTGTCGTAAAAACCCATCTGGTTTACTAATGTCCTTCAGGGCAGGAAATCTGCCATCCTTACCCGGTCTGGCCTATATGTGACTCCAGACCAACATCATTGTGGTTGACTCTTGATGCCCTCAAGGGTGGGCAACAAATGCTGGCCCAGCCAGCGACACCCACATCCCACGAATGAATAAAAAAATGAATTTCAGAATTTTAGCCAAGAGGCTATTTCTTGCACATAAGCTAAGACAGCAATGTTAGCAAGCTTTTCAACCAGAGGCATCAAGGCCAGGCTTGATCCCATCCTTGCCTCACACCCACAGGTTAGGCAACAATCAGCTATATAAAATCTCACTGGCTTTCTCCATCAAGTCAGATTTTACTGCAATCGACTCTCATCCTCAGTCATCCTGGTTGAAATAGGCTAACTCAGCAAAGACCAGGGATTCCAGTCTGGGACATTCCTACATTATGGAATGTACAGCACAGAAACAGACCACTCAGAAGATGTTTATGCTCCACACGGGTCTCTTACCATTTTTTGTTTTTTTAAAACTTCATCTCACTACATCAACACAATCATTTTTATTATTTTCTTCCACAATGTCCACATTAACCCGTACCAACATTTACAGATGCACCATAGAAAGCATCCTATCTGGCTGCATCACAGCCTGGTATGGCAACTGCTCGGCCCAGGACGCAAGAAACTTCAGAGAGTCGTGAACACCGCCCAGTCCATCACACAAACCTGCCTCCCATCCATAGACTCCATCTACACCTCCTGCTGCCTGGGGAAAGCGGCAGCATAATCAAAGACCCCTCCCACCCGGCTTATTCACTCTTCCAACTTCTTCCACATCGGGCAGGAGATACAGAAGTCTGAGAACACGCACAACAGACTCAAAAACAGCTTCTTCCCCGCTGTTACCAGACTCCTAAATGACCCTCTTATGGACTGACCTCATTAACACTACACCCTGTATGCTTCATCCGATGCCGGTGCTCATGTAGCTACATTGTATACTGTGTGTTGCCCTATTATGTATTTTCTTTTCTTCCCTTTTCTTCCCATGTACTTAATGATCTGTTGAGCTGCTCGCAGAAAAATACTTTTCACTGTACCTCGGAAACGTGACAATAAACAAATCCAATCCAATCACTTATTCCTTAAGTGCTTCTGTGTTACAAAGAGCAATACATATGATTCAATACCACACATTTACTCTTAACCGAAACACTTGGGTCCCTGGATATATTATATTCACACTTTATTCCCAGTTCTTTATTTCATTCCACACTTGTTTCACTACCCAAATTCATTCCCTTTAAATTCTATTCTTTGTATCTTTTATGAGCTTTTGATTTTGTTTCTATTGTTTAATATTAAATGAATTAACCCTGCCGTCTCTCATTTTCTCCACATTATTTCAATTCTTCTTTCCCTTCTTCTAACTATTTTCATGACTTGATTAGTCAACATTTTTACAACTCGCTCTTCATTTAACATCCCTGTGGTGGTATGCACTTCCCACATTCAGTACATAGGATTATTTTCTGATATCATCCCAGAAAAGGTCTTTATATCGGTTTATATACTGGAACTGAGATTAACACAGACTATGCTAGATACCACTACTTCTAGTAATCAATTTGGCTTGTCAAAATGCTATTTGCTTATATATTCTACTGACCAATCTATGCAATTCCACTTGCGTACAATCTGAAAATGGAAATGGAAGACATAATTGTATGTGATTCTGATCCAATACCTTTAAATTACTTTGATAGAGAAGTTTTTTAAATTTAAGTAACACGGAGAGAATAGTGTTCAGTGTGCATACTGGTAGATATTTAAAGAATTTAAAAAATATCTGTAGCATTCACAAGATGTTTGAACATTATATTTGATAAAGTACTCTCATGAAGTTATCGGGCATTTAAAAAATGTTCCCTGTATTAATAAACTAGAAACATTATTGGTGAGACAAAACATATTTATTGATTTTAAAGGATTTCATATATTCCATACCAAATGATTTAGCAGCCTGAGTCGTTTCCTTCGTTCCACGGATAGTCATGATCTGTGCCAATGCAGTTAAATCATCACTGGCTTTGAAAAATGGGTATCGGGCACTCAACAAGGAGAGAAAGACGACGCCTGCGGACCACATGTCAATGGCTGCAAAGCAAAGCACATTATGGGTTTTTGCACAAAAGTCATGAATAAAGGCACCTCATTTCTCATATGCATCCAATCATGGACAATATGTCTTTCAGCAGTGCTTCAACAGATTGTATGGAAGAGTTCAGTATTTTCTACAAAGTTTTCTGAACTAACTTTTTGTAGACCTTTTGTGGCAGAATTTTACATTTTCAGGAGCACAATATAAAACTGCATATTTTTGAATATATTGAGCATTAACACATGCCTCATTTTTAACAAGACTCCATAACCCACATCAGGAACATTGATGGTGAATCTTCAATCTGTCCTTCATTTTCGGTCTCAGATCAAAAGGCCGACTCATTTAATTTACTCTCATTTGCAAACTGAGCTTTGAAAGGAAAACTTGAAACCGTGCAGCTGAATCAATCTTTAACCAATTAGTTCACATTTATATCTATCAGAAGGTTCCCTACAAACCAGTCACACTCGTTCAGATAGAAGGGTGGATACTAAAGGTCTGTAGATACTGCTCCAAAAATATCTTTATATATTGGAAAGTAGATTAACACAGAATATTCAGGATACCACTTCCAGACAATAACATGGCTTGTCAATAGCATTTTGTTTGTGCATTACACTGACCACTATTTAACATTCCTATGCTATGGTGGTATGCAGTTCCCATATTCAACATCTAGGATTGTGCACGGATATCATTCCAGAGAAATGTGCCTTTATATCCGTTTATATTCTGGAAATTAGATTAACACAGACTACTGCGCCACCAAAAATATACATATTTAAGGTAATGGTGCCAAAAAAAGAAATGACAGATTACCCTCATGAGTTAGTTCTAACATCGTACAGATAACATTAAACATATATCTCTCTAAAAAAGTGTACAACAGAACAGTAAACGGAGCGTATGAGCTGAAAACAGGAAAAGGGTTTCAGATCTCCAAAAAATTAATCCCATATGTATCTGAAGCCAAATGTAAAGCATATCTAGTTTGACACATTAGCCTACTTTGGATAAATTTGTAAAATGTCATGATGAAAAATGCTTACAAACAAAAAACTCCTGGCTCAAAAATAATTGGTGGCTCTATCAAAAAACAATGTGCATGAAAGCATATGTGTACATAATTTGATCTACACATATCCTGAAGTGAGTGCTTTCCTGGTTGGGACTTCACCATTACAGGTGTGCATTTGGTCTGGCTAACATGCATTTTATTACCCAATTAAAAAAGCTTTGCAAAAGTTATGATGGCCTGTCTCACATCAGTCTGTGATAGGAAAGGTACTTTAGTGGTTTTAATAAAATATATTACAAAATATAAATGCTGTTATACAATTATGAGGAATTTAAGATAGTGTTTTGGGACAGAATTTTTAAATTTAGGAGAACAAAAGATGCGTTCTGAAGTCTGCCCGACAACAGGCCTGGGGCCGTTAAAAATCAAAGGGTAGCTCAGATTGTGTTACTGGGTAAGGTGGCCACAGCTGGAGGCAATGGCAGCAGTCTCCAAGTTCGCAATAGGTAGGCTTGCAGTCTCCCAAAGTCCCAGTAAAGTGCTGGAAATATTAGGTTGTAAACAGTTGTGCTGTATGCTGTCTATTTACTTCCAAAAAGAGTTAGGGTTAAGAATACCTAATTAGCGTTTATATCTGAATGCAGGGCTAATGTGTTTCCACTTGGAGAGAAAATAAGCTGCTTGGCTTTGTGAACTACCACAACCGGATGCATGTTTTAATAGAACATAGAAAAATACAGCACAGAACAGGCCCTTCGGCCCACGATGTTGTGCCGAACCTTTGTCCTAGATTAATCATAGATTACCATTGAATTTACAGTGCAGGAGGCCATTCGGCCCATTGAGTCTGCACCGGCTCTTGGAAAGAGCACCCTACCCATACTCAACACCTCCACCCAACACCAAGGGCAATTTTGGACACTAAGGGCAATTTATCATGGCCAATCCACCTAACCTGCACATCTCTGGACTGTGGGAGGAAACCGGAGCACCCGGAGGAAACCCACGCAGACACGGGGAGGATGTGCAGACTCCACACAGACAGTGAGCCAAGCCGGAATCGAACCTGGGACCCTGGAGCTGTGAAGCAATTGCGCTATCCACAATGCTACCGTGCTGCCCTTAAGAACAAATAAATCTACACTATATCATTTTACCGTAATCCATGTACCTATCCAATAGCTGCTTGAAGGTCCCTAATGTTTCCGACTCAACTACTTCCACAGGCAGTGCATTCCATGCCCCCACTACTCTCTGGGTAAAGAACCTACCTCTGACATCCCCCTATATCTTCCACCATTCACCTTAAGTTTATGTCCCCTTGTAATGGTTTGTTCCACCCGGGGAAAAAGTCTCTGACTGTCTACTCTATCTATTCCCCTGATCATCTTATAAACCTCTATCAAGTCGCCCCTCATCCTTCTCCGTTCTAATGAGAAAAGGCCTAGCACCCTCAACCTTTCCTCGTAAGACCTACTCTCCATTCCAGGCAACATCCTGGCAAATCTCCTTTGCACCTTTTCCAAAGCTTCCACATCCTTCCTAAAACGAGGCAACCAGAACTGTACACAGTACTCCAAATGTGGCCTTACCAAAGTTTTGTACAGCTGCATCATCACCTCTCAGCTCTTAAATGCAATCCCTCTGTTAATGAACGCTAGCACACCATAGGCCTTCTTTACAGCTCTATCCACTTGAGTGGCAACTTTCAAAGATGTATGAACATAGACCCCCAAGATCTCTCTGCTCCTCCACATTGCCAAGAACTCTACCATTAACCCTGTATTCCACATTCATATTTGTCCTTCCAAAATGGACAACCTCACACTTTTCAGGGTTAAACTCCATCTGCCACTTCTCAGCCCAGCTCTGCATCCTATCTATGTCTCTTTGCAGCCGACAACAGCCCTCCTCACTATCCACAACTCCACCAATCTTCGTATCATCTGCAAATTTACTGACCCACCCTTCAACTCCCTCATCCAAGTCATTAATGAAAATCACAAACAGCAGAGGACCCAGAACTGATCCCTGCGTACCGCCACTGGTAACTGGGATCCAGGCTGAATATTCGCCATCTACCACCACTCTCTGACTTCTATCGGTTAGCCAGTTCGTTATCCAACTGGCCAAATTTCCCACTATCCCATGCCTCCTTACTTTCTGCAGAAGTCTACCATGGGGAACCTTATCAAATGCCTTATTAAAATCCATGTACACTACATCCACTGCTTTACCTTCATCCACATGCTTGGTCACCTCCTCAAAGAATTCAATAAGACTTGTAAGGCAAGACCTACCCCTCACAAATCCGTGCTGACTATCCCTAATCAAGCAGTGTCTTTCCAGATGCTCAGAAATCCTATCCTTCAGTACCCTTTCCATTACTTTGCCTACCACCGAAGTAAGACTAACTGGCCTGTAATTCCCAGGGTTATCCCTATTCCCTTTTTTGAACAGGGGCACGACATTCGCCACTCTCCAATCCCCTGGTACCACCCCCGTTGACAGTGAGGACGAAAAGATAATTGCCAACGGCTCTGCAATTTTATCTCTTGCTTCCCATGGAATCCTTGGATATATCCCGTCAGGCCCGGGGGACTTGTCTATCCTCAAGTTTTTCAAAATGCCCAACACACTTCCTAACAAGTATTTCCTCGAGCTTACCAGTCTGTTTCACACTGTCCTCTCCAACAATATGGCCCCTCTCATTTGTAAATACAGAAGAAAAGTACTCGTTCAAGACCTCTCCTATCTCTTCAGACTCCATACACAATCTCCCGCTACTGTCCTTGATCGGACCTACCCTCGCTCTAGTCATTCTCATATTTCTCACATATGTGTAAAAGGCCTTGGGGTTTCCTTGATCCTACCCGCCAAAGATTGTTCATGCCCTCTCTTAGCTCTCCTAATCCCTTTCTTCAGTTCCCTCCTGGCTATCTTGTATCCCTCCAACGCCCTGTCTGAACCTGGTTTCCTCAGCCTTACACAAGTCTCCTTTTTCCTCTTAACAAGACATTCAACCTCTCGTCAACCATGGTTCCCTCACTCGACCATCTCTTCCCTGCCGGACAGGGACATACATATCAAGGACACGTAGGTTTGTTGTGCTTTTTGCTGCAAAATAATTTAATTGTTATTTTGTTAATTTTAATAATCAGCCCTAATACCTTTCAAATTCAACAAAATAAAACAATGAATGCAAATAAAACACATCACCAATTATTTTACAGCAGTATATATCACCACTATGTGAGTGAACAATTAGATGAACTAGCCTCAGAAATTTACCATTGCACTGTTGGCGGTAGCCTGAGGTGACATTCTGCCTATTTTCTATTCTCGTTTTTCAGTCTCAATTTAAGACTCGGAGGCTGGGGATTGAGGGTGATTTAGAGATGTGGATCAGAAATTGGCTAGCTGAAAGAAGACAGAGGGTGGTGGTTGATGGGAAATGTTCAGAATGGAGTACAGTCACAAGTGGAGTACCACAAGGATCTGTTCTGGGGCCGTTGCTGTTTGTCATTTTTATCAATGACCTAGAGGAAGGCGAAGAAGGGTGGGTAAATTTGCAGACGATACTAAAGTCGGTGGTGTTGTCGATAGTGTGGAAGGATGTAGCAGGTTACAGAGGGATATAGATAAGCTGCAGAGCTGGGCTGAGAGGTGGCAAATGGAGTTTAATGTAGAGAAGTGTGAGGCGATTCACTCTGGAAGGAATAACAGGAATGCGGAATATTTGGCTAATGGTAAAGTTCTTGGAAGTGTGGATGAGCAGAGGGATCTAGGTGTCCATGTACATAGATCCCTGAAAGTTGCCACCCAGGTTGATAGGGTTGTGAAGAAGGCCTATGGAGTGTTGGCGTTTATTGGTAGAGGGATTGAGTTCCGGAGTCAGGAGGTCCTGTTGCAGCTGTACAGAACTCTGGTACGGCCGCATTTGGAGTATTGCGTACAGTTCTGGTCACCGCATTATAGGAAGGACGTGGAGGCTTTGGAGCGGGTGCAGAGGAGATTTACCAGGATGTTGCCTGGTATGGAGGGAAAATCTTATGAGGAAAGGCTGATGGACTTGAGGTTGTTTTCGTTGGAGAGAAGAAGGTTAAGGGGAGACTTAATAGAGGCATACAAAATGATCAGGGGGTTGGATAGGGTGGACAGTGAGAGCCTTCTCCCGCGGATGGATATGGCTGGCACGAGGGGACATAACTTTAAACTGAGGGGTAATAGATATAGGACAGAGGTCAGAGGTAGGTTCTTTACGCAAAGAGTAGTGAGGCCGTGGAATGCCCTACCTGCTACAGTAGTGAACTCGCCAACATTGAGGGCATTTAAATGTTTATTGGATAAACATATGGATGATAATGGCATAGTGTAGGTTAGATGGCTTTTGTTTTGGTGCAACATCGTGGGCCGAAGGGCCTGTACTGCGCTGTATTGTTAAAAAAAAAAAAGACTGGTTTCCCATCTCTGGCACCATGGATGGACCTGGGAACCTATAGCTCCAGGGAATGTAATGCATCTTTACTCTCTTCCGTAACACAATGCACTGGGATACCAATCCACCTTTCTGATGTTCTACCTGTGTGGGACATTTTTTGGAGATGACTAAATAAGGCTTTTTTGGGGGACAACTAAATAAGGTTAGAACGAGTCCAGGGGCTTTATTAGAAACATGTAGCAAGAGAATGCCATTATGCATTTTAACACAGATGGTCAGTTGTTGAATTCAAAATCCAGATTTCAGGAAAGACTAGAAAAGTCTTCCAGTGAGTTCTGATGGGAACCAGAGTGCCAGCAATTACACCGAGAAACAAGAGGCTGAAACCTGTTTGGCTCAACACCTGGCCAAAGTTCCAACCCCCAATAAATCATCTAAATTGGTCTTTTCAAATCAGTGAATTCAGCACATTGGCTCTCCACTCGCTTTTTTTTTTTAAAACTTGTTTTTATTCAAAATTTTACAGAAGTTTTACAAAACTACGACTGAAAGAAGGCAACAAAAAACAAAAAAAAAATTAACTTAACAAACAAGGTGGGATAACGACCATTGACAAGAATATATCCACAACCCATACAGTCCCCCCCCCCCTTTTTGCTGCTGCTGCTGACCTCATTTAACGTTCCGCGAGAAAGTCAAGGAACGGTTGCCACCGCCTGGAGAACCCCAGCAAGGACCCTCTCAAGGCAAACTTTATCCTCTCCAAACCTAGAAACCCAGACATGTCACTGACCCAAGTCTCCGCACTTGGGGGTTTCGCATCCCTCCACATTAACAAGAGCCGTCTCCGGGCTACCAAGGAGGCAAAGGCCAGGACTCCGGCCTCTTTCGGCTCCTGCACTCCCGGATCTTCTGACACCCCAAATATCACTATCCCCAGACTCGGCTTTACCCAAGTATCCAAGACCTTGGACAGTCTTTGCAAAGCCTCGCCAGAATTCTTTAAGTGCCGGGCATTCCCAAAACATATGGACATGATTTGCTGGGCTCCCTGAACACTTCACACACCTGTCCTCCACCCCAAAGAACTTGCTCATTCTTGCTTCTGTCGTGTGCGCCCGATGTAGCACCTTTAACTGAATCAAACTAAGCCTGGCACAAGATGAGGAGGAATTGACCCTGTCCAGGGCGTCCGCCCACAGGCCCTCATCCAGCTCCTCCTCCCATTTGCCCTTCAGCTCCTCTGCCGAGGCCTCCTCCACCTCCTGGGCAGCACGGTAGCTAGCACAATTGCTTCAGGGTCCCAGGTTCGATTCCCGGCTTGGTTCACTGTCTGTGCGGAGTCTGCACGTTCTCCCCATGTGCGCGTGGGTTTCCTACGGGTGTTCCGGTTTCCTCCTACAGTCCAAAGATGTGCAAGTTAGGTGGATTGGCCATGCTAAATTGCCCTTAGTGTTGGGTGGGGTTACTGGGTTATGGGGATAGGGTGGAGGTGTTGACCTTGGGTCGGGTGCTCTTTCAAAGAGCCGGTGCAGACTCGATGGGCTGAATGGCCTCCTTCTGCACTGTAAAGTCTCCCCATTACCAGACTGTATGACTCCAGATCCGGTATTTTACTCAACATTCGCTTCATAAAGTCCGCATCGTCCCAATTCGGGGCATAAACGTTCAGTAGCACCACCAGGGCCCCCTGCAGCTTGCCACTTACCATAATATAGCTACCCCCTTTATACGCCACAATACCCCCCCGCCTCAAATGCCACCCGTTTGCTCACCAAGATTGCGACACCCCGGTCTTCGCATCCAGCCCCGAGTGAAAGACCTGCCCCACCCATCCATTCCTCAGCCTAGTTTGATCAGCGAGCTTCAGATGCGTTTCTTGTAGCATGGCTACGTCTGCCTTTAGCCCCTTCAAGTGCGAGAACACACGGGCCCTCTTGACCGGCCCATTCAGGCCCCTCACGTTCTACGTGATCAGCCTGGTCGGAGGGTTAATTAGCCCCCCCCCCCCCCCCCGCTGACTAGCCCATCCCCTTTTTTAGGCCAGCCACGTGACCGCGTCTCCCGCACACTCCAGCCGGAGGCTCCCCGTTCCGACTACCCCTTTGACTCTGAATGTTGCTTCCCCTACAGCCAGCAAAGCAGCATCCCAGCCCTCACCCCCCCCCCCCGATCCCCCTCTCCCAAGTCAAGCATCCGCTTAACCCCACTTCCCCGCCTCCCATTGCTCTCCCGTAAGTCAGCTGACTCATGATGACCGCGGCCGCTCCTACCTCCAATCCCACTGTTGGCTCCCTCTATGGGTCTCCAACATCCCCCCCGCCCCCACCCAAGTGAGGGACAGAGAGCCCCCCCCCCTTATTCCCGTGTGTCAAGAAAGAAAAGCTCAAACAAACAAACAAACTTTGGGTTGCTATCCCCAACGATGAGTGACTCCCCCCCACCCCGTAAACTGCTCTCGCTCTACGGCCCGTCCCCACCGCCTGTGACGGAGCTCTATACCAACAGCAAACAGACCCAGAATCTCGAGGGCCCAGAACAAAGGGGCAAAAAAAAAAAAACACAGGGGAAAACCAACATATACCCCCCCCACCCCCAAACAACATACAGCAGTCCATTAGTTCAAGTCCAGCTTCTCGTTGTTAATAAAAGTCCACGCCTCATCCGGCGTATCAAAATAATGGTGCTGGTCCTGGTACGTGACCCACAGCCTCGCCGATTGTTGCAGCCTGAACTTCACCCCTTTGCTGTGGAGGACTGCCTTAGCCTGGTTGAATCCCGCACGCCTCTTAGCCAGCTCTGCACCCAGTCCTGGTAAATACAGATCTCGCAGTTCTTCCACTTACTGCTTTGCTCCTTCTTTGCCCATCGCAGGACACACTCCTTGTCGGTGTAACCGTACCACCATAGCTCTTGGCGGCTTGCTCGCCTTAGGCTTCCTTGCCAGGACTCTGTGTGCCCCGCTCAGCTCCAGGGGCCCCAGGAAGGCCACCGTGTCCATCAGCGTTCCCAGCATCGTGGTCACATACGCACCCACATCCGACCCCTCCGCGGCTTCAGGAGACCCAGAATCTGCAGGTTCTGCCTCCTCTACCTATTTTCGAGGTCTTCCAGCTTCCCCTGCCATCTCTTGTGCAGGGCCTCGTGCGCCTCCACTCTAACTGCCAGGCCCAAAATCTCGTCCTCGTTGTCAGAGGCCTTTTGCTGCACCTCCTTGATCGCCGTCCCCCGAGTCTTCTGGGTCTCCACCAACCTTTCGATAGAAGCCTTCTCGGGGCCAGCATCTCCGCTTTTAGCTCAGTGAGGCAGCTCCTAAGAAACTCCTGCTACTCCAGTGACCACTGGGCCCACGCTGCCTGATCCCCGCCAGCCGCCATCTTGCTTTTTCGTGCCCGCTCTCCTCTCTTCTCCAAAGCCGCTTTTTTGATCGCCCCACTCCTGGTCCACTCCATACAGCGCTGGGGGACCCTCACTGTTTCCTTCCCATACCGGTAATCGTCGTCCAAGTGCCGCTGGAGCTCCGTACAAGAGCCCAAAAGTCCGTTGTCGGCGGGAGCTGCTGACAGTGCGACCTACCTAGGCATAGCCGCAACCGGACGTCCCCACTCTTGCTTTATGACCTGCACACAAATAAATATTTCTTCCCAAGGAGATGTAGATTTTTTTAAATAAAGAAAGCTTTAGGAGAAAGAATCAATTTCAAACAGTTAACATCTTGAACGTTGTACAAGTTTGGTTCCCAATTCACAGATAAACTAAAACTGTTTTAACCCTTCCATACCTGAAGTCTGATGCGGACACTTCATTAAGACCTCTGGTGCTCGGAATCCTGGAGTGCCTGCTCTTGGGGCAACTTGCTGCCGTCTAATGATAAAGGAGTTATCTTACTACATGTACAGATATACTGCTAAGCAATTCCATTCAATATATAAATCAAATTGGGTGCCAAATAACTCAGTTTAAATTTCTTTCTTGTGCTACTTTACTCAGACTACCTTGCATGTACACGTTTTCTTTAATGGCACTAATTCCTGATTGAACAGATATTCCGTTCCTTCTTTTTAAGTCTAAAGGCACCCTGGACGACAGCCAGCAGCCTTTCACCTGGATTTTTAAATATAAGAGAGAAAATACAAGGCGCAAAGGTGACACTGCAAGATTTACACAAAACTAGAAGCTTTGATTCAGATCACCTGAGCACTTTATTAATTGGTGCAGATATACAACAATATTTGGAGGCCCCGAGATGCTTCACTCAGAATCTTGGAGAGGATGGACTGCACAGCTGTTTGACAATGCCACATTCACACAGTAAAGGAATACTACAGACAAGCTATGGAGAGAAAATCTCCCTCTCACTCCTCCACAAGCAGACAAATCAGAGGATGGCTATTGCATGTAGAGAATAATTTCTAAACATTTAATTGATGGCACAATAAATCAATTCAATCCAATTGCAAAACATTAAAATGAGAGATCATGGTGATTGAAATATTTATTCACTCGGGCTTTAATGAATACAAAGGATAGACATTAGGGACATTGACTTGCATCCCTTAATCTGGGTAAGCACGAGACATATTGCTTCCCTTATGTGTAGGATAACACCAGTTGGTGTGGGACAGTAAAACTTGAGGAAAATATCTTTATTTTGAAAACAGGAGCATCTATCCTATTGGTGCTAGATTTTCTTATATAATGGAAGAAATTACGAACTTTCCTGCATCTGATCTCGATTTAGATGAATGAGTTGCTCCAATTTCATGGAACATTTGGAATATTATTTTGAATTTCAGATGTTTTTTCAGTAAATAGTATGTACCTCTATGGCATTGTCTATACCAGTAATTTCATGACTGGTATGTGTCACAGTGTAATTGAAACTACGGCTTATACTACACCAATAAACAACAGCGCCATAAACATAATAAAACACACCGACGCACATAAGGAAATGTTAGGGCAGATGACCACAAGCTTGGTCAAAAAGGTGGGTTTAAAATAAAAAGAGGCGGTTCTTAACCAGGAGCCATTGTAGGCCTGCAAGCACAGGAGTGATAAATGAATGGAACTTTGTATGAATTAGGACACGGGCAGAGTTTTGGATGACCTCAATTAAAAAATGAGAGACGAGCCGCTGTGTGCTACAATACTCAAGACAAGAGGCAAGGGAATGGAGGGGGCTTTCAACAACAGATGCGCTGTTGTAGGGGTGGGGTCAGGCAATGTTAGAGGTGGAAATAGATAATCTTAGTGATGGCATGGATATGTGGTTGAACGGTCAACTTAGGGTCAAATATAAAATTATGAATACGGTGTTTCAGCCCCAAACAGCTGACAGGAAGAGAGATGGAGTCAGTAGCTGGGAAATGGGGTTTACAGCAGAGGCAGAAGGCAACATCGTCGGTCTGCCCAGTGTTTAAATTGGAAGACATTTCTGCTTGTCCATTTCTGAATATCCAACAGGCTGTCTGATCATTTAGAGACAGTGGAGGCACTGAGAGAGGTGGCGATGCAGTAGCGTTGCATACATGTGAAAATTAATGCTGGCTTTCCCCAAAGGGACACCAGAGATAATTGTGTGGGGAAAAGTAAGAGAAGCCATTTTGTAGGTGGTTTTCTGGCTATGATTCCAAGCGAGCACAGTGCCATACAGCTGGACAACAGTGGAGAGGCACTGGAGGGAGGATGGCATGGGGGTCAACTTGATGAAGGCTGCAGGCAAGACAAGATGGGTGAGGAGGGAGAATTTCCTTTTGTCAGTGTCACAGGAAGCCATTTGTGACTTTGATGAGCTGTGGCAAGGGCGGCAACCTGATCGGGGAGATTCAAACCTAGTTTTCCGGGGAAGGTGGGCATGGATTTGGAAGGCGCCAACATTCAAGGACTTTGGAAATGGGTTGGTATTTTTCGAAGCAGGGGGTCAAGTGGTGATGATGGCAGATTTGTAGCTTATAAAGAGAATTAACAATATCGGATAACATGGGAACCAAGAGGAGAAGCGGGGTAGTTAGCAGTTTAGTGGGAATCGAGTTGAGGGAACGGGTTGAGCCTCATGGACACAATGAGTTTGGAGAGGGTATGGGGTGAGGGGACATTGGGTGGTCTGGAGAGAACCTAGAGAACATTACAAGTTCAAGGCTATGGCAGAAGGAGAGCTCTCTGGCCTGCCGCCTAGTGGAATGGAATCTTAGTGACAGTGATGAATCATGAGCTCCACTCCCCAAATTTGTGGGAGTTTACAACATCAACTTTCACCCTCCACCTCGCTCAGATTGGGACACCCTTTCAAAATGGCGCCCGATCCCCAAGCAGCCAGCTTTACCAGCAAGTTTTGTTCCCCACTACCGAAAATAAATTCTATGGGCTGGATTCTTCGGCCCTGCCTGCCGCTAGATCGCCAGGTATGGGACGGGGACCATGTAAAGATCCGTTGACCTCGGGCGTGAATTTCTGGTCAGAAGTCAGGCGCGGCCCAAGAATCCCGGCCAAAGTATGGGATTTATTGGTGAGATACTCCCCAAGCTCCAAAGAAATGACTGTGTGGGTGAATAACGGTCTGGATCTCACCAAAAAAGGCGGCGTGAATCATCCCACCAAACACACCCAAAATGACACCTTTTTTGTTGAATCGCACCCATAGCTTTATTCACACTTTTATATCAACATTTTGGCAAATCTTGTGCTGGAGAAGGGAACTCTCTCCTACTTCATTCAGGCAGGCACATAAACAACCCAAAGTCAGGAACAGACTGAATAAATGCAGACTGTGCCTCAGAGTATCACAAACTGCACCAATGGCATTTTCCAATTTGCAAATCAACCAATCTGTGGCCTGAATGATGTTGGTAATTTAGTGCTGATTAGGTGCCGTTTTGGGCAGCGGCTTATGCCCTCAAGGCTCTGGACTGATTTAACCCAGCTCACTTCACGCAAGAATCTTACAACCAACAAAACTACATCCAACAAAACTAGAGTCTTTCATCCCATCAGTTAGTTGGCTTTAGCCACAACTCAAACACATTTATAGAGTGGCTTAATACTGAAAAACAGCTCAATTACTTCACAGGCACAATCAAACGAAAATTGTTGCCAAGTCAAAGCCGACGTTAGGAGAGATGACCATGAGAGGAAGGGACCAGATAGAAGCACGTACAAGCACGAGATTGGGGAAAGACAGGGATTGACGGAGCAGATGCAGAGATTTATGGAGTGAATTCCGGAGCCTGAGGTCTAGGTACAACCACCACTGGTGGAGCAATTAAAACTGCAGAGACTAGATTTGAAGGAGCGCAGAGATCTTGGAGGGTTGCAGGTCTGGAGAATGTTAAGAGATAGAAAGGGGTTAGGCTATAGAAAAATATCTGTGAACATGCACGAGGATTTAAAAAACCCAGGCACTGCCAGCAGTGTCTACCCAGTTCATTGTGGGGTTGAGTACACAGCACAAAACTGCCCAGAATCAGTACCATGCTGCAAGTCATAAAGATAGTGAGATTATGAAGTGGGGAAAACAGTGTGTGCCAGAGGCATCAAAGGCTCACATCAATGTACACTGATTAAAAAGTAGAGGAAAGTTTAATTTGAATCTAGCCCCACCCAACTCTACCAAAGCTGAAAATACTTCATTCAAACGTTAGGCAGAAGCTTTTACTCTCATCTTGCAATTTTTCCAAAATATGCAAATCTCAAATTTTCTAAGGAAAAAAATCCTAAGTACTTTGATTCTAAAATTCTAATGCAAATGAACAAGAATTCTCATAAAATAATGCACTTTAAAATCTTACGTTTCTTCACAAAAGATCGGTTTCTTAAATTGTTCACTGTACCTTGAAAGACAAACACTGCAAATCTTATCAGTCATGTAACAATCGCAAGTCAGATCTGATGGACAGATGGCAGGCCTTCGGCCTAATCCACTTGTCATACCCTTTGATGATGTTATCTTACGTTTTGCCACCATTATTTTTCTGGACGTTAAATCTGCATTCTTTGCAGGTTTCACCAGCTGCAAAACAAAAAAAACTAACCTGAGAAAAAACGTGACCAATTTGCAGATGCAACAAACATCGAAATCAAATGTCTGACATAGCAGGTCAATCTGTCCAAGTGCTAGTCTGCAATGGATTTTCATCTATGCTTAATTAGGTCCTGTATCTCTTGGTTGTTATCATCAAACCAGTCACAATGTTTTCAGGTAGAGACACCAAGGACCCAATCACAAGTGTTTGTTATGATGGACTTTAGGGTCAGCCAGGGGCCATGGGTACACTGTAACTCCTAATGGCTGGCGGTTGAGAGGTTGCCTTTGAGATGCTGACTGAGAAGGTGTGCTTTAGGGATGTCCCTCAAAGATCCCCACCGATTCATGGGAGACGGCAACTTGTAACCAACCAAAATGGAGAATGATATGCATTGGGCATATCAGCCATCTCAGAACTCATCGACCTGGAGCAGAAGCAAGTAATCTTTGAGCCCAAAGGACTGCCTAAGTGCTATGATAAATCTGGCTCTAGTGCTTATTTTAAAATTAATGCAGAAGTTAGCATTTTATGGAGATGCAATATTGAACATCCAGTAATCTGAAGCTAGCTTATTTCAAATTTTTAACATTCCACAATTTTACAGAATCTAGTACAGATTCACGTTACAAGCACTAAGATAACCCACACAGTCATTATACTGGCTTGGTTAATTTGATTCATGGAAGATTTTGCTTTCATGCTTATATTACTTTATATGGAATTGTGAGCACAATTTTACAACAGCCAGACGAGTGCAATTTGGGCACCTTTTCCCATTTGTGCCCTTGGAGAAAACTCTAGGCCACGATGCCTTAAATGTGTTCTAATTGTTTGGGACAGTCTTATCGGAGAGTTGCTTTTTATCCAACCTGTCTTTTCATATGTAAATGAACCAAGAGAACAACAATCAAATGGTTAGGTTATTAACAATTAGAATTGATATATTTAGAAATTAGACATAAAAATTATTTTATTAAGGCATAAACATAACCTGTATAAATCGAGCACGGGTCTGTATCAAAAATATGGAGAGAAAGAAAACCAGTCACTATTGGCTTTTTGCTAACCTGGTTTATCCCCAAGGGCAGTGACAGGCAGTTACAAAAAAAAGCGGCATTTAGCTTTGCCCTAACCCAAGAATGTGACTATTAAGGCCACTTATTGAAAGGGAGAACTTGAGCAGTATTATTAAAATGGATAAGCATAACTTTTATCTTAAACACTATGCATTATAATCATGCTCCAGACTTCAGGTTATCTCTGAGCAGTGCAATGAAAGATCATCCAATAATAACTAAAAAGTTTCAAGTTTTTGTAACAGTCACAGCAAAACTTTAAAATGCGACAGGCAAAGTTGCAGGGATCAATTCCATTGCGACCAATTCCAGATGGACAAAGACTTTGTTGCTGCGTTGAATGAATGGACCGCAGTAGTAAAAAATGTATCAGCTGAGATTTAAATCCAAAGTATCACCAGCAGTCTGGAATCATTTTTGATAGCAAAGAAAGTCATCAAGAAACTAAAAATCAGGTGAAAAACTACATAAAACACCTGCATCACTTGAGGTCACAGGCAAATAAGTGGCCTCAGCTAATGAAATTGCTGCATGGTGGTGATCTCGGATGTGTACAACTGTAAATATCAGCTTTGTGTGCAGTGGGTTGATAATTCCTTGCAGTCTTCTTACCTTACTACTTGTACCTTCAAAAACTCCAGTGGTACGAACATTCAAATTTCTTTCCCCAAAAACAGAACGTGGAACTGATGAATCTTCCTACAATAAAATGTTTTAAAGCTATTGTGTTCTTGTCCGATACAACATATGTAAAATGACGTCTATACACAAACCAAATCATATCAAAATATTAATACCTCAAAATAAGATAATATCTTCAATACCGGTAAATTGCATAAAAAGCAAAATACTGCATACTGGAAAATTGAAATAAAAACAGAAAATGCTGGAAAAAGGCAGCAGATCCGGTAGCATCTGTGGCGAGAGAAACAGAATTAACATTTTGAGTTGTGTGTGACTCTTCTTCAGACTCTTGAGTTTTTCCAGCATTTCCTGCCATTAAAATGTGTATTCAGTTAAACCAGTTTACAGTACCCCATTAGTGGCTGAAATTATACAGCAGAGAAGGCCCATTGTATCTCTGCTGACTCTGCAAGAGAACTATCCAATTAGTCCCAACCCTCCTGCAAATTATTGCCTTCCACCAATGTATTCAACCAATTTCCTTTTCAATGTTACTATCGGAAGCAGCTTCCACTACCCTTTCAAGAATGCATTTCAGATCATAACAATTCTCTGCATAAAAGATTCCTCTGGCTCTTCTGCCAACTATATCAATTCTTTGTCCTCTAGTTAGCAACTCTCCTTTCAGTAGAAGCAGTATCTTCTTATTCACTTTACAAATGCCGTAAAATTCTGAACACTTTTCTTAGTGTTGCATAAAAGGACTAGTAGCAAACTAATTCTAAATAATGTCATCATAAACCAATCATGCCAAAATCTGAATCGTATGCGGGAGTGATAACTGTTGGTAAAGATGGGGTGAAGAGGAAGAGAGTGGGATTACCACTCCTCACTGCAGCTCCGAGATTCCAATCAACGGAGTTCAGGAACAATGCAAATTATTCCATTCCCAGGTGACTCTAAATTGGGACGGGGAAGTCAAGAACTCACTGATAGATAAAATGCTAAGAGCAACAAGTGCAAAGTATTACACAAATAGTAGAGGAGGAGTTAAATGAGCTAAGGATGACAGGAAAGAGAACTTGGGGTATTAACAGACTGCTGTGCTAATTTTTCAGGATGTGGTCTTACCAGAGCCCAACTTCTACAACCAAGCTATGAACCTGGAAGAAATGGAGATGAGCCATCAGACTATTCCTTTGTTTTTAAAAATTATTCATTCATGGTTTATGATTGTCGCTGGCTTGGCGAGCATTTATTACCCAACCCCAATTGCCCTGGAGAGATGATGGTCAGCTGCTGCCTTGAGCCGCTGCAGTCTATGTGGTATAGTGCTATTAGGGCGGGAGTTCCAGGATAATTACCCAGCAATAGTGAATGAATGGCGATATAGTTCCCAAGTCAAGGTTGTGAGTGGCTTAGAGGGGAACTTGCAGGTAGTGGAGCTCCCATTTGTCTGTTGCCCTTGTCCATCTAGATGGTAGCAGTTGCAGGTTTGGAAGGTGCAGTTGAAGGAGTCTTGGTGAGTTTCTTCAGTGCATCTTGTAGATGGTACACACTGCTGCCATTGTGTGTCAGTAGTGCAGGGAGCGAATGTTTGGGGTGCCAGTTGAGATTTTCCAACTCACTAAACAATATAGAAAGGATAAATATAGAACACTATGGGCCCGATTCTCCCCAAAAATTTCTACGTTTAATTGTGGTTTTTCAGGGAGTTCCCCACCACTATTCAATGACACTTAATCATTGTTTTGAATTCTGGGGAGTTTCTCACCGGTTGAGGCCACACATGGAATTTTTTTTTTTTTTAAGCACTGGGGAGCTGAATGGAGATCAGTCGCCATTTTGAAAGGGTGCCTTCATCTCTAAGTGAGCTTGTGAGTTCCCCACACCCATGGGCAATGTCACCCCTCCACGCACATGGACACTACCCCACACCCCCAAGTGAGGACACCCCGCTATGGGATCTCTAGGGGTCCCCCCTCTTCAGCAACTCCCCCCAAAGTCTCGTTGCAGCACCCCCTCCCTTCCAGGACCCCCACCCATCACCCCCTTCCCCCCCAGAGCCCCTACTTACTTGCCCTGCAAACCCCCACCCTTCAAACCCCCCTTCCACCCTCATTTTATGGGGCAAGACCCCCATGGCCCCTGGCAGTGCCACCCAGGCACTCGGCACCCATGCACTGCCACCCTGGCAATGCTCCTGCTGGTTTGATAGTGCCACCCAGGCACCTGGGCAGTACCAGGTAGGCAGTGCCAAGGTGCCAGCTGGCCAGTGCCAAGGTGCTCATATTCCAGGGGGAGGGCGAGGGGACTCTGCACTTACCCTGACCATCAGGGGTCTCCGATGGCCTGGGAGATCCCCGGGTGCTGTTCCACCTTTGTGTGAACCAGCACTGATCAGCGTCAGGCTGCAGCCTCCCAGGGGAGGCCAAAGAATAGAGAGAGGCCGGTAAATCCCACGCAGATAGGTCGTTAAGTAGGTTTATGACCTACTTCCGCGAGTGTCATTCTGTCCTGCCCATTTTGAGCGGGTTTCCAACTCCCGGCGTCTCGCGGGACCTCAGAGAATCTTGCGCGGCGGGGAGCCTGTCGGGACGCTCGCTGGAGGACTTTCCTAGCATTTCCCAGCCATGATGCGCTCAAGCAAGAGCCCAACGCGGCCGGAGATTCTCGCCCTATGTGACATTATGAAAGTAGCCGATAGTAGCCCAGCTTCAAATTGTCTACTGTAGGCCCAATGTTAGGAACGTTTCCATCATGCAAATAATGATTAAAAATTTGACGTTCTGGTAGGGAAGTGAAGGCAAAAGCCTTGCAGCATTTAAAAGATAGTCAAGAGCTATCACAACAGCTTTTTTGTAGACAGCCAAGCAATAAGGAGAAGCTGCAAATGTTTACCGTGAAGAGAACATTCAGGCATTCCAAGTATTCAAGATCCTTCAGGGTATGCATCAACAAGATAAGCCTTGATACATTTAACGGATACAAATTCTAAACTCAAGGCTACATCTTTTTGTGGAAGAAATAGGAGTAGGTTATTCAGCCTGCTCTACCATTTGATAAGATCCTAGCTAATCTGACTGCAGCCTTCACTCCACTTTCCTGCCTGTCCTCCATAATCCTAAATTCCATTTGTCAATCTTTGTCAATCAGAAATCCAACTAAGCCTCAAGTATATTCAATGATCCAGGCTCCACAGATCTCCAAGGAAGAGAATTCCAAAGATTAACGACACTGAGGGAAGAAGTTCCTCCTCACCGTCTGAAATGGGAGACCCTTTATCTTGAAACTGTGCTCCCTCGTTCTAGATTCTCCCATGAGAGGAAACACCCTCTCAACATTTACCCTGTCAAGCCCACTCAGGATTTTATACATTCCAGTATGGTCATCTCATTCTTCAAAACTCCAATGAGCATAGGCCCAACCTGCTCAATCTTTCCTCATAAGTCAACTCCTTCATCACAGGAATCAGCTGCGTGAGCCTTCTCGTAAATCCTTCCAAGCAATTGCATCCATCCTCAAACAAGGAGACGGAAACTATAAACAATTGACCACATGAAAAGACAGTTTAGGTTTAACTACTTTACACCAAGGATGATGAATGCATGGAATGGAGCACCAATGGAAGGCCATAAAGGCTGATTTTTGAACTATACAGTACAGCCGAAGAAAACTTTGAAATAGAGAAGTACGAGAACAATTGCAGGGTTTATGCCCTAAATATGGGACTGTTTACATGGTCTTTCACAGTTCTGTAGATCGCCAAATTCCTGTTTTTTGGCCTCTCATGGAATTAAGGGATATGGGGAACAGGTAAAGAAAGTGGAGTTGAGACAAAACAATGGTTGTAATGAATGATGAAGCTGGCTCAATGGGGTGTGCGGTCTACCCCTGCTCCTGTTTCTCATCTTCTAATATGATCCTACGTTCCTACATGGAGATATGCTAAGGTAAGTCAAATGGCCATCCTCATCCATATTTATCTTGCAATTATGTAGTTATGATTGCAAGCTGAATTATCTTCAAGGCTGAAAGTGGTTACATTTCTTAACAGCACTAATGAGCACTCCCCCAACATTCCTATACTAGATTACCAACAGTGTTAAAAGTAGCATGCCGGCAGTATCCTTTAAACAAAAGGCTGAAGGAATTTGACACAATAATTGAATCTGCCAGCGCTGTTATT
This sequence comes from Scyliorhinus torazame, assembly GCF_047496885.1. Lineage (NCBI taxonomy): Eukaryota > Metazoa > Chordata > Chondrichthyes > Carcharhiniformes > Scyliorhinidae > Scyliorhinus > Scyliorhinus torazame. The sequence continues at coordinate 30,575,795 of NC_092713.1, read as the reverse complement.
TTCCTTCAAATTTTAATGTAACCTATTATGAATATAAATGTGAAAAAAAGTTATGACAGAACCTTTCCATGTTTAACTTGCGAGAGGGGCCAGGGCCTTTTAATGGGCTGTTTGCTAGCTGTATGTTGAGCCAGAGATTTGTTGATTGTTCCGGTGTTATGTAGCTTATTTCCAGAGCTGGTCATTGATTTACTCTTTGAGCAACTTCCTTGTTGGTCCTCAGTTTTTACAACTTTAAGAAGCTCTATTTTAGTGTCAGGTGTACCCTGGGCTAAACCAAAGTCCACCAATGCATATCTGTAATATAATGAAAACAATAGAGAGATTAGACAAAATAATTAGAAAATACATAAAGTCAGCTCTCCTCTTGTCCAAACTAAGTTCTAAATTAACTATGTTTGTTGAGGAAGGTAGAATTTCATTCATAAGCATTCAATTGTCTACAGTTTTCATTCTTTCAGACAAATAAAATAGGAATACAAAAGTTGCTGCATAAAACTGCAATAAGCTTGAAACCCCATTAAGCATTAAGATGCAAACATTTAAATTTAAAATAAAACCACAAGCACAATGACATAAATGTTTTATGAAAGAAAGATATATTTGTCCAATAAAGTACTTATTTGTTGTAGCTATGCACTGTAATAAGGAGCAGTACGCATTTGCTTTTCAGGATTGCTCTAGAATTAAATCGAACCAAAATTTACTTCTCCTGAGGCACAATTTTAACAAACTACCTTACAGATACAAATGATATGAAATTATACCATGTGCATCTTCTTTTTAGTCAAACAATATACTTTAATTGCATCATAACATAGGCATTATGTAGGAATTCATACTTTTTCAGACGCCCATTGTACAGGAAGTTGCTTGGCTTGATGTCACGATGAATGATGCCAAAGTGATGAATGCGTTTCAAGGCTTTTAGCAAGTTGTACATATACTCCTGTACATCTCGCAGCTTCATAGAAGTCAGAAGATCCTGAAAAAGAACTTATTAAAATTAAACCATTTTTAGAAGTTTCCCATTTTGAGTTAATTCTGGGCATTGTGGTATCAAATGTAATTAAACTAAAATAAACTCACCAAAAAGGACTCGTGTTCTAGATATGGCATGACAATAACCACATGATCATCCTTCCTTAAGCAGTACTTAACTCCCATTACATTGTCTTGACCGCTGGAATAAATATAAATAACATGGGAAATCTACTTTATCCATAAAATTAAATTATATCATGCAATTTATTGTATTTATTATTTGTTATGAGCAAGATTTTAAAATGACAATGTCCAATAAGCTATGCCTGTATTTAGAGGGTAAAAGGAAAATCCACTAGTACTTTGATTTTAAAAGACCAACATTTCTCAATTTAAATTCAACAGCAATTAAATATAAATTGACTAACTTTAAAAAAAAAAAAAAATTTTAACACTGTCAAGAACACACAAGCGCTAACTGTATACTGCATTTACAAAACCCCTCACGCCAGATATCACTTGTTACGTACTTCATGAGAGCACAATTCACAAGAAACACAGTAACAAGGATACAAAGTCACCACAAAATATCAAATAAAATATTCTTTTAAGGTTTAGAATACTTGGAGTAAACATGAATTGATTTAGAGAATCAGATAAGTTTGAATAGATCAAATCAAGGCACGAATACTGAATAAGCCGGCTTCACAATGAGCTACAACAGAGTTAAAAAATAGTTCACCATGGTTAAGGATTAAAGTGTGTTAAATATTGAAAAATATTTTGGTGGGAACACAATATAAAATTGCTTGCACTTGTTCTATTATAATAATAAACGGGCTAAGTCATCTATCATAATATCATATTCATTGAAAAGTATTAATGTGGCATAAAATAGCCGTGCAATCTAAATAGAACAGCGGCCCTCCTTTCAGATGGGTTACCTCAGTACATCAAGGCAACCTCAGCAGCACATCTGCTCTAACTCACTTCAAGGTTTCTCATTAAGAACGACAACTTTGTTCCAGACACAAGATAAATTCTTATCAACAGAACCCGTATGTTCTGTCTAAATGAGCCACTGATTACAAATTTGAATCAGCAACGTTCGCATGAGAGTCTGGTAGATTTTCTTTAAATTGGGAGCAGGCAGCTTAAGTGAAGTTCAACTAGTCGCATCTTGCAATACATTTGCCTTCAGCTTCAATACGTCTTTCAACACCAACAGAGATGATTAAATAACGCTCAGGCATTCTTTGAAATCACTGGGGTCTGCAACAGCATCTTCGAGTGACATAGGGCAATTAAACGGTTATATTAAAGCAGGTTAACAGCAGAGCTTCTCGATATTAATAATTCCAACACTTTAGATCATTGCATGACAACATTACTGAGGTAAAGTGCCTCCCAAATAATATAAAAAGAGACCAATAAACAGCCAAAAATAATTTTTAAGCTGAAACAAACTTGTTGCAACAAGTAACAGGTGTCTAGTTCAGACTACTATGTTCTACAAGGGACACTGACTGGAGAGACACTTTTTCCGTATGCTCCAGCAGCTGGTGTATTGCAGGCATTTGTAGAGTTATGCTTTCCCATCTGAGGATATTGGACAGCATGGAGACCATGGCCAAAGCTAGACCAACATTCATTACCCACCCCAAAATTCTCTCGAGATGATGATGGTGAGCTACTTTCTTGAACTCCTGCAGTCCATGCCAAGTAGGTACACCTAAAGTGCTGTTACGGAGAAAGTTCCAGGGTTTTGATCCAGCAACAGTAAAGGAACGCCAATTCATGATGGTTAGTGGCTTGATGGGGAATTTCCAGGTAATCCATCTTGGCCTCAAGAGGAGGCCAAGGTGGATCATCCACTCAGCACTTCTGGCTGAAGATTGTTGCAAATACTTCAGCCTTATCTTTTGCACTGATGTTCTGGGCTCCTCCATCATGGAGGATGGGGATATTTGTGGAGCCCCATATCCGATGAGTTGTTTAATTTTCCACCGCAGACAATTCAGTGCAGGAAGATGTTCTGCAGGTTGCACACAGGAGGAGCTTTAGACCTCCGCATCGCAGAATCACAGATAGCAGACTAGACCAGTCAGGGGATACAGCAGCTCTGCACACCCAGCCAGGTACCCTGCCCAATTCTTCAGAATGATCCAGATTAATCGCCCCCAGTTTAACAATCACCCCACCTATCTATAAAGAGGCACATAATCTGTAACAGATGATTTGAATGGCGCCCTCCCTTAGAATGATACAGGCAATGATCAATACAAAAGCAAAATATTGCTGATGCTGGAAATCTGAAATAAAAACAAAATTCTGAAAATACTCAGCAGACTTTGCAACAAAATGGAGAAAAACAGATATATTTCAGGTTGTGACCTGTACTGATGCAAACTATAAATCATAAGAAATCTTTTTAAAAAAATTATTGGCCATCTTTGAATCCACCTTGATCTCTTATACCACGACGGATTGAAGACTTTAAACAGCATTTTAAAGATATAATTCTATTTGAAGGCCACTCAACAAAATTTTCTCTTCACTCTCTCTCTTTTCACTCTATAATATACATCATTACCAAGCTGGCAGGCCTTTACTAGTGTCACTTAGTGGCTAGACCACATTAAAAATATCCATGGAGATAAACACTCTAGAGTCAGGGGGACTGTAGCTATCAATCTACATCTTGCCACATTATGGAGTAATACTGTGGTGTCCAAAACCACACTTTTGATTTAAAGAAAATCAGGCTGAATAAATGCACATTATTTGTCACTCAACAACAGACTAAAAGGTGGTATCAGGATTAATCCCGTCGCTAGTAGCCGATCCCTGTTGCAGCACTTTGGCCGGTACAATTCATAGAAAATAGAAGCTGGAGGAGGCCCTTTGAGCCTGCTCCACCATTCATTATGATAATGGCTGATCATCAAGTTAAGGTCATCTTGCTGTCATCCCAAGGATATGGAGTGGAAAAGGGCAACAGCCAATAGTAGGCTCGGCTACTATTCAATGGCCCTTACTAAAGACACGACAAAAGAAGTATTATCCAAATGTTGAAGTTGGCTTCAATAGTCAAATTCCCTTTTAGAATACATTGTCCAGGACTACACACCAATAATGGCCAGAGTGTAGTGATTTTGGAATTGTACCCAAGAACAAATCACCTCCTTTAAGAGGACATGGAGCGAAATTAGGAGGAAAAGAAAAATCTAGTCTCATCTTATAATACGACAAATTTTCAGTCTTGTTTCTAATCTAGGATTCTATTTCTCATCACGGGCAGCTTGATAGCATACTTATAAAAATAGGAAAATTTGGATTAAGGTCTTTCTTTACAGTAGACATTTGAAAATTTAGAACAAATCAAGTTTGTTTGTTTATAGTGGATGTAACTCAGATTGCAATGTACTACTTTGCATTCCAAATGTTTTTAACTAATGCAGCAATTGAGCCACGTACATGGAGGTTTAATGATAATTTGTCAAATCTGTAGTCAAAACGCTGTTTCTACAACCGGGAAGCAGAGAAATGAATTGCTCTAATGCAATCATTATATTTTCAATGAAACAACAAAGCAAAGAAACCTTCAAATATAACTGATGTTATGCATTTTTCCAGTTTGTTTTGTTTACATTCCTGTAAAAGCATATTATTGCTAATTGGATGCAAAGAATTAGGCAGGCAGAGAACTTGTTAAGTGGCTGCTATTCAAAGAACTGACAGGCAGATGAAATTTGGTCATTAGCTTCTACACGCCATATAAAAGCTGGCAGATAAAGTAACAGTAAAATATAGGTGTTGATACTGACCCAGCAACTGTCAGACATTGAAGTTCAGCAGCAATTCGCACTGGATGGCTTGTGGGAATTAGATGCTTCAGTGCAAACTTCTCCACTATTCCAGACTTCAATTGAGCAGTAGCCAAATAAACAGAACTGAATGTACCTGAGAAAAGGACGGAAATAATAAATCTCAAAAAATAAAAACTGACGGCCTTTTCTGAAATAACTGTATCTTATTGAATTACCCTGGTATCTTTTTTGTACACAGCCAGATGCCTATAGAAGCAATACTGCAAATAATATTTTTTTAAAGTATTCAGAATTTTCTTCTATGTTTGTCACACATTCTGAATGCTGTAAAAATAACCAAAGAGATCTTAAAACAGCATGGTTTACAGTGCTTGGAGCCAAATGAACTGGTGTGTTTCAACTTCCAGAAATACGTACAGCAAAAGCGGCGGATTTTGATAGAAGCAGTCATTTCTACTGTGTATTAGTGCAAATCATATCATGGAGCCAACACTAAAAAAAAAAAAAATTGGAACATTCCTGCAACTACCCAAAAAAAAATCAAATATCTGGTCGTAGGGCAAGACTATACTATTTTTCCTATGTAGACTTTATAGTTAACTGATACTATCAGAAACCATGTTCTGGCTCATAATCATATTTAAAGAAAATAAAACAAATTTTAAAACTCCTTTCAGCATAAAATAGTCAACCTCAAAAGCAAAGCTCAGTAGCTGCTAAAGTCACAACAGGGTGAAATGTGCAGTGGCAACTGATGATATGCATCCCATTAATCAAAGAAAAAAGGAACTTAAATTTATATAGTATTTTTTACAACCTCAGGAATCCCAAAGAGTTTTATGGACAAATGTATTTCTGAAATATAGTCACTGTTGTAATGCATAAAATCTGACAGCCAATTTCATAGACCGCAAATGAACAGGTGGTAAATGCCAGGTTATTTTTTTTTGTGAAAAACATAACATGTTGGTTGAGGGATAAGTATTGGTCTGTGCATGAAGAAAAACATCCCACAAAAACAGAAAACTAAAATGAACAGATAATTCTATAATACAAGGGAAAAACGAAGAAAGGAAGCAATGTGGCTTTCTTTTGTGCATCAGAACGTCCCAAGGCACTTTGAATTCAACAAATTACTTTATGAAGGACATTTAAGGTGGTTACACATTCTTGCGTCTGTGTGATAGTTATTAATCCTCCAACTCTATCCACATGAATCCAGGTAGCCTCCACTATGATGCAGCCGCAGAACAGAACAAAAACAGCTTTGTATTTGTATTACTGAACAGTCCGAGAATTTCAGAAGCTAAGACAGGCGCTCAAGAGACCGCAAACATTTCCACACTTGTATTCCAAAGTGATGTCAGTGCTCCTGGTTTTTCTTATTTTTCTAAAGGGACAAAATACAATTTTTAAAAATGTATTTTGGCATCCTTCTACAACAAAAAAAGCTTCTGTAAATGAATTTTAAATGTTAAAAAAAAAAATCTCTGAATCCACAATGACTGCCAGTCCACCTGTTCTGTTAAAATGTTCGGTTATCACTTTACCCATTTAAACCACATATTCTCTGCACTAAGAGGAAGAGGAACAAAAAAATGAAGGAACGCCATTTGCAATAGGTGAGAAGATGGCTTTCAAAAATAAGAACAGACGGTCGCAAGTTCAGTGGTTAAGAAATAAATATCTTGGGCCTCCGATAGTTGAACAAAGCAAGTAGAAAGCAAGCAGCAATCTATACTGATGACAGATTTGGGCCTCAAGATTGGGCAGAGAACATTTCAGTGGGAAAGCACTATGGCCGCAGGGCTTTGGACTCACAACATTTATAAAAGGGTGAAAACCAGTGAAGAAACCACAGAAGTTGAAGGCATTGCTACGGATTTCAAAAGTGGTAGGAGCAAGGCCACAGCTTAACCGAGCAATGTTCTGGGGTAGAAGTCTGCAGTTTGGGAGACCTTTTTCAAAATTGTTTACAATGCATGTTTAAAAGAAAATATTAGTCACACACACACTGCACGTCATCAATTTTGCAATATAAGCTTGTTGTCTGACTGCTATACGCTTTACTGGAACAATTATTGAGGGGAGGAAAAGAAAGCACCGGTATATTTAGATGATGACTTCAACTTTAAAAAAGATATTGCTGATTTATGGTCTGAAAAGAAATTTCATTATCTATGAATGCAATTGGCCTGCTTATGATACACTGCCAAATTGAATGTTGAAATTCTACTAAATTATCTATTCTAAAAGTATGACATGATATATTAAAGAATCATACGACGCAGGTCTGTTTTTCGATACGCCTGCCAGAATCCAATAAATCAGCCCATACTTCTTCAACCTCACAAGTGATCTCTGAAATAGTTCCCATAAAAGGTTTGGTTCGGAGCTAAAATTGTGGCATGCCAAAGTAATATCAAAAATTATAAAGATTAAGATCAAGTGTGTGTGTGTGTGTGTGGGGGGCGGGGGGGGGAGAGAGAGAGAGAGAGAGAGAGAGAGAGAGTTCATTGTTTATAAGTATTTACAATGAAAGTGTCCAACCTACCTTCACCAATTTTATCCTCGATGAAAAAGATTTTGGATAGCTGAGGTAATACTGCATAGAGTCTGTCAATATCCATTTTAATCTCTGCTACAAAAAAGCAATTAAATCGTCATTACAATATTCTTTAATACACTGCCCTATTTAAGTTGAAACATTTCACTATATTTTCTTTAAATATTTGTTCGTCTGAAACTTTTTCTAAATAATTATAAAGCCCATACAGACTTTACACAGAGCATTGTCTTCTAATTATGTGACAGTGCAAAGGCCAGCTGTCCTGAAGACAGTTCTGTAACATAGATCAATGTCACTGAATGCATGATAAATAGATCAGTGCAGTTAAAAAGGCAACACATTAATTTCATACAACGTCCCATACAACAGTCGGACCAAATTCAGCCAACTTCCCTAGATTAATTCATAGGACAAGCAGGACTGCAATGGGTAACTGCACACGAGCCAACAGCTACCACCTGTGCAACAAGACTGCTCACTTCTACCTGCACTTACTGCTCCCAATGTTCCTCAGGGATACACAATCATAGAATAATTGCAGCACAGAATTGGGACATAACTTTCAGTTAGAAAGGCAAAGCTGTCTACACTCCAGATTGCATAACAGCCGCCAACGTCACTCAATATAAAAGGTGTTGTAATTTCCCACATTCATCTAGGGAGGATAATCATTATGATCGTTATAGTAGCCCAGCAGAGTTCACCAATATTATCCAATCAGTAGGAGATTAAACCATTGTTTAGGAACAGGTTCAAATTCATGAGCCACTAGCTGGAATTCTACAAAGATAATGGCGGCAATTTTCATCTGTGTACCACCCCAATCACGTTCAGGCAGGATATGGGTAAAAGGCAGATTTTTTTATTTTAAATTAATTTATAGGTTGAAATCATCAGTGGGAAAGGCCAGAATTTATTGCTCATCACCAACTGTCATTGAGAAAGTGGCAAGTCCTCTTCTGAAAAAAATTAGTCTGGTGAAGATGCACAACTCCTATTAGGGAGAGAGTTCTGGGATTTTGAAACAGCAATAATGAAGAAACGGAACTGCAATACAATTCCAAGTCATGATAGTGTGCGACTTGGAAGGGAATTTGCAGGTGGTGGTGTTTCCATGCATCTGCTGCCCATGCCCTTTCAGGTGGTAGAGATCACAAGTGTGGAAAAAGCTGCCGGAAGAGCCCTGGCAAGTTGCTATGCACCTTGTCGATGGTACACGCTGCCGCCACAGTGCATCAGTGGTGGTGGACATGGGGGAGATGCCAGAGGACTGGAGAAGAGCTAATATGGGTCCACTGTTAAAGAAAGGTTGTAGAAATAAGCCTGGGAACTACAGATCAGTGAGTCTCACATCAGTGGTAGGGAAACTAATTCTGAAGGAGAGAATCTATCCCCACTTGGTGAAGCAAGGTTTGATCAGGTATAGTCAGCATGGCTTTGTCAGAGGGAGGTCATGCCTAACAAATCTGATTGAATTTTTTGAAGAGATGACCAGGTGTGTAGAGCAGTTGATGTAGTTTATATGGATTTCACAAAGTCTTTGACAAGGTCCCACATGGGAGATTTATAAAGAAGGCAAATTCACAAGAGATACAGGGCAATTTGATAAGGTGGATTCAAAATTGGCTTATTTGTAGGAGACTGAGGGTGGAGACGGCTGTGTTAGTGACTGGAAGCCAGTGTCCAGTGACGTACCACAGAGATCTGTACTGGGTCCCCTATTTTATATCATTTATGTAAACGACATAGATGACTGTGTCGGGGGTACGATCAGTAAGTTTGCAGATGACACAAAGATTGGCTGGGTGGTTAACAGTGAGGTTGAATGTCTTGGGTTACAGGAAGATATAAAAGGGATGGTCAAACAGGCAGATAAGTAGCAGATGGGATGTAACCCTGAAAAGTGCGAGGTGATACTTTCTTGTTAAACTACTCCTTCCAAAGTGTATTAAATGAATGGCATGACACTAGGAAGCTCGGGAAAACAAAGAGACCTTGGCATGTTTGTCCATAGATCTCTGAAGGCAGAAGGGCAGGTTAATAGGACGGTGAAAAAGGCATATGGGACACTTGCCTTCATCAATCAAGGCATAGATTACAAAAGCAGGGAGGTCATGTTGGAGTTATATAGAACTTTGGTGAGGCCACTGGAGTAGTGTGCGCAATTCTGGTTGCCACATTATAGGAAGGATGTGATTGCACTGGAAGGGGTGCAATGAAGATTCATCAGGATATTACCTGGGATGGAATATTTAAGTTATGAAGAGATTAGGGTGCTTTTGCTGGAGCACAGAAGATTGAGGGGTGACCTGTTTGAGGTGTACAAGATTATGAGGGGCCTGGACAGGGTGGATAGGGAGCAGCTGTTCTCCTTAGTTGAAGGGTCACTCATAAGTGGACACAAGTTCAAGGTGAGGGGCAGGAGGTTTTGGGCAGGGATGTGAGGAAATGTTTATTTACCTAGAGGATGGTGACGGTCTGGAATGCACTGCCCGGGAGGATGGTAGAGGTGGTTGCAAAAAGTACCTGGATGAGGACATGGCACGTCATAACATTCACAACTATGGGCCTACTGCTCGTAAATGGGATTAGGTACGTAGGTCAGGTGATTTTCACCTGTCAGTGCACACTCAATGGCCGAAAGGCCTCTGCTGCACTGTGATATTCTGTGATTAAGGTGGTGGATGGGATTCTGATTAAGCCTTGTTCTGGATGGTGGGACGGAGTTAGAGGAAGTGCAGCATAGGTTTACCAGACTGATTCCTGGGATGGCAGGACTGACGTATGAGGAGAGATTGAATCGGTTAGGATTGTATTCGCTGGAGTTCAGAAGGATGGAGGGGAACCTCAGAAACTTACAAAGCTCTAACAGGACGAGACAGGATAGATGTAGGAAGGACATTCACGATGGTGGGTGTGTCCAGAACCAGGGGTCACAGTCTGATGATATGCGGTAAACCATTTAGGCGAGATGAGGAGAAATTTCTTCACCCAGAGATTGGCCAGCCTGTGGAATTTGTTACCATAGGAATTGGTTGAGGCCATAACATTGTATGTTTTCAAGAAGCAGTTAGATATAGTACTTGGGGCAAAGGGGATCAAAGGATATGGGGGGAAAGCGGGGTTAAGTTACTGAGTTGGATGATCAGTCATGATCATTATGAATGGTGGAGCAGGCTCGAAGGGCCAAATAGCCTCCTCCTGCTTCTATTTTCTATATTTCTCTGTGTCAGGCTTCTTGAATGTTATTAAATCTGCATTCATCCAGGCAAATGGCATTCCATCACACTCCTGACTTGTGCCTCATAGATGGTGGACAGGCTTTGTGAAGTCAGGAGGCGATTTAAATGTTGCAGAACAAATAGTGAATCAGATCGGTTGGGCTAAATAGCTTACTGATGTTCCTACATCCTAAAATGGCGCAATTTGGCAGGCATTTTTTAAAAATCTCCAACTCTTTGGCAGCCCAATTCTGTTGTGAACTGGTCCTGAATCATGGTTAGTATTACTGCTGAAAACAGCTGAAAGTCTTGTTCAATACTGAAATCAGTAACAGAGGACTCCGAGCAAAGCTGGAAGACTTGGAAAACCGCTCAAGGCGGCACAATGAGAATTGTGGGCTTGCCCGAAGGGACAGAGGACCCAAGGCCAACACAATACTTCGCTAAGAAGTTGGCGAAGCTGCTGGGGGAGGGTGAGAGCCCCACCCTGTACGAGCTAGTCCGAGCTCATCGGTCATTAAGGCCAAAGCCCAAAGTGAACAAGCCGCCAAGGGCAGTAATTATCTGCTTCCATAAGTTTTGCATGAAGGAGAAAGTATTAAGCTGGGCGAAGCAGGAGCATGAGGTGCTGTGGGATGGTACTGCGGTTCAGATCTACCAGGACTGGACGGTGGAGTTGGCAAAAAGACGAGCGGCGTTTGGGCGAGTGAAGGCGGCTTTGTACAAGAAGGGGGTGCGATTTGGTGTGGTGTACCCGGCGAAGTTGAGAGTAACATATAACGCCAAAGACTTTTATTTTGAGACAGTGGAGGCGGCTGAGGCGTTTGTGAGGGCAGAAGGCTTGGGACAGACGTGAAGAGTGGAACTGGAAGTGAGACTGTGGACGAGCGGCTGGAAAATGTACAAATGTTACAACTTTCTTTTTACCAATTTGTATTGAAATTTACTTCTCTTTGCATTGTTACAGAGTTCAAGTTAATGGCGTTCTGTGTTGCGACAGTTAAATGTTATGTTAGTGAATTGTAGGGGTTGAATTGTTGGGTTTGCTTTGGTGTTTCCTTCTCTGGGACTGGGTGGAAGGGGGCGAGAGGTCTTGGCGGGGGGAGTCACCCGCGCTAGCTAACTAAAGTCAGTTAGTGAACGGGGGTGAGGTGAGAGGAGGACAGCGGACGTTGGAGCCTGGATAGCAGGCTTCAATAGGCCTACGAGGTGAGCAAGAGGGGGTGGAGGGATGGATGTTGGGGGATGTTTTTGTAGGGGGGGTTCTTGGGAGGGGGGGGAGAAGGGGTTCGATGTTAACAATGGACAGGGGCGGGTCAGGCATATGGGGCAGGGCCCGGTGGTATGGTGATGGTGGATAAGAAAGGTGGGGGGGGGGGGGGGGGGGGGGGGGGGCGGTGAGAGACCTCCAGTAAGGATAATCACGTGGAACGTGAGAGGGCTAGGAGGTCCAGTCAAGGGTGCTTGCACATCTTAAAAGTTTGAAAGCCGATGTAGCAATGCCGCAGGAGACTCACTTGAGGGTGAAGGACCAGGTGAGACTTAAAAAGGGCTGGGTTAGCCAAGGGTTTCACTCCGGATTTGATGGAAGGGCTCGAGGGGTAGTGGTGCTGGTCAGCAAAAGGGTACGCTTCCAGGTGGAGAAGGTGGTGGCAGATCAGGGGGGTAGATATGTGATTGTGACAGGGGCACTGGAGGGGAGATTAGTGGCGCCGTTAAGTGTATACGGTCCCAACTGGGACGATGTGGGATTCACAAGGAAGGTGTTTGGGGCTATTCCCGACTTAGACACGCATGAGCTGATTGTGGGGGGGGACTGGAACCTGGTGCAGGAGCCAAGGTTGGACAGATCACGGCCGCGCTCGCTGGTCCCATCGGGGGGGCGAAGGCGTTGGCTGGGCTAATGGTGGAAATGGGAGGGGTGGACCCTTGGAGGTTCCTGCACCCAAGGGAGCGGGAGTATTCGTTTTTCTCAGCGGTCCATAAGGTATACTCGCGGATCGACTTTTTTGTGGTAGGGAAGGCTTTGCTGGCTGGAGTCAAGGGGTCGGAATACTCTGCAATTGCAGTGTCAGATCACGCTCCACATTGGGTGGATATGGTGCTGGAGAAGGGGGCAGCAGAGACCGGGGTGGAAACTGGATGTGGGGCTTTTGGGGAACCAAGTGTTCTGTGAGAAAATTGAAACGGTAATTAAGGAATATGTAGGTTTCAATTGTACGGGTGAGGTGTCGAAGGCAGTCGTCTGGGAGGCTCTAAAGGCGGTGGTGAGAGGTGAGGTAATTTTGTTTAAGGCCAAGGTGGATAAAGAGGATAGGTTGGAGCGACAGAGGGTAATAGATGAGATGTTGGAGGTAGATAGGAGGTATGCAGAGGATGGGGACCCGGCGAAGCTGGAAAAGAGGAAGGAATTACAGGTGAGCTTCGACCGACTGTCCACCAGGAAGGCGGTGCGCCAACTGAGACGAGCAAGGGGTGCAGTTTATGAACATGGAGATAAGGCGGGGTCAGCTCCGGAGGGAGGCAGCGGCAAAGGAAATTCGTCAGGTGAAGGATAGGGCAGGGAAGTTGGTGGTGGCCCCAGTGCTGATTACCAAGGTTTTTGAGGAGTTTTATGAGAGGTTGTACAAGTCAGAGCCACTCGGGGGAGACCGAGAGATGCAGGAATTTCTAGATGGGTTGGAGTACCCGAGGCTAGGGGAGGGGGACAGGGCTACATTAGAAGGAGCAATAGTGGAGCAGGAGATAAAGGATGCGATTGGGAGGATGCAGTCGGGGAAGGTGGCAGGGCCGGATGGGTTTCCGGTGGAATATTATAAAAAACTTAAGGATAGGTTGGCACCCCTGATGGTGGGGATGTTTGAGGAGGCAATAGGGAAGGGGGTGTTGCCGCAAACCTTGGGGCAGGCATCGATTTCCCGGTTACTAAAAAAAGATAAGGATCCGACGGAGTGTGGGTCGTATCGGCCCATATCACTTCTGAATGTGGACGTAATAGTGTTGGCGAAGGTACTGGCGGGTAGGCTGGAGGAGTGCCTTCCGAAGGTGATAGGGGAGGATCAGACGGGGTTCGTGAAAGGGAGATAGCTGTTTTCGAACATTAGGAGGGTTTTGAACGTTGTTATGGCACCGGCGGAAAGAAAGGAAACAGAGGTAGTTGTGGCATTGGACGCCAAGAAGGCGTTTGATCGGGTAGAATGGGGGTACCTGATGGCAGTGCTGGAGCGGTTTGGGATGGGACCAAGGTTTGTGAACTGGGTAAAGCTATTATATAAGGAACCGAAGGAGAGTGTCCGCACAAATAATATCAGTTTGAGATACTTTTCTCTCCACCGTGGGACGAGACAGGGATGTCCTATGTCCCCCCTGCTGTTTGCACTTGCGATTGAGCCGTTGGCCATCGCATTGAGATGTTCGGGAGCATGGAAAGGAATAGTGCGGGGGGGGGGGGGGGGGGGGATAGAGCATAGGGTGTCCTTATATGCCAACGACTTGCTGCTGTATGTGGCGGAGCCGAGTGCGTCGATAGGAGGAATATTGGAGCTACTGCGGGTATTTGGATCTTTCTCGGGGTACAAGTTGAACCTGGACAAGAGTGAGTACTTTGTGGTGTCTCGGTCGGGGGTGGAGGCAGGGATGGGGGGGCTGCCATTCCGTAGAGCAGGGACTCATTTTAGGTATCTGGGGGTGCAGGTTGCCCGGGAGTGGGGGAGGCTTTGCAGGTACAACATCACTAGTTTGGTGGGGAGAGTGAAAGCCGATCTGGAAAGGTGGGATGGCCTTCCTCTGTCACTGGCGGGTGGGGTACAGGTGGTTAAAATGAATGTGTTGGCGCGATTCCTGTTTATTTTTCAATGCCTACCGATTTTCCTGCCAAAGTCTTTTTTCAGGGAGATTGAGGGAAGGATTACCTCATTCATATGGGGAGGGAAGGTGGCCAGAGTGAGAAAGGTGCTGCTACAGAGGGGAAGGCAGGCAGGGGGTTTGGGTCTCCCGAACCTGTTGTGCTATTACTGGGCGGCGAACGTGGAGAAAGTGCGGAGCTGAGTCAGAGGGGTTGATTCTCAGTGGGTCAGAATGGAGGAGAGTTTGTGCAGGGGGTCGGGGCTGAAGGCACTTGCAACAGCGCCGCTCCCGATAGCTCCGGTGAAATATTCAGGGAGTCCGGTAATAATAGCTTCATTGAAAATCTGGAGGCAGTTTCGCCAACACTTTGGGTTGGGTTTAGGGTCAAGGGAAATGCCGATTCGGGGGAACCACAGATTTGAGCCAGGGAGGTGGGATGGAAGTTTTCGGAAATGGGAAGAGAAGGGGATTAAGACGCTAAAAGATTTGTTTCTTCGGGGTCGGTTTGCAGGATTGAGGGAGCTGGAAGCGAAGTATGGGCTAGAGCAGGGAGAAGTGTTTAGGTACATGCAGGTTCGGGATTTTGCCAGGAAGGAGATACAGAGCTTCCCAGAGGAACCGGCCTCCACATTGCTGCAGGAGGTGTTGACGAGAAGGGGACTGGAGAATGGGGCAGTGTCAGCGGTGTACAGAGCTATTCTGGAAGAGGATAAGGCACCACTGGAAGGGATCAAAGCAAAATGGGAGGAAGAGCTGGGAGAGGTTATAGAGGAGGGGGTCTGGTGTGAGGTGCTCCGGAGAGTGAATGCCTCCACCTCATGTGCGAGGTTGGGGCTGATACAGCTGAAGGTGGTATATAGAGCGCACCTCACGAGGGCAAGGATGAGCCGATTTTTTGAAGGGGTAGAGGATGTGTGTGAGCATTGCGGGGGGGGGGCGCGAATCACGTTCATATGTTTTGGTCCAGTCCAAAGCCAGGGGAGTACTGGAAGGAGGTGTTTTGGGTAATTTCCAAGGTGGTGCGTGTGAAACTGGACCCGGGTCCCCAGGAGGCCATATTCGAGGTGTCGGACCAGCCAGGGTTGGAAACGGGAGCAGAGGCAGATATCATAGCTTTCGCCTCGTTGATCGCCCGAAGGCGGATCCTGCTGGGATGGAGAGCAGCCTCTCCACCCAGTGCCCTGGCGTGGCGGGGGGACCTGTTGGAATGCTTGACCCTTGAGAAGGTTAAGTTCGAACTGAGGGGAAGCTCGGAGGGGTTCTACAAGTCATGGGCACTATTCATTATGCACTTTCAAGAACTGGATAACATCGAACATTGGTTGGGGGGGGGGGGGGGGGCCTGTGTAGATTAAGGGTGACTACGGGTAATCCCTGATTCCTTTTTGTCATTTGTTTATGTAAACAAGCGGGCTGATGTTTGGGGGTGGTGGGCGGATGGAATCGTTGTTATTATGGGGATTGACATATCTTGCTGATTATTGTCTATTGTTGATGGGTGTACATGTGGGAGAAAATGTGAAAAAGGAGAATAAAAATATATATTTTTTTAAAATACTGAAATCAGGGCCCACACAGCAGAATGGTAGCGGCACAATGGCTTAAGCAGCAGACTTTAAAGAGACCAATACAACTGCACAAATTCTGCCTCAGCTCTTTGGTCGACCGGTCACAAAATGCGCTCAAGTCAATTCACGCAAGCAGTAGTGGGATAGCTTAACCAAGCTTACAGCCAATGTGAATCAAATTTTCTTCAAAATTTAAAGTTCTCAATGTCGACAACTTTATCCTAAATCACATATAATTGTGTAAACCAACTTGGTGTGCTATTTGGCAGCTTGAAAGTGACTGCCACTGTGGTTAACCTGAAAATTAAAATGATTTTTTGCATCAAGTGTTTCAGACATCACATCGCTGAGGTTGAAGTGTGATTTTTTTTTTTTCTTTAATTCATTTTTGGACTGAGAGTGTCCCTGGCAAGGTGATTTATTGACTATCCCCAACTTCCCTTAAGGTGGTGGTGGTAAGCTTCTTGAACATCTGCATCCTTATACATAGTTGACGTGTGTAGATACACCCAGTGTTGTTGGAGAGGGAATTTAAGAGCTTTGACCAAGTTTGACAGTGAAGGAATGGCAAGTGACCCAGAGGTGAACATATCTGTCGTTGTTTCCCACACGTCACCTGCCTTGTCCTTCTAGGTATATTAGATAAACAACTTGCTGATGTGTCGATACCCAAACATAAACTGACACTCTATGCTGGGAATAGATTACATACTTGCAAACGATTCTCAGGTTTTTCTTTGCATAACCTGCCCATCAGTTTTCAGATAACTGGTTTAGTTTTTACCTTTATATTCTTACATTCACACTCAGTAGAATGAACATAAAAACATAAACACAATACAAATTCAGAGTTTAAGTTGTAGTGCTGTTTATGCTCTCTGTAGTCGATCTGTACAAGTACCATGACCCTTGACAAAATATGCAGAAGCTCGAAAACGTTTGAAATAACTAAACAGATGTATAGTAAAAGTCTGGCACAAAAAAACGTGTATACATTTTATTGGAGATGAACAGCATATGTTTTGTCTCAGACAGAATGTAACTCTAATAAGCCAAAATGTGCAATGGTGTGTGAGCTGTGTTTTTGCCTTCTTTTGGCAGATTGCAGACTAGTAACAGTGGTCAAAAACAGATTGTCACATATTTCAAGACATAATCCAGCCCAACTCTGCTTGCAAGGAGTGTTTCACCATTTTTCAGATTTGCTACAAAATGGAACAATTCAATTTATGAAGGCTCCTGCATTTAGTCGGAGACTCCAGATATTTGATCCTGTTGCAACTTAGCCCTCACTGTCAAGGAGCCCTGACTGACCACTGATGACAGTCATCAGGTTGTCAGCACTCTTGCCTGCTTAGCTGTTCTGGCTTGTTATCTCTACAAGGCTGAGTACATCCAACATGAAATTACTGTGATCCTTTTAGCTTTCAATGTTGCTCTGAAGTTCTGTACAGTCCATATACTGGCATTTTGCTTTAATGTAATTAATTCAGTTTAAAAGCATCAGAAAATCTTGAAGGATAAATAAATGCATTCTACTTACTTGAAAGTTTGTAACCACCCTCATTTTCTTTACCAGAATCATTCTTCATTTGATTATTTTGATTCAAATCAAAAGCATCTTTTGACAAGTTTTCCAAAGCTGTCGTCATGGTAGTTTCCTGAAAAAACACAGCACATCAATGATTAGAAACTAACATAGCAACAAAGAACGTTTTCACAGGAGAGCAGAATTGCTCTTCCAAAGCAGCCCCCCACCACCCCCTCCTTTCCTGGACAACTTTGATTTTGTGGTGGTTTAGTTTGCCCTTGGTGCACAATTTTCAGAGTCTGGCTGGCAGTCATGTATTCTCCTGCACGATGTGGACTTTTTATGCAGCTAGAATTATGTTACAGTGCCCAAAAGGAAAGTCTCACACAGCAGAGGAAGCTCAACATGGCATCAAATGTTGCTCTTCCCCCTTATTAAGTTTTACTTTCAAACATGAGACTGGGAGGCAGCACAGTGGCACAGTGGTTAGCACTGCTGCCTACAGCGATGAAGACCCAGGTTTGATCCCGGCCCCGGATCAATGTCCGTGTGGAGTTTGCACATTCTCCCCGTGTTTCCATGGGTCTCACCCCGATAACCCAAAGATATGCAGGGTAAGTGAATTGGCCACTCTAAATTACCCCTCAATTGGAAAAAAATTGAATAAAAACAGCAGCAAGTCCAAATTTAAACCAGTTAAATAAAATTGCGTTGATTTTACTGCAGTCATTCTAATTTCTAGTATAATATCCCCAATCTTCCACAGGGAAACTTTCCTTAATGGAAGGGGAATTTAAAAAGGTGCAAACTTAATACACCACTGACTGGCATTAGGCCCAGCAGCTTAAGGGAGATATAGAGGAATGTCTGTCTCCCCTCAGATCATTGCAACTTCAACTCCCAAGGCTGCTCATTATTTGTGCAATGTCTATCACATATGAATGTGAATTTCAATCAGTTCTTGGCCATGAGCTCCTTAGGACTGTTTAGCACTCCAGCTGGGTTGCATTGCTCTGCCTGTTGGAAGTATATATTCAAAAGAGCTATTGCATTTATGATTCCAATAATCCTGTTTCTTGGTGAAGAAAACTGCACCTTCTTAGTGAAGAAAACTGTGTGGCTGTGGTGCAACAAAAGGGGTAATAAAATAACTAAAATCAGATCTTCACTAAATGGATTAAATGGAATTGGTTAATCTCAACTCGCTAATTGCTGTGCAGGAACCCAGAGCTCAAGCCTACTCCGAATTTGGCAATCTTATTCAAAAGAGATGGCCAAAATGGGAAATGTCATTCTTTCGGATTTCAAGCCAAGGCATACTTTTGCAGTACAGGATGCTTTACTTTCCATCTGCTATACCCAAATTGAGTGTTCCATGCTGACCAACATGACTGCAAAAGCAGAAAAGGCTGGAAACACACAGGTAAATTAACACATGGAAGATAATGATCGGTTAACATTTCAGGTGTAACCCAGCTCTGATGATGGTCTACAACACCCACCCATCTTCCTTTTTTCAGATGCAGACTGATGTGATGTGCACATGCAGAATTCATGCTCTTTCCTGTTCATTCTCAGCTATGATGTGGAGATGCCGGCGTTGGACTGGGGTGAGCATAGCAAGAAGTCTTACAACACCAGGTTAAAGTCCAACAGGTTTGTTTCAAATCACTAGCTTTTGGAGCACTGCTCCTTCCTCTGGTGAATGCCTCTCAGCTAGGTTTAGTACATCATCCCATTTGCCCTGCTACCAGAATGCATCTATCCCAATCCAAACTTTATAGGGAGCTTCAAGATAAAAGAAAAATGCTAATATTTTCTCAAAAATATTTAGTCCTGTAAGTAAAGCAAGAGGATTTTACAAATCTAAATAACCCACTCAACTTTGTTTCTTGAGGATTAGATGAGTCTTAGGGTAAATAAGTATCTCGGAGTGCTGGTTGCAGTGAGAGACACTGTGGAGTTGAGCTAAGTATGGGAGTTTAGGGAAGTGGGGGAGGGAGGTATTGCTGTATCTTGTTTCCATTACTACAGCCACAGGTCAGTGGGGCAGGAGCAGACCAAGGCCTGAGCGCTAGAAGATAAATTGGAGCAGTCCTACAACATTGAGTGAACATGCCTGTGTAATATTACATGTAAGTGTTTGGTAGGTGAGTATTTCTCTCCTCTACCTTTTTGGACTTGCTTTGAGATTGCAGAGAGATCAAAACTGGGAACAAAATATTCAGGGGTATGTGACTTTTCCAAGGACAGGCTGGAAGGAAAGAGAGTGGTGGGGTAGCTTTGTTCGTATGAGATGGAATAAGTACAATAGCAAGAAATGATCTTGCATTGGAAGAAGTAGAATCCACATGGATGAAGGTAAGAAATAATAAGGGGAAGGCGACACTGGTGGGAGACGACTACAGGCTCCCAAACAGTAGCCATACTGTAGGATGGAGAATAAATTAGGAGATAATAAAGGCATGTAAAAAAGGCAGTACTTTAATCATAGTGAGTTTAATCTTCATGTATATTGGGAAAATCAAATTGGCAGAGGTAACCAGGAGGAAGAATTCATCATGTATTTGGGACAGTTTCCTAGAACAATGTGTGTGGATCCAACCAGGAATCAGGCTATTTTGGATGTGGTAATTAAAGACAGGTTTAATAAACAATCTCAGAGTAAAAGATCCCTTAGGAAGCAGTGACCATAACATAGTCGAATTTAGCATTCAATTTGAGTGAGAAACATGGGTCAGAAAAAACTGCTACACTTAAATATTTGTGATTATAAAGGAATGAGGGCAGAGTTGGCTGGAGTGGACTGGGAAAGAAGTTTAGCAGGAAAGACAGTTGATCATCAATAGTAGGCATTTCTGAGAATAATTCATGACTCACAACAAAATTACATCCCAGTGAGGAAGGCGGCTTCTAGGATGGGGATAAATCAACCACATGGTTAACCAAGGAAGTGAAGGATAGTATTATATCAAAAGGAAAAAAGTAATGTGGCAAAGATTAGTGGTAAACCAGAGGATTGGGAAAGTTTTAGAAACCAACAAAAGAGGACCAAAAAATAAAGAGTGAGAAGATAAACTATGAGGGTAAACTAGCAAATAATATAAAAATGGACAGCAAGAGTTTCTTTAAATAAATAAAAAGGAAGAGAGGGGCCAAAGTGAGCATAGGCCCCTTGGAGAGCGAGACTGGGGAAATAATAATGGGAGCCAGGAAACGGCAGAGGCGTTGAACAAATACCTTGTGTCAGTTTTCATGGGGTGGAAGACATCAATAACATTCTAAAAATAAATAATGAAGACACAGAAGGGAGGGAGGATATAAATACAACAGCAATCACGAGGGAAAATGTACTAGGGAAATTAATGAGGCTAAAGACTGTTAAGACCCCTGGACCTGATGAGTTGCACACAGTGGTTAGCACTGTTGCTTCACAGTGTCAGGGACCTGGGTTCGATTCCCGGCTTGGGTCACTGTCTGTGCAGAGTCTGCACGTTCTCCCAGTGTCTGCGTGGGTTTCCCCGGGTGCTCCGGTTTCCTCCTACAGAAGTCCCGAAAGATGAACTTGTTAAGTGAATTGGACATTCTGAATTCTCCCTCAGTGTATCTGAACAGGCGCCGTAGTGCGGCGACTAGGGGATTTTCACAGTAACTTCATTGCAGTGTTAATGTAAGGCTACTTGTGACACTAATAAAGATTATTATTATTAAAGGAAGTAGCTACAGAGATAGTGGATGCACTGGTAATATTCTTTCAAGCATCCTTAAATTCTGGAAAAGTCCCAGAGGATTCAAGAATACCAATGCAACTGCCAATGTCACACCTTTATTCAAAAAAGGAGACAGACAAAAAGCAAGTAACTATAGGCCAGTTAGCTTAACTCTGTCATTGGGAAAATGTTAGAGTCCATTATAAAGGGCGTAATAGCAGAGCATTTAGAAATGCATAAATAAAATCAAGCAGCGTCAGCGTGGCTTCATGAAGGGTAAATCATGCCTGATAAATTTATTAGAATTCTTTGAGGTGTTAACAAGCAGGATAGATGAAGGGGAACCAGAAGATATAAAATACTTGGATTTCCAACAAGCATTCGACAAGGTACTGCATAAAAGGCTACTTAATAAGATCAGAGCCATGGTGTTGAGAGTAGTATAATAGCACGGATAGAGGATTGGGTAACTGACAGAAGACAAGTTGGGATAAGAAGAACATTATCAGGATGGGACCTGTAACTAGTAGAGTGCCATAGGGATCCGGACTGGGTGCCACAATTATTCACAATGTACATTAATGACTTGGAAAAGGGAAGTGAATGCACTATTGCCAAGTTTGTAGATGACACAAAAATAGGTGGGAAGGCAAATGGTTGAGGGTCTCACAAGGTGCAGCATGGTGGCACAATGTTTAGCTCTGCTGCCTCACAGCACCAGGGACCTGGGTTCAATTCTAGCCTTGGGTGACTGTGTGGAGTTTGCATTTTCTCCCCATGTCTCTGTGTGTTTTCTCTGGGTGTTCCAGTTTCCTCCCACAGTTCAAATATGTGCAGGTTAGGTGGATTGGCCATGCTAAATTGCTCCTTGCACAAAGATGTGCAGGTTAGGTAGGGTTATGGGGATAGGCCGGAGGACTGTGCCAAGGTATGGTGCTCTTTCAGAGGGTCGGGCAGATTCAATGGGCCAAATGTCCTTCTTCTGCACTGTAGGAATTCTATGGTTCTAAGAGTCCACAGAGGGATATGGACAGGTTAGGTGAGTGGGCAAAAACTTGGCAGATGGAATATAATGTCGGAAAATATGAAGTTATGCACTTTGGTAGGAAGAATAAAGGAGCTGAACATTATTTCAATGGGGAAAGGCTGCAGCACAGAAGGATTTGGGGTCCTCGTCAGCACTAGTTAGACCACACGTGGAATACTGTGAACAGTTTTGGTCCCCTTATCTAGGGAAAGATATACTGACATTGGAGGCAATCCAGAGATGGTTCATAAGGTTGATCCTGGGTATGGAGGGATTTTCTTATAAGTAGAGGTTGTGTAGATTGGGCCTGTACTAATTGGGGTTTAGAAGAATGAGGGGCGACCTTACTGAGACATAGGATTCTCAGGGTAGATGCTGAGAGAATGTTTACTCTTGTGGACAAATCTAGTACCAGAGTGCATAATCTCAGAGTAAGGGATCGTCCATTTAAGACAGAGATGAGAAGGAATTTCTTCTCTCAAAAGGGTAATAATACTGTTGAATTCTTTATCGCAGGAAAGTGCTGCGGAGGCTGAGGCATTAAAGTATGCTCAAGACTGAGTTAGACAGATTTTTAATCAGCAAGGGAATCAAGGGTATGGCAGGAAAGCGCAATTGAGGATTATCAGATCAGCCGTGATCTCATTGAATGGCGGAGCAGACTCGATGAGCCGAGTGGCCTACTTCTGTTCCTACCTCTTAATGTCTCAATAATATAAAAGAATGTCAATTTTTACAGCTGTGCCGGTAATGAAATGAAAGGAAATGAAAATCGCTTATTGTCACAAGTAGGCTTCAAATGAAGTTACTGTGAAAAGCCCCTAGTCGCCACATTCCAGCGCCTGTTCGGGGAGGCTGTTACGTGAATTGAACCATGCTGCTGGCCTGCCTTGGTCTGCTTTCAAAGCCAGCGATTTAGCCCTGTGCTAAACAGCCCCTAAGGAATGCAAATCTTATGACTTGCCTATCATCTCAACAAGAAAATTCTACACTTATTTGCCCACAGTATATGGGATAGACTCATGTTATATACTTTAGTTGACTCCAGCAAAAGCTGTTCAATGCAGAAAATAATTCCTCCACATGCATTTCCCCCTCCCCAGATATAGATAGCCAAGTTGGGTTCAAAAACCAGTCAGTTCTCTGGAATAACCTATTTTAAATGTCAACATGATAGCCGTACAGTTTTATTAGTTAAAGTTTCCGGCAGAGTAGCCGGAAAATTTAAGTTGTACAGCTGAAGTTCAGTCAATGTGACATTGGCAGAGTTCGCTAAAAGACACAGTGGGTGCATTTAACCAGGAAGTGTTATAAAAAAAATAACAGGTTAATACATCCAAGTGTTTGATGGGTTCTCATAATAGTGTATTCAACTGGAAAAATAATTGGCTGGCAAAGCCAACTTCTCAGGCAATTTCAATGTCAGTTTATTCTAGACCTCATTACAGAGATTGGATTGAACTGAAGAGGAATGCCCCAAAGTGAAAGCTATGATGTGGTTAAATTGGAGTCTTTTACCATCACGTATCAGTATCAAACACCAAGATGGGGAGATGAAGCATGAAAATCAGAGTAAATCTCTCACCGTTGCCTCAACCTGTCTCAACGACAACTTCCAGCACCGGTAGCATTTTAGACTCGGATTGAAATTGTCAATTAAGGACAAGATCCTGACAATGGAAGTGAAGGATTTTATCAAACTCGCCTAAGCTGCATTCAAAGCCAGGCACAAACTGACCTACAGTTAACTAGTCACTAATATTTCAGACTGCTGGGATTTTAATTTTGATCCCAGCTCTTCACTGTTGTTTAGTAAGGAAGAGGATGCTGACAAAATATCGGAGGAGACGCAAATGGTGGAGGTAATGGGTGGAGTCAAAGCTGATAGGCAGGCTGGCATCCCAGGTTGCTAAAGGAAGTGGGAACGGCGATAGCAAAGAGCTCGCCATAATCTCACAATTTCCCTAGATACTAGGGAGGTGCCTGACGACTGGGATGACAGATGTTATTCAAGAGAGGATGCAAGGACATTTCTAGTAACTACAGGCTGGTCAATTTAACATCAGTGGTGGGCAAGGTTTTAGAAACAATAATATGCGGCACTTATGAAATGAAAATCGCTTATTGTCACAAGTAGGCTTCAAATGAAGTTACTGTGAAAAGCCCCTAGTCGCCACATTCCGGCGCCTGTTCGGGGAGGCTGGTACGGGAATTGAACCGTGCTGCTGGCCTGCCTTGGTCTGCTTTCAAAGCCAGCGATTTAGCCCTGTGCTAAACAGCCCCTTACAGAGCCAGGCAGAACCTGCTCTCCGAGATTGATCTCTTCAGCCATCAGCAGAAGTGCACCATCTGAAACTGTCCCATCCCAACAGATTTGCTGTATGATAAAAGGATGCCAATGTAATCAAGGGAGGGAATCAACAGGCACTTGGAGAGGTTTGGGTTAATTTAAGGATAGCCAGCACTGTAGAAGGCAGGTCATGCTTGACTAATCTAAATGAATTTTTTGATGAAGTAACATAGAAGGTCGATGAAGGGAAAGCAATGCTTGCTGTCTAGATAGATTTAAGCAAGCATTTGACAAAGAACCACATAAAAGGTTGGTCGACAAAGCTATGGCTCATGGAATAGAAGGATCAGTGTAAGCTTTGATAAAAACATTGGCTTAAGGACAGGAAATAGCAAGCTGCTTTTCAGACTGCAGGATCATAGGCTGTGGTGTTCCCCAGTGCTGGAACCACTGATTGATATATTATATATAAATAAATGATCTGGATATTGGAACACAGAGTAAACCTCCTGATGATCCAAAGATTGGAGGTGTCACTGACAGTGGAATGATACCATAGCACGGTAGCATTGTGGATAGCACAATTGCTTCACAGCTCCAGGGTCCAGGTTCGATTCTGGCTTGGGTCACTGTCTGTGCGGAGTCTGCACATCCTCCCCGTGTGTGCGTGGGTTTCCTCCGGGTGCTCCGGTTTCCTCCCACAGTCCAAAGATGTGCAGGTTAGGTGGATTGGCCATGATAAATTGCCCTTAGTGACCACAATTGCCCTTAGTGTTGGGTGGGGTTGCTGGGTTATGGGGATAGGGTGGAGGTGTTGACCTTGGGTAGGGTGCTCTTTCCAAGAGCCGGTGCGGACTCGATGGGCCGAATGGCCTCCTTCTGCACTGTAAATTCTATGATACCAATCAATTGCAGCAGGACATAGATAGGCTAGATGAATGGTCAGACAAGCAGCATGGGTTTCAATACAGAGCAGTGCATTTTTTTATTCACTAGTGGGACATGGGCATCGCAGGCTGTGCAGGTATTTATTGTCCATCCCTAATTGCCCTTGAGGGAACAGTTAAGAGCTGTGGGTTTGGAGTCACCTGTAGGCCAGACCAGGCAAGGACAACAGATTTCCTTCCCTAAAGGACATTGGTGAATTGAATGGGATTTTATAACAATGGCTTCATGGTCAACATTCAACTTTTAATTCCAGATTTTTATTGAATTCAAATTTCACCACCTGAAGTGGTGGGATTTGAACCCAGGTCCCCAGAGCATTACTGGTGATGCGTATGTGGCAAAGGGATAGAAAAAGGCATTAGACATAGGAGCAGAATTAGGAAATTAGGCCCATCGAGTCTGCTCCGCCATTCAATCATGGTTGATATTTTTCTCATCCCCATTCTCCTGCCTTCTCCCCATAACCCCTGATCCCCTGATTAATCAAGAACTTATCTATCTCTGTCTTAAAGACACTCAGTGATTTGGCCTCCACAGCCTTCTGCGGCAAAGAGTTCCACAGATTCACCACCCTCTGGCTGAAGATATTCCTCCTCAACTCCGTTGAAAGGATCGTCCCTTTAGTCTGAGATTATGTCCTCTGCTTCTAGCTTTTCCTTCAAGTGGAAACATCCTCTCCACGTCCACTCTATCCAGGCCTCGCAGTATCCTGTAAGTTTCAATAAGATCCCCCCATATCCTTCTAAACTCCAAAGAGTACAGAGCTTGTTCCTCATACGACAAGCTGTTCATTCCAGGGATCATTCTTGTGAACCTCCTCTGGACTCTGGATCCTTTCCAAGGCCAGCACATCCTGCTCTTCTTTGAAATAATTCCCAGGGTAGCAACAGGATTGTTAACCTTAAGAGAATCGTGAACAAGGACTCCCAAGTTCCTTTGTGCTTCTGGTTTCCTAAGCATTTCCCCACTTAGAAAATAGTCTATGCCTCCATTTCTCGTTCCAAAGTGCATAACCTCTCACTTTCCACATTGTATTCCATTTGCCACTTATTTGCCCACTCTCCTAGCAGCACGGTAGCACAAATGGTTAGCACAGTTGCTTCACAGCTCCAGGGTCCCAGATTCGATTCCCGCTTGGGTCACTGTCTTGTGCGGAGTCTGCATGTTCCCCCCATGTCTGCATGGGTTTCCTCCGGGTGCTCTGGTTTCCTCCCACAAGTCCCGAAAGACGTGCTGTTAGGTGAATTGGACATTCTAAATTCTCCGTGTACCCAAACAGGCGCCGGAATGTGGCGACTAGGGTATTTTCACAGTAACTTCTTTGCAGTGTTAATGCAAGCCTACTTGTGACAATAAAGATTTAAAAAGGCACACCACCAGTCACCAGCTGCCATCCTGAAAAAGACCCATTTATTCCCACTCTCTGCCTTCTGCCAGTCAGCCAATCCTCTATTCATGTTGAATCCCAAATTTCTTTACCCATCAGTCTGGCCTCAATAAAAGTCGAGATGGATTTGCAGGTATAACATTAGTTATTTTATTCAGCTTGCAAGCTAAACCTAGTCCACAGTGATACAGATAACATGTTGCTCTCTGCAGCTCCGGGACTAAGTGAGTGTCCCAGACAAAGAGCTCAGTACTGATACATTCAAATGGCATCAAGTTTCACATACTCGACGCCCATAGGTCATCCTATGTCCCTCCTGACCTGTTTGATCTATTCTGATTGGCTCACTTCCAATCCCTTTCTCCGGCCCCTATCAATCCAGCATCACTCTCATAGACACACCTCTTCCTGCTTTTTCCATGCGGTCTAAAATCCTTTGTCTCTGAACTAACCAGAATCAAAGTGGCTTATTTCTACATTACATTAACTAATATCTCTAAAGTAACTATTTTATATCACATTCGTCATCCATGCCAGGATCTTCCCTTAACACCATGGGCTCTTAACCTATTTAACATTCTCCTATGTGGCACCTTGTCAAAGGCCTTCTGGAAATCTAAATAAATCACATCCACTGGTTCTCCTTTGTCTAACTTCCTTGTTACTTCCTCAAAGAATTCTAACAGATTTGTCAGACATGACCCCCCCTGCATTAGTACAGTTCTAAAAAGTGTGCAGAGACAGAGGGACCCAGGGGTTCATGCGCATCAATCTTTGAGATGGAAGGACATATTGAGAGAGCAGTTAGCAAAGCATTTGGGATCTTGGACTTCATAAAAGTAGGTGAAAAAGCTGGAAAGTTATGCTGAATATATTAAAAGCTCTGGTTGGGCCATAACCAGTTCTGGTCATCATATTTCAGGAAGGAGAAATGTAAGCAAGAACTGTTCTTACACGGTGAATGGTAATGACCTGCACCTCATTGCCTAGTGGAAGCGGAGACAATAAGTGGCTTCAAGAGGAAATTGGATGGAAGTTTGAGGGGAATAAACTTGCAGGGCTACAGGGATAGAGAAGGGGAATGGGACTGACTGAATTGCTCCAGAGAGTCAGCATTGGCCAAATGGTCTCTACCTGTGCCGTAATGACTCCATGAGAACATATCACTCCCCAAGTGAATAAGAGTGCAGCTGACTTTCTTCCAAAGTTACATAGAGACAGGCTGTATGTTGCCTCTCCTGGCTGAGGAATGGGTGAGACCCTTACTTCTGACAGGATTGGCAAACAGGTCTGTGCATGGGGAACCACTGCAAAATACATCTGAGACTCAACTGCAAAGAAGTTATATTTGCTAGCACTGACTCAACACCCACAGCATTACAATGCAATGCGCGTATTGTTTTGTTTGCACATTTGTGTCCTCCAACCCAATATTTGGGACATATTGCACAAATATATTGGGATAATTGGCCAAGCGATACACCAAGCCCATTTTCTTCTGCTGTGAAGCTTGAAATGTGTTCAACGTCCCAATCAAAGTATTTGTTGTGAAACCAAACCAAAACTTAAAATAACCAAATGCCCTTCAAAAAGGGACAGCAGTTTAACAGCTTTCCTCCACATCCCTTGGGCACTAGTCCAAAGCCTCTAAACCCATGAGAGGTTTGTCAGAGAAAAGGAAAAACAAACAAAAAATGTCGCACAACCTCAACACGTGACTTTTGTCTCCCTATACCATCTATCTCTTAATTTTGACTGGCAAAGAATTATGTTGGATGTGGGTCAAAGAAAAGAAAAAGTACTTCTCAAACAAGCTATTTAAAAAAATAAACTTGTCTTCATCTACTGATTGTTAAAGATGTTTTCAATCAAACATTAAAAAAGAACCTTGTGGCAGTGCAACGACACAGGGCAACCAGCATGCCTCTCTCCACGCTTTTGCTTGGATTGGTAAAACACTGGTTCAGTTCACATTATAGAATCCGTACAGTACAAAAAGATGCCATTCAGCGCATCGAGTCTGCACCGACCCTCTTAAAGAGCACCCTACCTAGGCACACTTCTCCATCCTATCCCCGTAACCCCACCTAACTCCTTGGACACGAAGGGGAAATTTAGCATGGCCAATCCACTTAATCTGCAAATCTTTGGACTGTGGGAGGAAACCGGGGCACCCGGGAGGAAAACCACGCAGACATTGGGAGAACATGCAAACTCCACACAGTCACCCAAGGTCAAGGGTGGAATTGAGCATGGGTCCCTGGCGCTGTGAGGCAGCAGTGCTAACCACGGTGCCACCCTAACTAGATTCTCCAACCTACAGCATCATTCTGGTCATCCTGGTAACATTGCCAAAATAAACCATTCCGGGGCAGCACAGTGGTGCAGTGGTTAACACTGCTGCCTCACGGCGCGAGGACACGGGTTCGGTCCCAGACCCGGGTTAGATCCCAGCCCCTGTCCATTTGGAGTTTGCACATTCTCTTGGTGTGTGCATGGGTCTCTCCCCCACAAGCAAAGATGTGCAGGGTAGGTGGAATGGCCACCTTAAATTGCTCCTTAATTGGAAAAAAATTGAATTGGGTACTTTAAAATTTTTTTAAAGCATTCTGCCCATTATGTCCATCAGTACATCGCTAGAGTTTTTCGAGGAGGTCACAAAGATGATTGATGCAGGTAGGGCAGTGGATGTTGTCAAGATGGACTTCAGTAAGGCCTTTGACAAGGTGTCTTATGGCAGACTGGTACAAAAGGTGAAGTCACACGGGATCAGGGGTGAGCTGGCAAGATCATAGAAGGCAGAAAGTAGCAATGGAAGGGTGCTTTTCTGATTGCAGGGCTGTGACGAGTGGTGTTTCGCAGGGATCAGTGCTGGGACCTTTGCTGTTCGTAGTATATATAAATGATTTGGAGGAAAATGTAACTGGTCTGATTAGTAAGTTTGCAGACGACATAAAGGTTGGTGGATTTGGGAATAGCGATGAGGATACAGCAGGATTTAGATTGTTTGGAGACTTGGGGGGAGAGATGGCAGATGGAGTTTAATCCAGACAAATGTGAGGGAATGCATTTTGGAAGGTCTAATACAGGTAGGGAATATACAGTGAATGGTAGAACCCTCAAGAGTATTGACAGTCAGAGAGATCTAGGTGTACAGGTCCACAGGTCATTAAAAGGGGCAACACAGGTGGAGAAGGCATACAACATGCTTGCCTTCATTGGCCGGGGCATTGAGTATAAAAATTGGCAAGTCATGTTGCAGCTGTAAAGAACCTTAGTTAGGCCACACTTGGAGTATAGTGCTCAATTCTGGTCGCCACACGACCAGAAGGATGTGGAGGCTTTAGAGAGGGTGCAGAAGAGATTTACCAGGATGTTGCCTGGTATGGAGGGCATTAGCTATGAGAGGTTAAATAAACTCGGTTTGTTCTCACTGGAACGACGGAGATTGAGGGGCGACCTGATAGAGGTCTACAAAATGATGAGGGGCATAGACAAAGTGGATAGTCAGAGGCTTTTTCCCCAGCGTAGAGGGGTCAATTACTAGGGGGCATAGGTTTAAGGTGCGAGGGGCAAGGTTTAGAGGAGATGTACGAGGCAAGTTTTTTTTTTTTTTTACACAGAGGGTAGTGGGTGCCTGGAACTCGCTGCCGGAGGTGGTGGTGGAAGCAGGGATGATAGTGACATGTAAGGGACATCTTGACAAATATATGAATAGAATGGGAATAGAGGGATACAGACCCTGGAAGTGCAGAAGATTTTAGTTTCGACGGGCAGCATGGTCGGCACGGGCTTGGAGGGCCGAAGGGCCTGTTCCTGTGCTGTACTTTTCTTTGTTCTTTGCTCGAGCAATCCAACTGCCCTATTCTCTGCATCTTAAATTTATGCGCCCAACAAATCAATGTGATGCATCTAGCGTGCAAGTGATGAAAGTTAGCATTGTTCCGGTCTCTGTGTGCCAATTTGCTTCTGATTTTCAGCCTATGCCACTGGGTCACAGTAATGTGAAAAGGAGAGCTAAACATGTAGAACTCTCCTGGTCAGTACACAGCCTCGCCATTGGCAAAACAGCAGTTATGCCTCCTCGTGGCAGCACACAGAAACAGAGTTCCTCTTGGCCCCAGGTTACTGTTTTTGGAAATAGCCCCACTGCCTTGTGGATACCTCAGGAGAGTTGAAGGCTAATGGAGTAAACCCTGACAATAAATCTGGAGTGGAGTCCAAAGCAGACTAATGGTGAAATGTGCCGTCTTTCCAGCAACACCTGGTACCAAACGTAGTTACTCCAGCAACTCCTTGGACTCAACCAAGTGTTATGGTCCAGGGTTTAGAGAACCCCAAAGTATATCATGGAGTTCACCTGACCCACAACTTTAAATAGATTTTGGTTATGGGGAACACAAGGGCCCACTTTACAGGTGTGATGCAACAGGGAACTAAGAGTATTTTTAAACAAAAAAATGTTTATTCTATGAACCCAGTTAACATTATATGAACATACAGTGAACATCTTAGCAGCCATCAATTCAAATACACCCCCCAAAGAATACAGTACTCTACAAGACATCCATAAGACAAAAACCCTTTTTACAGAAGGACAGCAGGTTTAAATTCTCTATTGAGAGCAGTTACCACTTTGAAATCACCAAATGAACATTCTTTAGCTTGCAGAGAATCATACACATCTTGCTGTGACTGCAGCTTCTCCAAATCTAAAACAAAACTAAACAGAGCCACAAAGCAGCTTTTCAGCTCAAACTTCAAGTGAAAGACAGAAAGACAACCCATTTCCACCCACACTCTGACATCACTGCTGCAATTTGAGAACACACATTTTTAAAGGGACTCTTACATGACACAAGGAGATTGAGGGAAACCCTGAAGATGACACTCCAGTATTCACACAGAGCATTAACACAAGGGACAGCATTTACGAGCGATAAGCTCGACTCAACTGACGTAGAGAATGAGAGACCATCATGTTCCACTGGTCAGTCACTGTCCACTAGTTCCATGATTAGTATGGTGCTGACCTGCCACTGACCATCTGCCTCTAAACTTGAGCTTAGAGTTTCTGCTCAACAAGTGGATGGAATCCATTACATCAGACAAACAAACAAAACAGGAACAGGACTGTGTGCAGGGGATTGACAGGTGACTTGCAGCTGGTGTACAACATGTCAAGACCGGAGTAATCAACATGGAACTTGATAGGTTGAACATTGAAATGGCTTCCCTGCAAGAGACCAGGCTCATTGAGAGCAGATCGCTGAAGGAAAAAGATTCCACATTTCCAGCAGGGAAAACGATTAGAGGAAATTAGAGTAAGAGTGTAGACTTGGCTGTGAGGAACTCACTGCTTTCAATGATGGATTTGACTCGTCAGCATTCTTCCATGAAACACCTAATCCTTGAGAGGCAGGTTCTGCCACATTTAAGTTACTAGATGTCATTGTGGGATGTTGCCTCTGGTGTTGCCATCTGTTGCCAATCTGACATAGCCCTGGTCATTGTGGTGGTGCGCGGCCAACCCACAGGAGGCAATGCCATTTTCCTTTGTTGTCAGCTAGCCATTACAGGAGAATTTATAGTGGAGAACAGGGAAATGGCAGAGCAACTAAACAGTTACTTAGCATCTATTTTCACGAAAGATACAGAAAATTTCCCAGAAATACAAGGTCACCAAAGGACTTGTGAAATTGAGCAATTAAAATAAATTGGTAGTGATAAAGAGGTTGTACTTGAAACATTAACTGGACTGAAGGTTGATAAATCCCCTGGACCAGATGAGCATCATTCCAGAGTGGAAGAGGTGGCTATAGAGATAGTGGATGCAGTGCTGGCTAACTTTTAAAATTCTATCGATTTTGGAAAGGTTCCCGAGGACTGGAAAGTAGAAAATAGCAAATGTAATCCCACTATTTAAAAAGGAAGAAAAAGAGAACTATTAGACCTGTTAATTTGACATCAGTTGTAGGGAAAATGTTAAGAGTCTATTGTAATGAATGAGCTAATTGGACATTTAGAAAAGAATGGTAAAATTGGGCAGTCAACATAGATACATGAAAGGAAAATCATGTTTTTTTGAGGATATAAGTTGTAGCATAAAGGATAATCACGGATGTAGTGTATTTGGATTTTCAGAAAGCTTTTCATAAGGTCCCACACTCGAGGTTAGGAATTTTTTTTAGAGCTATCTTAAAAAGCATTACAGTCGGTAAGTCCTCAGGGCCTGATCGTATCTACCCCAGAATACTAAGGGAGGCAGGGAGGATATTGCTGGGACCTTGGCAGAAATCTTTGTATCCCCACTGGTTACAGGTGAAGTCCCAAAGGACTGGAGAGTAGCCAATTTTGTTCTTTTGTTTAAGAAGGGTAGCAGGGATAATCCAGGAAATTATAGGCCGATGAACCTTGCGTCAATGGTAGTGAAATTATTGGAGAAGATTCTTAGGGACAGGATTCACTCACATTTGGAAACAATTATATGTGATAGGCAGCATGGTTTTGTGAAAGGGAAGTTGTCTCACTAACTTCATTGGGCTTTTTGAGGCAGTGACTAAGATTTTTTTCCCCCCAATTAAGGGCCAATTTAGCATGGCCAATCCACTTATCCTGCAAATCTTTGGGTTGTTGGGGTGAGACCCATACAGACATGGGGCAAATGAACAAACTTCACATGGACACTGTAATGAAGATACTATGAAAATCCCCTTGTCAACATACTACGAAGCCTGTTCAGGTACACTGAGGGAGAATTCAGAATGTCCAATTCACCTAACAAATACGTCTTTTGGGACTTGTGGGAGGAAACCGAAACACCCGGAGGAAACCAACATAGACACAGGGAGAACATGCAGACTCTGCACAGACAGTGACCAGAGCCGGGCATCGAACCCGGGTCCCTGGCGCTCTGAAGCAACAGTACTAATCACTGTGCTACCTATGGTGAGTCCAGTTCAGTTTCTGATGAATGGTAACCTCCAGGATTTTGATTTTTAAAAAAATCTTTGTATTGTCACAAGTAGGCTTATTTGATCCTCTCTTGTAGATGGTCATTGCCTGGCACTTGTATGGTGCGGATGTAACTTGCCACTTGTCAGCCCAAGCCTGGATATTGTCCAGGTCTTGCTGCATTTGAACATGGACTGGTTCATTACCTGAGTCGTGAATGGCGAACATTCATCTGCGAATGCTCCCACTTCTGACTTTATCATGGAAGGGTGGTCATTGTTCAGCACCTGAAGATGGTTGGGCCTAGGGCACTATAAGCAACTCCTGCAGTGATGTCCTGGAGCTGAGATGATTGACCACCAACCACCACAAACATCTTTCTTTGTGTCAGGTATGACTCCAAACAACGGCGAGTTTCCCCCCCCGATTCCCATTTACTCAGTTTTGCTAAGGCTCTTTGATGCCATACTCGGTCAAATGCTGCCTTGGTGTCAACTTGCCAGAGGGAGTGCAATGGAGGTTCACCAGATTAATCCCTAGGATGATGTGATTCTCTAATGAGACTGGGCCTGTATTCCCTGGAATAAAAGAATGAGGAGTGATCTCATTGCAGCTGACAAAAAATCTTCCAGGATGTGGCAAGGTAGATGTAGGCAAGATGTTTCCCTTGGCTGGTGTCTCTAAAACAAGGGGAAATAATCTCAGGATAAGAAGTAGGCCATTTAAGTCTGAGATGAGAAGGAATTTCTTCAGTCAGAGGGTGGTGAATCTTTGGAATTGTCTACCCCAAGGGGCTGTGGAAGCTCAATCATCAAGTGGTGGAGCACTACAATGAAGTTACTGGGAAAATCCCCTAGTCGCCCCATTCCGGGGCCTGTTCGGGAACACTGAGGGGGAATTCAGAATGTCAAATTTACCTAACAAGCACGTCTTTCGGGACTTGAGAGGAAACCGGAGCACCCGGAGGAAACCCACGCAGACACGGGGCGAATGTGTACACTCCGCACAGTGACCCAAGCCGGGAATCGAACCTGGGACCCTGGTGCTGTGAAGCAACAGTGCTAACTACTGTGCAACGTGGCGCCTGGTATATGGGCTGAATGGCTGCCTTCTGCACTGTAGGGATTCTATGATTAGAGCAACTGCTACACCTTAAAAGTGCTGCTCCATTAGCTGTAAATTGGCACGGTGATCTCAATACACAATTAACCCATTGCGGCTGCATGCATACATCATGCTGTCAGCTCATTGAAACAATTGTGTGCAGCTACAAAATCACTAGAAGCTAGTACAAGCTAAAACTAGCATGCAATACTGAAAACCAGTGTGTATTTCTTAAAGGGAGATGGACTGAGGAAGTGCTGCACTGTCAGAGGTGTCATCTTGACATTAAACTGAGGCCCTCACAGGGGAATTTAAAAGATCCATAGAATCCCTACAGTGCAAGAGGTCATTTGGCCCATCAGATCTGCACTGGCCCTCTGAAAGACCACCCCACAAAGGCCCACTCCCCTGCTCTATCCCCGGAACCCCACTTAACCTTTTGGGCACTAAGGGACAATTTATCACGGCCAATCCACAAAACCTACACAGGTCTGTGGGAGGAAACCGGAGCACCCAGAGGAAATCCAAGAACGTGCAAACTCCAGTTACCCAAGGTCGGAATTGAACCCAGGTCTCTGGCACTGTTGGCAGCCCCTATAGCACAGATACTATAGCATTATTTCAAAGAATAGGGGGGTTGTCTCCAATGTCCAGGACAACAGTTATCCCTCCTCCATCAACATCAGCAAACAGATCAACTGGTCATTATCACAATGCTGTCTATAGGAGCTTGGTATGTACAAATTGGTGCCACGGTTTCTACATTATCCAAAGGCGTGCAGGTTAGGTGGTTTGGCCGTGCTAAATTGCCCAGCAAGTATCCAGGGATGTGCAGGTTTGGTTATGGAGTTACAGGGATAGGGCAGGTGGACAGGGGAGTGAGTGGGGATGGGTAGGGTGCTCTTTCAAAGGGTTTGTGTAGACTTGATGGGCTGAATGGCCACATTGTGCCCTGTAGGGATTCTATGATTAGAGCAACAGCAACACCTTCAAATAGCTGCGCCATGAGCTGTAAAGCAGTCTGGGGCACCCGGTAGGCACTATATAAAGGCAAATCTTTTCGGTGAACAAGCAGATAGTCGGTCTTTGCTGGTGTTGATCGCGGGACGAATGTTGGCCGAGACACCGGGATAAGTCCCTGCTCCTGGGTTCGATCCAGAGCGAGGAAGAATCCCAGCGGCCAAGAGATCTCTCAGTTTAACATCTGATCCAAATGGACAAGATTGTCCGACACATTCCCCAGATTCCCACAGGCACATTAATGCCAGAAAGGCGAGGTTCAGGAGTTAGTCTGAACAACAAAAAAGGGAAATAAATGATTGAGCCTCAGGAATTTGCGGCTCTCTACTGGACAGGGGGCTGCTGAAATACTGACCTTTTTAAAATGCCAACACGATAAACATGAATTAATGAGAAAAGACCCCGCATATCGGTGATAATCCTGTTTGTGTGTTAGCTGCGGGAAACCTTTAATCTGCGCCTTGTTGCACTGCAAATCCAGGAGGAACATGTGATAAATTTTCAGGTATATTTAATGTTTTAAACACAGCCGATTGTGGCCGGAGGAGGAGGATTTGGCTGCAGTTTGGAGGAGGCCACAAGCCTTGACCTCCGCTTCTTCCCAGATAGCCCACATGTCAGACACAGCACCGGCACTAACGGGGCTCTTACCGGAGAAAAGCGGCCGCCGACAACCGTCCCCGAGAGGCGAGACCCCGACCGCCGAGACCGGCCTCACACCCGAGAGAGTGAGAGACAAGGAGAAAGCGCCGACAAAATGCCCGCCAAAGCGACTCCGCCCCGGACCCTGGATAACTGACAGCCTCCCCGCCCCGGACCCTGGATAACTGACACACGCCCCGCCCCGGACCCTGGATAACTGACAGCCTCCCCGCCCCGGACCCTGGATAACCGACAGCCTCCCCGCCCCGGACCCTGGATAACTGACAGCCTCCCCGCCCCGGACCCTGGATAACTGACACACGCCCCGGACCCTGGATAACTGACAGCCTCCCCGCCCCGGACCCTGGATAACTGACAGCCTCCCCGGACCCTGGATAACTGACAGCCTCCCCGCCCCGGACCCTGGATAACTGACAGCCTCCCCGCCCCGGACCCTGGATAACTGACTGACAGCCTCCCCGCCCCGGACCCTGGATAACTGACACCCGCCCCGCCCCGGACCCTGGATAACTGACAGCCTCCCCGCCCCAGACCCTGGATAACTGACAGCCTCCCCGCCCCGGACCCTGGATAACTGACAGCCTCCCCGCCCCGGACCCTGGATAACTGACAGCCTCCCCGCCCCGGACCCTGGATAACTGACTGACAGCCTCCCCGCCCCGGACCCTGGATAACTGACAGCCTCCCCGCCCCGGACCCTGGATAACTGACTGACAGCCTCCCCGCCCCGGACCCTGGATAACTGACACACGCCCCGCCCCGGACCCTGGATAACTGACACACGCCCCGCCCCGGACCCTGGATAACTGACAGCCTCCACGCCCCGGACCCTGGATAACTGACAGCCTCCCCGCCCCGGACCCTGGATAACTGACTGACAGCCTCCCCGCCCTGGACCCTGGATAACTGACAGCCTCCCCGCCCTGGACCCTGGATAACTGACACCCGCCCCGGACCCTGGATAACTGACACCCGCCTCGGTCCCTGGATAACCGACAGGCTCTCCACCCTGGACCCTGAATAACTGACAGCCTCCCCACCTCGGACCCTGGATAACTGACACATGCCTCGGACCCTGGATAACTGACACACGCACCGCCCCGGACCCTGGATAACTGACACCTCAATGTTGCGCCGACCTGTGAAACCACTCTAAGGCCCATCTACACTATTCCCTTGTCGTCCATATGTCTATC
Organism: Scyliorhinus torazame; assembly: GCF_047496885.1. Taxonomy (NCBI): domain Eukaryota; kingdom Metazoa; phylum Chordata; class Chondrichthyes; order Carcharhiniformes; family Scyliorhinidae; genus Scyliorhinus; species Scyliorhinus torazame. Next base: position 30,537,947 of record NC_092713.1, on the reverse strand, counting down.
CAATGACCATTTGGATGCCCTTAGTGTTGGCGAGTCCACTACTGTTGCAGGCAGGGCATTCCACACCCTTACTACTCTCTGAGTAAAGAACCTACCTCTGACATCTGTCTTATATCTATCTCCCCTCAATTTAAAGCTATGTCCCCTCGTGCTAGACATCACCATCCGAGGAAAAAGGCTCTCACTGTCCGCCCTATCCAATCCTCTGATCATCTTGTATGCCTCAATTAAGTCACCTCTTAACCTTCTTCTCTCTAACAAAAACAGCCTCAAGTCCCTCAGCCTTTCCTCATAAGACCTTCCCTCCATACCAGGCAGCATTCTGGTAAATCTCCTCTGCACCCTTTCCAATGCTTCCACATCCTTCCTCTAATGCGGCGACCAGAATTGCACGCAATACTCCAAATGCGGCCGCACCAGAATTTTGTACAGCTGCAACATGACCTCATGGCTCCGAAACTCAATCCCTCTACCAATAAAAGCTAAATACGAAGTCTTACAACACCAGGTTAAAGTCCAACAGGTTTGTTTCGATGTCACTAGCTTTCGGAGCGCTGCTCCTTCCTCAGGTGAATGAAGAGGTCTGTTCCAGAAACACATATATAGACAAATTCAAAGATGCCAAACAATGCTTGGAATGCGAGCATTAGCAGGTGATTAAATCTTTACAGATCTAGAGATGGGGTAACCCCAGGTTAAAGAGGTGTGAATTGTGTCAAGCCAGGACAGTTGGTAGGATTTCGCAGGCCAGATGGTGGGGGATGAATGTAATGCGACATGAATCCCAGGTCCCGGTTGAGGCCGCACTCATGTGTGCGGAACTTGGCTATAAGCTTCTGCTCGGCAATTCTGCGTTGTTGCGCGTCCTGAAGGCCGCCTTGGAGAACGCTTACCCGGAGGTCAGAGGCTGAATGCCCTTGACTGCTGAAGTGTTCCCCGACTGGAAGGGAACATTCCTGCCTGGTGATTGTCGCGCGATGTCCGTTCATTCGTTGTCGCAGCGTCTGCATGGTCTCGCCAATGTACCACGCTTCGGGACATCCTTTCCTGCAGCGTATGAGGTAGACAACGTTGGCCGAGTCGCACGAGTATGTACCGCGTACCTGGTGGGTGGTGTTCTCACGTGTAATGGTGGTATCCATGTCGATGATCGGGCACATCTTGCAGCTATAATAAAAGTTAACACACCGTACGCCTTCTTAACAACCCTCTCAACCTGGGTGGGAACTTTCAGGGATCTATGTAGATGGACACCAAGATCTCTCTGCTCATCCACACTGCCAAGAATCTTACCATTAGCCCAGTACTCAGTCTTCCTGTTATTCCTTCCAAAATGAATCACCTCACACTTTTCTGCATTAAACTCCATTTGCCACCTCTCAGCCCAGCACTGCAGCTTATCTATGTCCCTCTGTAACTTGTAACATCCTTGCGCACTGTCCACAACTCCACCGACTTTAGTGTCATCTGCAAATTTACTCACCCATCCTTCTACACCCTCCTCCAGGTCATTTATAAACAGCAGTGGCCCCAAAACAGATCCTTTGGTACACCACGAGTAACTGGACTCCAGTCTGAACATTTCCCATCAACCACCACCCTTTGTCTTCTTCCAGCTAGCCAATTTCTGATCCAAACTGCTAAATCACCCTGAATCCCATGCCTCTGTATTTTCTGCAGTAGCCTACCGTGGGGAACCTTATCAAACGCTTTACTGAAATCCATATACACCACATCAACTGCTTTACACTCATCCACGTGTTTGGTCTCCTTCTCAAAGAACTCAATAAGGTTTGTGAGGCACAACCTACCCTTCACAAAACCGTGTTGACTATCTCTAATCAAATTATTCCTTTCCAGATTATTATACATCCTATCTCTTATAAACCTTTCCAAGATTTTGCCCACGACAGAAGTAAGGCTCACTGGTCGATAGTTACCGGGGTTGTATCTACTCCCCTTCTTGAACAAGGGGACAACATTTGCTATCCTCCAGTCTTCTGGCACTATTCCTGTAGACAACGATGACTTAAAGATCAAAGCCAAAGGCTCAGCAATCTCCTCCCTAGCTTCCCAGAGAATCCTAGGATAAATCCCATTGAACCCAGGGGACTTATCTATTTTCACACTTTTCAGAATTGCTAACACCTCCTCCTTATGAACCTTAAGCCCTTCTAGTCTAGTAGCCTGAATCTCAGTATTCTCCTCGACAACATTGTCTTTTTCCTGTGTGAATACTGACGAAAAATATTCATTTAGCACCTCTCCTATCTCCTCGGACTCCAAGCACAGCTTCCCACTACTGTCCTTGACTGGCCCTACTCTTACCCTAGTCATTCATTTATTCCTGACATATCTACAGAAAGCTTTAAGGTTATCCTTGATCCTACCTGCCAAAGGCTTCTCATGTCCCCTCCTGGCTCTTCTTAGCTCTCTCTTTCGGTCCTTCCTAGCTAACTGTAACTCTTGAGCGCCCTAACTGAACCTTCATGTCTGATCTTTACATAAGCCTCCTTCTTCCTCTTGACAAGTGTTTTGACTGCTTTAGTAAACCACAGTTCCCTTGCTCGACCACTTCCTCCCTGCCTGACAGGTACATACTTATCAAGGACACGCAGTAGCTGTTCCTTGAACAAGCTCCACATTTCCATTGTGCCCATCCCCTGCAGTTTTGCTCTCCATCCGATGCATTCTAAGTCTTGCCTCATCGCATCATAATTCCCTTTCCCCCAGATATAACTCTTGCCCTGCGGTATATATCTATCCCTTTCCATCACTAAAGTAAACGTAATCGAATTATGGTCACTATCACCAAAGTGCTCACCTACCTCCAAATATAACACCTGTCCTGGTTCATTACCCAGTACCAAATCCAATATGGCCTCGCCTCTCATTGGCCTATCTACATACTGTGTCAGGAAACCCTCCTGCACACATTGGACAAAAACGGACCCATCTAAAGTACTCGAACTATAGCGTTTCCAGTCAATATTTGGAAGGTTAAAGTCCCCCATAACAACTACACTGTTGCTTTCGCTCCTATCCAGAATCATCTTTGCAATCCTTTCCTCTACATCTCTGGAACTTTTCGGAGGCCTATAGAAAACCCCTAACAGGGTGACCTCTCCTTTCCTGTTTCTAACCTCAGCCCATACTACCTCAGTAGATGAGTCCTCATCAAACGTCCTTTCTGCCACCGTAATACTGTCCTTGACTAACAATGCCACCCCTCCCCCTCTTTTACCACCTTCCCTGAGCTTACTGAAATATCTAAACCCCGGCACCTGCAACAACCATTCCTGTCCCTGTTCTAGCCATGTCTCCGAAATGGCCACAACATCAAAGTCCCAGGTACCAACCCATGCCGCAAGTTCACCCACCTTATTCCGGATGCTCCTGGCATTGAAGAAGACACACTTTAAACCACCTTCCTGCAACTTTGAAACCTTACTCATGACCTCACTACTCTCAACCTCCTGTATACTGGAGCTACAATTCAGGTTCTCAAGCCCCTGCTGAACTAGTTTAAACCCTCCCGAAGAGCATTAGCAAATTTCCCCCCTAGGATATTAGTACCCCTCTGGTCCAGGTGTAGACCATCCCATTTGTAGAGGTCCCACCAACCCCAGAATGAGCCCCAATTTTCCAGAAATCTGAAACCCTCCCTCCTGCACCATCCCTGTAGCCACGTGTTCAACTCCTCTCTCTCCCTATTCCTCGCCTCGCTATCACGTGGCACGGGTAACAACCCAGCGATAATAACTCTGTTTGTCCTTGATCTAAGTTTCCACCCTAACTCCATGAATTTCTCCCTTACATCCCAATCCCTTTTCCGACCTATGCCATTGGTACCTATGTGGACCACGACTTGGGGCTGCTCCCCCTCCCCCTTAAAAACACGATCTGAGACATCACGCACCCTGGCACCTGGGAGGCAACACACCAACCGTGAGTCTCTCTTGTTCCCACATCATTTCCTGTCTATCCCCCTAACTATGGAGTCTCCAATAACTAATGCTCTAATCCACTCCCCCCTTCCCTTCTGAGCAACAGGGACAGATTCTGTGCCAGAGACCTGTACCCCATGGTTTACCCCTGATAAGTCCCCCCCCCCGCAACAGTATCCAAAGCGGTATACTTGTTACTAAGGGGAACGACCACAGGGGATCCCTGTACTGACTGCTTCCTCCCAGCCCCTCTCACCGTCACCCATCTATCTTTATTCTTCGGAGTAACTACATCCCTGAAGCTTCTATCTATGACCACCTCTGCCTCCCGAATGATTCAAAGTTCATCCAGCTACAGCTCCAGTTTCCTAATGCGGTTTCTGAGGAGCTGGAGATGGGTCCACTTCCCACAGATGAAATCAGCAGGGACACTGACGGCGTCCCTCACCTCAAACATTCTGCAGGAGGAACATTGCACTCCCTTCCCTGCCATCCCCTCTCGATAAAAAAAGAAAAAGAAAGAGCTTACCTGTTATTCACTCCCCTTCTCAGCAAGCACTCATTCAGCAACCTCTGCATCCCGCACGATAACGCCGGAGGGAAAATAAAAGAAAAACTACTTACCAGTCACCAGCCAATCCCTTACCTGTAGGCATCACAGTTCAACTTCTTTCTACTTCTACCTACCCTCAAGCCTTTCTCTTGATCTTTGCAGCGGTTGTTTATTTTTGGTTAGAGGAGGGGGTCGGGAGGGAAACACTGAAGAAGTGTTTCGGGTTTAAGTGTCACTTGACAACAGCTCCTGCACAAACCACCTTCAAGTTAGGGTGAGCACAACAGACGTATGCAAATTTCCCCCGCAACAGCTAATCAGCAGCTCCGCTCTACTGCCCTCTGCTGGATGAAGTGACAGCCTCCCCGTCCCGGATCCTGGATAACTGACACCCGCCCCAGACTCTGGATAACTGACAGCCTCCCCGCCCAGGACCCTGAATAACTGATTGCCTCCCCGCCCCGGACCCTGGATAGGTGACAGCCTCCCCGCCTGGATAACTGACACCCGCCCCGGACTCTGGATAACTGACAGCCTCCCCGCCCCGGACCCTGGATAGGTGACAGCCTCCCCGCCCCGGATCCTGAATAACTGACACCTGCCCCGGACTCTGGATAACTGACAGCCTCCCCGCCCATACCCTGGATAACTGACAGCCTCCCCGCCCAGGACCCTGAATAACTGATAGCCTCCCCGCCCAGGACCCTGAATAACTGATAGCCTCCTCGCCCCGGACCCTCGATGAGACCCAGGATAACCTACAACTGCCCTGGACCCTGGATAACCGACACTTGTCCCGGACCCTGGATAACTGACAGGCTTCCCACGCCGGACCCTGGATAACTGACAGCCTCCCATCCCTGGACCCGGGATAACTGACAGCCTCCCTGACCCAGAGCCTGGATAACGCACGGCCTCCCTGCCATGGATCCTGTATAAACGACACCCGCCCCGCCCTGGACCCTGGATAACTGACAGCCTCCCCACCCTGGACCCTGGATAACCAACAACATCCCTGCCCCGGACATTGGATAATTGACATCAGTGGGAGGCCTAGTGATATTGTCCTTGGACTAGCAATCCAGGGACCCAAGGTAATGCTCTGAATGGTGAAAATTGAATTAATTTTTTAAAAATTTGGAATTAAAAGTCCAATGATGACCATGAAACCATTGTCAATTGTCATAAAACGCCATCTGGTTCACTAATGTCGTTTAGGGAAGGAAATCTATCAACTTTACCTGATCTGGTCTACATGTGACTCCAGAACCACAGCAACACGATTGCCAGTGATGCCCACATCTGTGAATGAATAAATAAAACACCTCCCACCACCAACCCTTTATCATTCATATCTCCCTGGCCCCAGACCCTGGATAACCACACCTCCTGCCCTAGACAATTAACACTTACGAACATATGTACGTTCTTCTTTTCTGTTTTATTTGTTTTTATATAAGGCGGGAACCGGAAGTTCGACCCGCGGACCTCTGGCAAGTCCCCCCCCCCAACCAATAAATTCTGGTGGAGAGGAAACCCGAGACACTACACGTGTAGTGTCTCCCACCCGCCCTCCTCCTCTAACCTAATAATAAGACCCATTGGTGTAAGGTAAGTGTCATATTATATTATTATTATATTATTAGCATTGTGCAGGTCAAGGTTCGGAGGTGGAGGAGCAGTCTCTGTCAGCGAGAGAACCTGAGAACATCTAAGACCTGCATCAATCAGAAGGTAAGAAGGTAAGTAAGTGATTTTTACTTATTTTTACTTTTATACCTTTTTTCAAATTGTGTGTGTCGGGGGGAAACTGAAGTGACATCACAGAAAAGCTGTGGCCAGAGTGGCTGGTTGGGATTCTAACCTAAATTTTTAAAAAATTGAGTATTTGGTAACTAATTAAATATAATAACTTAATTATAATTTCGAGGATATCTAAGCCAGAGATCGGAGAGTATTATAGTTAGCTATCGCATTTCTATTAGAAATCTAGTGCTAGGAAACAGATAGTTGACAGTAACTTTGAAATTTAAAAAAAAGTATTTTAAAAAAAGACAAATTTTAATTTTAATTAATTGACGCAATGTCAGTTAGAGGGGTGCTGTGCTCTGACTGTGAGATGTGGCAGGTCCGGGAGGCTTCCAGCGTCCCGGATGGCTTCATCTGCAGAAAGTGCACCCAACTGGAGCTCCTCACAGACCGCATGGTTCGGTTGGAGCAGCAATTGGATGCACTTAGGAGCATGCAGGTGGCGGAAAGCGTCATAGATCGCAGTTATGTAAATGTGGTCACACCCAAGGTGCAGGCAGAGAAATGGGTGACCACCAGAAAGGGCAGGCAGTCAGTGCAGGAATCCCCTGTGGTTGTCCCCCTCTCGAACAGATATACCCCTTTGGATACTGTCGGGGGGGATAGCCTATCAGGGGAAAACAGCAGCAGCCAGAGCAGTGGCACCACGGCTGGCTCTGATGTTCAGAAGGGAGGGTCAAAGCGCAGAAGAGTAATAGTAATAGGGGACTCTATAGTCAGGGGCACAGATAGGCGCTTCTGTGGACGTGAAAGAGACTCCAGGATGGTATGTTGCCTCCCTGGTGCCAGGGTCCAGGATGTCTCCGAACGGGTAGAGGGAATCCTGAAGGGGGAGGGCAAACAGGCAGAGGTCGTTGTACATATTGGTACTAACGACATAGGCAGGAAGGGGCATGAGGTCCTGCAGCAGGAGTTCAGGGAGCTAGGCAGAAAGTTAAAAGACAGGACCTCGAGGGTTGTAATCTCGGGATTACTCCCTGTGCCACGTGCCAGTGAGGCTAGAAATAGGAAGATAGAGCAGATAAACACGTGGCTAAACAGCTTGTGTAGGAGGGAGGGTTTCCGTTATCTGGACCACTGGGAGCTCTTCCGGGGCAGGTGTGACCTGTATAAGAAGGACGGGTTGCATCTAAACCGAAGAGGCATAAATATCCTGGCCGCGAGGTTTGCTAGTGTCACACGGGAGGGTTTAAACTAGTATGGCAGGGGGGTGGGCACGGGAGCAATAGGTCAGAAGGTGAGAGCATTGAAGGAGAACTAGGGAATAGGGACAGTGTGGCTCTGAGGCAGAGCAGACAGGGAGAAGTTGCTGAACACAGCGGGTCTGGTGGCCTGAAATGCATATGTTTTAATGCAAGGAGCATTACGGGTAAGGCAGATGAACTTAGAGCTTGGATTAGTACTTGGAACTATGATGTTGTTGCCATTACAGAGACCTGGTTGAGGGAAGGGCAGGATTGGCAGCTAAACGTTCCAGGATTTAGATGTTTCAGGCGGGATAGAGGGGGATGTAAAAGGGGAGGCGGAGTTGCGCTACTTGTTCGGGAGAATATCACAGCTATACTGCGAGAGGACACCTCAGAGGGCAGTGAGGCTATATGGGTAGAGATCAGGAATAAGAAGGGTGCAGTCACAATGTTGGGGGTATACTACAACATACAGGCCTCCCAACAGCCAGCGGGAGATAGAGGAGCAGATAGGTAGACAGGTTCTGGAAAAGAGTAAAAAAAACAGGGTTGTGGTGATGGGAGACTTCAACTTCCCCAATATTGACTGGGACTCACTTAGTGCCAGGGGCTTAGACGGGGCGGAGTTTGTAAGGAGCATCCAGGAGGGCTTCTTAAAACAATATGTAAACAGTCCAACTAGGGAAGGGGCGGTACTGGACCTGGTATTGGGGAATGAGCCCGGCCAGGTGGTAGATGTTTCAGTAGGGGAGCATTTCGGTAACAGTGACCACAATTCAGTAAGTTTTAAAGTACTGGTGGACAAGGATAAGAGTGGTCCGAGGATGAATGTGCTAAATTGGGGGAAGGCTAATTATAACAATATTAGGCGGGAACTGAAGAAAATAGATTGGGGGCGGATGTTTGAGGGCAAATCAACATCTGACATGTGGGAGGCTTTCAAGTGTCAGTTGAAAGGAATACAGGACCGGCATGTTCCTGTGAGGAAGAAAGATAAATACGGCAATTTTCGGGAACCTTGGATGACGAGTGATATTGTAGGCCTCGTCAAAAAGAAAAAGGAGGCATTTGTCAGGGCTAAAAGGCTGGGAACAGACGAAGCCTGTGTGGCATTTTAGGAAAGTAGGAAGGAACTTAAGCAAGGAGTCAGGAGGGCTAGAAGGGGTCACGAAAAGTCATTGGCAAATAGGGTTAAGGAAAATCCCAAGGCTTTTTACACGTACATAAAAAGCAAGAGGGTAGCCAGGGAAAGGGTTGGCCCACTGAAGGATAGGCAAGGGAATCTATGTGTGGAGCCAGAGGAAATGGGCGAGGTACTAAATGAATACTTTGCATCAGTATTCACCAAAGAGAAGGAATTGGTAGATGTTGAGTCTGGAGAAGGGGGTGTAGATAGCCTGGGTCACATTGTGATCCAAAAAGACGAGGTGTTGGGTGTCTTAAAAAATATTAAGGTAGATAAATCCCTAGGGCCTGATGGGATCTACCCCAGAATACTGAAGGAGGCTGGAGAGGAAATTGCTGAGGCCTTGACAGAAATCTTTGGATCCTCGCTGTCTTCAGGGGATGTCCCGGAGGACTGGAGAATAGCCAATGTTGTTCCTCTGTTTAAGAAGGGTAGCAAGGATAATCCCGGGAACTACAGGCCGGTGAGCCTTACTTCAGTGGTAGGGAAATTACTGGAGAGAATTCTTCGAGACAGGATCTACTCCCGTTTGGAAGCTAATGGACGTATTCGTGAGAGGCAGCACGGTTTTGTGAAGGGGAGGTCGTGTCTCGCTAACTTGATAGAGTTTTTCGAGGAGGTCACTAAGATGATTGATGCAGGTAGGGCAGTAGATGTTGTCTATATGGACTTCAGTAAGGCCTTTGACAAGGTCCCTCATGGTAGACTAGTACAAAAGGTGAAGTCACACGGGATCAGGGGTGAGCTGGCAAGGTGGATACAGAACTGGCTAGGCCATAGAAGGCAGAGAGTAGCAATGGAGGGATGCTTTTCTAATTGGAGGGCTATGACCAGTGGTGTTCCACAGGGATCAGTGCTGGGACCTTTGCTCTTTGTAGTATATATAAATGATTTGGAGGAAAATGTAACTGGTCTGATTAGTAAGTTTGCAGACGACACAAAGGTTGGTGGAATTGCGGATAGCGATGAGGACTGTCTGAGGATACAGCAGGATTTAGATTGTCTGGAGACTTGGGCGGAGAGATGGCAGATGGAGTTTAATCCGGACAAATGTGAGGTAATGCATTTTGGAAGGTCTAATGCAGGTAGGGAATATACAGTGAATGGTAGAACCCTCAAGAGTATTGAAAGTCAAAGAGATCTAGGAGTACAGGTCCACCGGTCACTGAAAGGGGCAACACAGGTGGAGAAGGCAGTCAAGAAGGCATACGGCATGCTTGCCTTCATTGGCCGGGGCATTGAGTATAAGAATTGGCAAGTCATGTTGCAGCTGTATAGAACCTTAGTTAGGCCACACTTGGAGTATAGTGTTCAATTCTGGTCGGTACACTACCAGAAGGATGTGGAGGCTTTAGAGAGGGTGCAGAAGAGATTTACCAGAATGTTGCCTGGTATGGAGGGCATAAGCTATGAGGAGCGATTGAATAAACTCGGTTTGTTCTCACTGGAACGAAGGAGGTTGAGGGGAGACCTGATAGAGGTCTACAAAATTATGAGGGGCATAGACAGAGTGGATAGTCAGAGGCTTTTCCCCAGGGTAGAGGGGTCAATTACTAGGGGGCATAGGTTTAAGGTGAGAGGGGCAAGGTTTAGAGTAGATGTACGAGGCAAGTTTTTTACGCAGAGGGTAGTGGGTGCCTGGAACTCGCTACCGGAGGAGGTAGTGGAAGCAGGGACGATAGGGACATTCAAGGGGCATCTTGACAAATATATGAATAGGATGGGAATAGAAGGATACGGACCCAGGAGGTGTAGAAGATTGTAGTTTAGTCGGGCAGCATGGTCGGCACGGGCTTGGAGGGCCGAAGGGCCTGTTCCTGTGCTGTACATTTCTTTGTTCTTTGTTCACACAAACGGATTAGGAGCAGGAGTAGGTCACTCGAGCCTGCTCTGCCATTCAGTTAGATCGCAGAAATCATCGAACCCTCCAAAAGAGCACTCTACCTGGGCCCACCCCCCCGCCCTATCCCTGTAACCCTGCGCATTGATCATGGCCAATCCACCTGACCTGTACATCTTTGGACTGTGGGAGGAAACCGGAGCACCCGGAGGAAACCCACGCAGGCACGGGGAGAACGTGCAGACTCCACACAGACAATGACCCAAACCGGGAATCGAACCTGGGACCCTGGAGTTGTGAAGCAACAGTGCTATCCACTTGGGCTACCGTGCTGCCCAACCTTTCAGTCCTTAGCTGTACCTTCAAAATATTGAAAGATTCTGCTTCCAACGCCTTTTGAGGAAGAGCTCCAAAGATTCACGACCATCTGAAAGAAACCATTTCTCCTCATCTCTGAGCGACCCCTGATTTTTAAAGTGACCCCTAGTTCTAGATTCTCCCACAGGAGGAAACATCCTTTCCACATCCACCCTGTCAAGATTCCTCAGGATCCTATACGTTTCAATCAAGTCACCTTCTAAACTCCAGCGGACACAACCCTAAACTTGCCAACCTTTCCTCATAAGGCAACCCACCCATTCTTGGCATTAGTCTAAACTGCTTCAAATGCATTTACACCCTTCGTTAAATAAGGAAACCAGTTCTGTACACAATACTCCAGATGAGGTCTCAGCAGTGCCCTGTACAACTGAAAAATAACCTCCTTTACTTTTGCATTCAATTCTCCTCACAATAAATGATAACATTCTACTCGCTTTCCTAATCACTTGTTGTACCTACGTACCAGCCTTTTGTGATTCATGCACTAGGACACCCAGATCCCTCCGCATTTCAGTGCTCTGCAATCTCTCACTACTTAGATAATAAGCTTCTGCGACGTCCGGTGGCGACATGTAGGTCGCACATTGGGTGGCTCCTGCCAGAGTCCTTGGCATTTGGCCTTTTTCACCAGTTTGTAGGGGAGAATTCGCATGGATACCTGTCCCAATTGAAAGTTGGTTATGGGAGGATGTTTAAGTACCACAGAAGGAATACTTTGAAGAAAGGTGCGAGCATTAGTCTGCTGGCAGGGCCGAGTTCAGTGAGGAGTATGGTGGGAGGAAAGATACCGGAGGTGGGCTCTCTGGGTGGGGCTGCTTCAGTAACAATGGATGCGCTAGTGGAGGTGATGGCGGCTGAGTTTGAGAAGCAGTTCAGTAAACAGTTCGAGTGGCATGGGAGGGAAATGCTGGAGAGTTTTAAGCAGCTGGTGGAGGACTCGTTGGCCACGATAAAGGAGGCGGTTGGAAGGCCATTGGAGACAGTCCGGGAGCATGGTGAGGTGTTGAAGGGGGTGGAGGCGGCACTGTTGAGCCACAGTGACCAGCTCGTGTGTCTGGAGGCCGAGCTGTTGAAGGTGGAGGACAGTAATACGGGCGAGAGCTATTGCTCCTTTGAAGAGCTTGAGGGCTGATGTGGTGCTGTTGCAGGAGACTTATTTTTCACTTGTGTGTGAAGGACCAGGTAAGGCTCCATAAGGGTTGGGCAAGCATGGTAACACAGTGGTTATTACTGTTGTTTCACAACGCCTGGGTCCCAGGTTCGATTCCCGCTTGGGTCACTGTCTGAGCGGAGTCTGCACGTTCTCCCCGTGTCTGCGTGGGTTTCCTCCAGGTGCTCCGGTTTCCTCCCACAGTCCCAAAAGACGTGCTTGTTAGATGAATTGAACGTTCTGAATTCTCCCTCTGTGTACCCGAACAGGCATCGGAGTGTGGCAACTCTGGGATTTTCACATTAACTTCATTGCAGTGTTAATTGTGACAATAATAAAAATCATTATCATAAGCCAGGTATTTTACTCAGGCTTTGATAGTAGGGCCCAGGGGGTGGCAACCCTGATCAATGAAAGAATCTGAATTCAGGTGCAGATGGTGGTGGCGGATCAGGGTGCAGATATGTATGAGTACCGCGCACGGCACCACTGGAGCCACTAGGGGAGCAGATATGTGATGGTGTCGGGGTGTTGGAGAGCAGATCGGCAGTTTTGGTTAATATATAGGCTCCAAATTGGGATGATATAATGTTTATGAAGAGGTGGTGGTGACTATTCCGGATATGATACGCATCAATTGATCCTGGGTGGTGATTGGAATATGGTTTTGGATCCGAAGATCAACTGCTCCAAGCTGAAGTCATTGTCCCCTTTGGAGGGGGGGAGGGTGTTGCCGGCGTTTATGAGAGAGGTGGGGACGCGGATCACTGTTGGTTTCTGCACCCAGGGGGTAAGGGGTTCTCCTTTTTCTCGCCGGTGTTTAAAGTTTACTCGGGCATTGATTCCTTTATTGTGGGGAGGTCTTTATTACTGGGATTTCGGGGAGCGGAATATTGTGCTATTGCTACTTCTGGTCATGCCCCGCATCTGTAGAGGTGGTGCCAGATGGAGTTTAGATGTAGGGCTGTTCGCAGGTCTGGGGTTTTGTGCGAGCGTTGCGAGGGCAATTGATGAGTATGTAGGGTTTAGCAAAAATGGAACGTTTTTGCCCACGCCTCTATGGGAGGCGTTGATGGCGGTGGTGTGTGGGGATATAATTGTATATAAGGTGCAGGTTGATAGGGAGACTAGGGAGGAGCACCAGCGGCTGGTGGATGACATTTTGGAGGTACATGTTAAATATGCGGAGGTCCCCACCAGCAGACACAGTTTAATATGGTGACTGCGGCTAAGATGGTGCATTTGCTGCGGAGGGCTCGGGGACAATGTACGAATATGGTAGAAGGCTAGCCGCTTGTTGGCTGGCCAGTTAAAGTGGCAGCTGTCTTCCTGAGTTTGTTCAGGTGCAGAATATGGGAGGTAGGCTAGTGGCCGCACCTGAGAAGGTGAATGGGGTGTTTGAGGCGTTCTATGACAGATTGTATAGGTTGGAACCACCAGAGGACGAGTCGGACATGGGGGTATTTTTGGAGGGGTTGGAGTGTCCTACATAGAAGGAGGAAGATCTGGAATGGTTAGAAGAGCCACTGGGGGCAGAGGAGGTTTAGAAGGCAATCGGAAATATACGAGACACAGAATTCCTGGTGGAATTTTATAAAACGTTTGCCAACCGATTAATAGCGCTTGCGAGTGGAGGCATTTGAGGCCTCAATGGCTCGAGGGTCACTCATGAGACGATGATGTAGGCACCCATCTCACTCCTTCTAAAGAAGGATAAGAACCTGGTGGAGTGTGGCTTTTATCGGCTAATCTCTTTATTGAATAGAGACTCTAATATCCTGGTGAAATGCTGCCGCTCAGATTAGAGTGTCTCCCGGGCATTGTTCTTGAGGATCGAACAAGGTTTGTGAAGGGTAGGCAGTTGTCCTCAAATGTGCGGCGCGTGTTAAATGTGGTTTTCTCTCCCTATTGGTAGAGGGGGGTGCAAGAGGTCATTTTGGCGCTGGACGCAGGAAAGGCCTTTGAAAGGGGAGTGGAACTATTTGTTTGCAGTGTTGCAGTGGTTTGGGATTGGGTCCAAGATTGGGTCGTAGATGAGACTGTTATACAGGGGACCCAAGGCTTGTTTTTGCATGAATAGTATTAGTTTGAAGCATTTACAGTTGCACAGGGGAACGAGGCAGGGATTCTCCATGTCCCCTCTCTTAGTTGCGTTGACAATTGGGCCTTTGGCCATCTCCATCGCATTATACTTCAGTACACTCCAGAGACATCTAGATTTGGGAGTCCAGATATATTTGTTCTGAACTCTCTTTGAATCTCCACCTTGAATGCCCCTTCCACTCCTCTGATTTGCCTTCAAGTTGCTGCTTCTGGTCCACATTTGCCTAACTACATCTCAGCTTAGTAATAGTGGCCTTTCCCCAATTTAAAAGATTTCATTCTTGGTCTATTTCAATCCTTTTCCATTACTACACTAAATGTAACTGAATCACTTGGCTGAAATTCAACCCCAGTTGGAGGCCTGTACGGAGGAGAGTAGGTGCAAACATTCGCGACAATAGTTTGGTGGCACTATTCTGCACCCCTCCCAGGCCATTTTCCCAGAGGCAGGATGGGGGTCACATGATGTTATTGGGTTGCAAAACTAAAGAGAGTAACAAATTAACCAGGGGACAAATTAAAAGGGGCCACTCCCAGTAGGAGCACAGCCCAAAAATAACAAAAGAGAAACGCAAACTTAAAAACATCAAATCAAAATGTACAAAGGAGGGTCGATAAAACAGCCCAACCCCTACGGTGCCCACCGAGCATGGAAGGCAGTGGGGTCACAAGAGCCACAAACAGCAGGTAACCAATTGAGATGAGTTAATTGGCCTTAATTGACCATGACAAAGGGTTCAGGAGTAGGTCAGGTGTCTGAAGATGGCCTCAAGGTGGTAGACGTTAAACTCCGATGTAACTCTATAATAAGAACGAACAAGCAAGTCTTGAGTTCTTTAACTCCAAGTTTATTGTGTGTCGGAGTCACTTCCTCAACTACAAAACAGTGCCACCTGTGTCGCCTTTATATATTGGTGCAGTCTATTAAACAATATGTGCAATCTATTAAACAATTAAAACCCCAGTTCTAACTTAACTACTAGGGAGCATTGACTCTTTGCTAACAGTAAACCGGGGAGAGGCCCTCCCCACCTGAGCTGCGTCCACAGGCTGTCCTGCAGATGGTCTGCATTATGGCAGCCCAGCTGCTGAGGCCATTTTGCAGACAGGGTGCCTCACATATGACTGTTATGTTGGCCCTCCAACTTTGAGACTCAATCTGCTGCCATCCTTAATTGGCCAGCAAGCACAACCTCCGTTTGCTAATTGGCTAATTCAGAGAAAATCACTGCTGGCCAATGACTGAAAATGACTGTTTTGCCCACACAGAATCGTGATCCTTATTTGACCCAAGTTTCAGGATCCCAACCCAATCCTGCCCATGGTCTCTACCACCAAAATGTTCCCCCACTTCTACCCTTTCCACTTGTTCAGCTTCATTTATCTGGGTGGTTGGGCATGGGTTGCAACTCTGTCAACATAAGCAAGAAGATGTCACACGTTCCACTAAAAATGGATGTCGGTGCAAGTAAGTTCAATTTTCCAAAAATAATTTTATTGGATTTTTATAGTGAGTGCACATAGATAGATAGAAGATAGGAGGAGCCCTTTTGGCCTTTCGAGCCTGCTCCACCATTCATCATGATCATGGCTGATCATCCAACTCAATAGCCTAATCCTGCTTTCTCCCCATAGTCTTTGATCCCATTCTCCCCAAGTGCTATATCCAGCCGCCTCTTGAATATATTCAATGTTTTAGCATCAACTACTTCATGTGGTAATGAATTCCACAGGCTCACCACTCCTGTCTGAAGAAATGTCTCCTCATATCTGTCTGAAATGGTTTACCCTGAATCCTCAGACTGACCCCTGGTTCTGGACACACCCACCATTGGGAACATCTTCCCTGCATCTACCCTGTCTAGTCCTGTTAGAATTTTATAAGTCTCTATGAGATGCCCCCTCATTCTTCTGAAGTCCACAATAAACACTCCCAACCTAGTCAATCTCTCCTCATATGACAGTCTCGCCATTCCTGGAATCAGTCTGGTAAACCTTTGCTGCACTCCCTCGAGAGCAAGAACATCCTTCCTCAGAAAAGGAGATCAAAACTGCACACAATACTCCAGGTGTGTCATCACCAAGGCGCTGTATAATTGCAGAAACACATCCCTGCTTCTATACTCGAAACCTCTTGCAATGAAGGCCAACATACCATTAGCCTTCTTTACCGCCTGCTGCACCTGCATGCTTACCTTCAGCGACTGGTGCACAAGGACACCCAGGTCCCGCTGCACACTCCCCTCTCCCAATTTACAACCATTCAGGTAGTAATCTGCCTACCTGTTTTTGCTTCCAAAGTGAATAACTTCTCACTTATCCAAATTATACTGCATCTGCCATTGGTTTGCCCACTCACCCAACCTGTCCAGATCATGCAGTAGGATTACTGCATCTTCGTCACAATTCACCCTCCCACATAACTTGGTATCATCTGAAAACATTGAGATGTTACATTTTGTTCCCTCATCCACATCATTAATATATATTGTAAATAGCTGGGGTCCCAGCACCGATCCCTGTGGTACCCCACTAGTTACTGCCTGTCAATTTGAAAAGGGCCCATTAATCCATACTCTTTGTTTCCTCTCTGTCAACCAGTTTTCTATCCACCTCAATACATTTCCCCCAAAAGCCATTCGCTTTAATTTTGCACAATAATCTCTTATGTGGGACTTTGTCAAACACCTTCTGAAAGTCCAAATATATCACATCGACTGGCTCCCCCTTGTCAACTGTACTGGTTACATCTTCAAAGAATTCCAACAGATTTGTTAAGCATGATTTTCCCTTCATAAATCCATGCTGACTCTGACTGATCCTGCCACTGCTTTCTAAATGTTCTGCTATAAAGTCCTTGATAATGGATTCAAGCATTTTCCCCATTACCGATGTTAGGCTTACTGGTGTATAATTCCCTGCTTTCTCTCTACCTCCCGTTTTGAATATCGGAGTGACGTGAGCTACCCTCCAATCTGCAGAGACAGATCCAGAGTCTATAGAATCCCGGAAGATGACCACCAATGCATCCACTATTTCCAGAGCCACCTCCTTAAGGACTCTGGGATGCAGAATCATGTCTTGTTGTGTTATGCCACTTTTATCTGGAAGGGTTGGTAAAATATATTAGTGTATCCGGATTTTAATAAATAGGCTGGAAACCAAACAATATCAAATCAGGAAGTTTACCACTTAACCTAGCTAATTATCACAAACTGGTAAAAGATCATTTGGCTGTTCATAAAAAAAAATCATTGGATTTTTCTGGAAACAAATTATGATTCTCCATCACAAGTCACCGGATGTGCTTCATTAGCCGACAGAAAGTATTTTAATCATTTTCTATAATCTGCCATAAATTACTTTTTTTTTGTGTATTTTAATTAATGGCAGTAAAGTTGAAAATATATTAGAAACATTGAGGTGGAATTTTCCGCTGATGGATTTTCCACTCCCGCCGAAGTCAATGGACTTTTGAATGGTTTGCCGCATTTTCCAGCCCCACCACCTCAATGACAGAGCCATAAAACCCAGCCCATTATGTAAGGTTTCAAAGTAAAGATATTGTGAACTGCAATATGTTCACTTGCATTGTTACCTCATGAGAGCAATGGACTGGGCTCCATATTTAAAGAGCACCTGGACAGACATTCAGTGACTACAGGCCGGGACCTCTGGATTCTGCATCAACCTGAATGTCACAGAGCAGTCAACGTCTGGCCCTCCCTGCAGACTCTGCTCTTGGCTTTCCAGGAAAGGCGGGAGGTGCTGTTTTCCAGCGATGGCAGCAGGAGGTTTCCCACCTGGCCACCATAGTCTAGCCAGAGGTCGCAGTGGAGGTTAGCGCCTGTGGGATCCACAGGAGAACAACCCAGCATGCAGGAAATGGATGAATGATTTTCTGCGTTCCATCAGGGTAAGTATACTCACTGTAAAGTGTCACTAAAAAGGGCATCAGGCAGTGTAAATATGTGAATGCACAAGGATGTCTGACAGGACTGACCCGCTGATGGGACATGTACACTGAATGTGTGCCAGCCACTTCACGCTGACACTCTTCTATCAGATGCGAGAGCTTCATAGCCGACTTAGACTTGCATGCTACTAAACGAGTCATGCAACCCTTGGGATGACACTCAATCCCTCTGTCTTTTTGCAGGACAAGAGCACACACAACAGGAGGGGGCCAGCCAAGACTATAGGTGGATTTCCAGCATTCGAGTCGGCACCCTTTTCGAGGAGGAGGCCACCAAACTAGCTGGACAGGAACCAGGACCATGCCTGTGCTGAAGGCAAGATAGGACACGCCCAGGAGGTGAGTTAGGGTGGCTCCAGTCTGCAGCTGTCAATGCACCTACATCCAAACACATTTCTTTAATTCAGGAGCCTGTGTAGGTATTCACTTTTCTCCATTCCAGGCACAGAATGAAAAGGGAGTGACAAAAGAGGCAGAGCAGCCACCGAACCAGACCCAACACCATCTCTGAGGATGGTCAGAATCCTCAGACGATGCACCATCGTCTGCACCCTCCACCAGCACACAGACCTTCACCTCAGTGGGTACATGTTTTGGGTCACAGTCTGGTCAACACATCACTGATGTGGATCCACAGCTGACGGAGGGAGTGATAGCCAAGGTATCTGACACTCGGGAGACCCAGGCGCAGCAGAAAAACAGTGGTTGCTGGATATGAACTTGGGCCTGCTCTCCATTGTTCTAACCATGAATGCAATGAAACAGTGGCTCGGTAAGATGGGGATGAGGCTCCTTGAGCTCCCCTTCAGGTGCCCTTTCTTCTCAAGGAGTTGCCATCGAGCACCCATAGGGAGGAGTGCCAGTTAGACTCCCTGGGGTCATCAGTTCAGGACACTCCAAGGGTGCTCTGCCACTCCACCTCCCCTTTGCCAGTGATCCCTTTGCAGTTCAGGCCAATAAGGGTACACCTGCATCTGAGCAGGAGACCCTCAACAGACTAGGAACTCTTGGCCTTGGGCCATGAGAGGACGTCTACCAAAGTCATCACAGGCAAAGGGGCAAAGCAGTCAGTAAGCTACCTCCACCTCAGCTGTGGATGTTAGGGCTGTGTTGCTAACTTTTGGTTGGTTCTCTTGGCTCTGTTTTATAACCTTTGCTCTCGAGTCGCCAGGTATCTTTATACCGCCATGAGGTTCACGTCCAAGTAATGATCAATAACTCAACACACCAATTAGTAAGATTCAAATCAAAGCACATTTATTATACACAGTAATCGCTACTCATGCACAAATTCTACATCTAAGCTACTTCTACAACTAACAGGCCTATACTTAACTTCGGACTGGCCCACCAGGTCAGGGGAACAAATGGCCTTTCGTTCGGAATCTGAAACTGCGGGATTCAAAGCCGGTATGGACTGGTAGCTAGGAGTGCCTATCTCGTAGCGAGCGTCGACTTGAGACTTACTTCAGGGATGTGGCAGCTTGGACCGTTCATTCTCAGGGGTTGCATCGCGTTGCTGAGTGACCCGGTCAAGGAGAACGATTTGAACTTGGGGCTTAACTTTTATAGTCCCCAGGTGCTTCCCGCCTTTCGGGGCAGACCCTGTACCTGGTTCTAGGTGATTGGACTTTGTTCCAATCGCTTGGTTCGATTTCTCCAATACTGGAGCGGTTCCCTGATTAATGGTCGGTCTTGAGGTGTTCGTTAACCTCCTTTGTGTTGGCTCCTGCTGGCGCCGGGGAGTCTGGCTTAGTTTTGTGTGTCCCAAATGTTGCTATTGTTCCCGGGGATTGCTCATTAGTATGTAGATGGCTGCTACATTATTATGCTGATGGACGCTGGTATCGATGCTGTCTGGGCTTTTGCAGAGTTAAATACACAGCAAACCTGCACCTGCTGGTTTCTGCCTGTGTTGGCTGAATTTCCCTTCAGCCTTTGCCGTTCGCCATTTTAAATCGGGACTTGGCCAACTTAGGTGGCTACAGCTGCACCTAGACATAGCAATAGAAGAAGAAAGGTAAAGACGTTTTGAAGACACAAAGGTCTTGGTTGTTGTGATTTTTTTTTCCTTTAAGCATGCAGGTCCAGTAGGTGGTGAAAAAGGCAAATGATATGTTGGCCTTCATAGTGAGAGGAGTGAAGAACAGGAGCAGTGATAGCTTGCTGCAGTTGTACAGGGTCTTGGTGAGACCACTCCTGGAATATTGTATGCAGTTTGGTCTCCTTACCTGAGGAAGGATGTTCTTGCTATGGAGGGGGTGCAGCAATGGTTTACCAGACTGATTCCTGGGATGGTGGCACTGATAGGATGGTGGGACTGACGTATAAGGAGAGATTGAGTTGGATTGTATTCGCTGAAGTTCAGAAGAATCAGGGAGGATCTCCTAGAAATCTATAACATTCTAACAAGACTAGATAGAATAGATGCAGGAAGGGCTCACTATCTAAGGATTCAGGGTAAACCATTTATAATAATAATCTTTATTGTCACAAGTAGGCTTACATTAACACTGCAATGAAATTACTGTGAAAACCCCGTGTTCGCCACATTCCGGCGCCTGTTCAGGTACACTGAGGGAGAATTCAGAATGTCCAAATTACCTGTCGGGACCATAAGACATAGGAGCAGAATTAGGCTACTCGGCCCATTGAATCTGCTCCGCCATTCAATCATGGCTGATATTTTTCTCTTCACCATTCTCCTGCCTTCTCCCCATAACCCCTGATCCCCTTATTAATCAATAACCTATCTTTCTCTGTCTTAAAGACACTCAGTGATTTGGCCTTCACAGCCTTCTGCGGCAAAGAGTTCCACAGATTCACCACCCTCTGGCTGAAGAAATCCCTCCTCATCACTGTTTTAAAGGATCGTCCCTTTAGTCTGAGAGTGTGTCCTCTGCTTCTAGATTTTCCTACAATTGGAAACATCCTCTCCACGTCCACTCTATCCAGGTCTTGCAGTATCCTGTAAGTTTCTATAAGATCCTCCCTCATCCTTCTAAACTCCAACGAGTACAGACCCAGAGTCCTCAACTGTTCCTCATATGACAAGCTCTTCATTCCAGGGATCATCCTTGTGAACCTCCTCTGGACCATTTCCAAGGCCAGCACATCCTTCCTTAGATGCCGGACCCAAAACTGTTCACAGTACTCCAAATGGGTTCTGACCAGAGCCTTATACAGCCTCAGAGGTACATCCCTGAAAAAACAAAAACAAAAAAAAAGAAGTACATCCCTGGTATTGTATTCTAGCCCTCTCGACATGAATGCTAACACTGCATTTTCCTTCCTAACTGCCAACTGAACCTGCACGCTAACCTGAAGAGAATCGTGAACAAGGACTCCCAAGTCCCTTTGTGCTTCTGATTTCCTAAGCATTTCCCCATTTAGAAAATAGTCTATGCCTCCATTTCTCCTTCCAAAGTGCATAACCTCACACACTTGACATTGTATTCCATCTGCCACTTTGCCCACACTCCTAGCCTATTCAAGTCTTTCTGCAGCCCGCCTGCTTCCTCAATAATACTTGTCGCTCAACAGATCTTTGTGTCATCTGCAAACTTGGCAACAGTGCCTTCAGTTCTTCAGTTCCATCTTCCAGATCATTAATCTGGAACTTGTGGGAGGAAACTGGAGCACCCGGAGGAAACCCACGCAGACACAGCGAGAACGTGCAGACTCCGCTCAGACAGTGACCCAAGCCGGGATTTGAATCTGGGACCCTGGAGCTGCTACCCACTGTGCTACCGTGCGGCCTTATGACTGAGATGAGGAGAAATTTCTTCACCCAGAGAGTGGAATTTGCTACCTCTGAGAGTAGTTGAGCCGAAAGCATTTGTATGTTTTCAAGAAGGAGTTCAATATAGCTCTTGGGGCTAAAGGGATCAAAGGATATGGGGGGAAAGCGGGAACAGGTTACTGAGTTGGATGACCAGCCACAATCATAATAAATGGTGGAGCAGGCTCAAAGGGCCGAATGGCCTATTCCTGCTCCTATTTTCTCTGTTTCTATGTTTCAATACAGCAGAGTATAGGTCACTTGGCCTGGTGTCCAATCGGGACTCAAAGTGGGAAATCGCTCCAGAGGGGGAAGTTTCTCCTTGGTATAGGTATTCTAAAATTAGCTGCAAACATGCGGCTGTGTACATGACTTGTTAATAAATCTCTTGTTGTTCACCAGTTATGTCTCTGAAAGTGCATCATTCCATCTGGCGATGAGGATAAATTATCCTGTCACTGCCTCTGACCCAACACCTGTGAGTATCCTATTATAATTGAAGCATAAGAATATATACATACATGCTCAAAATAATTGATCTCTTTGGGAAAATAGACCCATTTGATTTCTCCACAGAGGACTGGATACAATACATTGAGCACCTCAGCTATTTCCAAGCAAAGGAAATAGAGGAAGTGAAATGCAAAGCAATTCTCCTCAGTGTTTGTGGAACTCAGACCTTTAACCTTATTCGCAGTCTTACAGCCCCAAACACCCCCGATTCTAAATCATTTAGTGAGCCTGTGGATTTAGTGAAGGGTCAATTGCAACCTTAACCATTTGTCATATTCCAGAGATTCAAATTTAATTTGAAGGTGAGAGCCCCTGTTGTATCAATTGCGATTGACATTGTTATACCAAATCAATTATCGGATTATTGTGATTTTGGAGCCACCCTAAATTACCTGTTACAGGATAGGTTAGTCTGTGGTTAGTCCCCAAGGACCAAACCTTCTCGGCCATGATTGGCTTAAAGAAATAGAGTTGAATTGGGCTGAGATTTTTCAAGTGGGAGGTGGGGGGGGGGGGGGGGGGGGGGCGGTGGGGGGGGGGGGGGGTATTGCCTGAACTTTAAGAAAATACAACAATGTCTTCCATGACAAATTAGGCAAAATCAAAGGGTTACAAGCTAAGATTTACATTAATCCAGAGATGACTCCCCAATTCCTTAGGGCAAGTTCAGTACTATATGCCTTAAGGCTGAAGTGGATGCTGAGTAAATTAGTTACTAAATATGGTATAGAGGAGTTAAAGGAGGAGGGATGTGGTGATTGTCCCTTTAAGGGCAACACAGCAGAGTAAGGGTCACCTGGCCTGGGTGAACAATCGGAACTCAGAGTGGGTAATCAACCCAGGGGGAGAAATTCTCCTGGGCAGAGATATTTTAGAATTAGCTGCAAATATGCTGCTGCTCCACATGACTTATTGTTGTTCAATAATGAAGTTTGTGAAAGTGCATCATTAGAGTTGTACAATTAGAGTAAATACTTTTTCCACTTATACATATATGTTCAGATGCACTGTTTGCAAGTGTCGTGGATTTCATCTTGCTGCTAGTTACTTCAGTGGTTTATGGGAGTGGAATGTTGACCCTCATCAGAGTCCGATAATGAACTCCTATAGATTCAGTTCTCACACATCATCAACATAGTGATTACTCCATAATTCCACATATAAATGATGAAGCACTGGCCAACATTTGTGAGTTTGCAACCTGGACACGCATCATATAAACGTGACGTGCCGCTCACCATGTTCTAACTTCCGAAAATGATGTCTGCGCAAAATGTTCAGGGAGGTCATTGATTCTCCTGCTACCCTGATGTATGGTGAGGGTGGATGTAAGGAGTGCTTAGGGGGAGTTAAACATGCTGTGTGGGTGGCAAGGGTGCAGTTTCAGAGTTGAAAGAATGAAGCTCTTATACACTGTCTTCTTAACAAAAGAAACTCAGAGGCTTCCCTACATGTCTGGAGAAAGCTGTGGGAGGCACATCCGATCGTTACTGACGGTCCTTGTCATTTTGAACAAGCATGCAGGTGAAAGCTGCAAGTAAAGGGGGCAACAGGGAAGAGGGATTGAGTATAGGGTTAAAGAGGTGTGTATGCAGTTGACTGAAGCCGTTGTCAGACCTCACGTAGAGATTTGTTTGGCCTCTTCTCTCCTCATAAAAGGTTGCAGTGCACCTTGCATAACCAAAGTGAAGCGGACCTCATTGCAAGACCGGTTCCTTAGTCTATGAGTTGAGAGAGAGTAGAATGGGTCTGTGTGCTGGACCATGCCGAGGACTGTGAGGCTATCCATGTGAAGGATCAGCAGTCTTAACAGAGCTCTGCAGAGTCCATACAGGAAAGATATTTACTTTGGCTGGGGTGGCCACAATGATGGATCACAGTCTCGCACTAATACTGAGGCCATCTAGGACTGAGACCCTTGGAGTCTCTGCAATTGGAGGCTCTGCAATTATTGTCACTCGACAACCCCTACTGTATGTGAGGCACTCTCAGTGAATAGGCTTCAATGTAACCTCAAAACGTTTCAGCATGATAAAGATAACAAAGAACAAAGAACAAAGAAATGTACAGCACAGGAACAGGCCCTTCGGCCCTCCAAGCCCGTGCCGACCATACTGCCCGACTAAACTACAATCTTCTACACTTCCTGGGTCCGTATCCTTCTATTCCCATCCTATTCATATATTTGTCAAGATGCCCCTTAAATGTCCCTATCGTCCCTGCCTCCACTACCTCCTCCGGTAGTGAGTTCCAGGCACCCACTACCCTCTGCGTAAAAAACTTGCCTCGTACATCTACTCTAAACTTTGCCCCTCTCACCTTAAACCTATGCCCCCTAGTAATTGACCCCTCTACCCTGGGGAAAAGCCTCTGACTATCCACTCTGTCTATGCCCCTCATAATTTTGTATACCTCTATCAGGTCGCCCCTCAACCTCCTTCGTTCCAGTGAGAACAAACCGAGTTTATTCAATCGCTCCTCATAGCTTATGCCCTCCATACCAGGCAACATTCTGGTAAATCTCTTCTGCACCCTCTCTAAAGCCTCCACATCCTTCTGGTAGTGTGGCGACCAGAATTGAACACTATACTCCAAGTGTGGCCTAACTAAGGTTCTATACAGCTGCAACATGACTTGCCAATTCTTATACTCAATGCCCCGGCCAATGAAGGCAAGCATGCCGTATGCCTTCTTGACTAACTTCTCCACCTGTGTAGCCCCTTTCAGTGATCTGTGGACCTGTACTCCTAGATCTCTTTGACTTTCAATACTCTTGAGGGTCCTACCATTCACTGTATATTCCCTACCTGCATTAGCCCTTCCAAAATGCATTACCTCACATTTGTCCAGGTTAAACTCCATCTGCCATCTCTCCGCCCAAGTCTCCTGACAGTCCTCATCGCTATCCGCAATTCCACCAACCTTTGTGTCGTCTGCAAACTTACTAATCAGACCAGTTACATTTTCCTCCAAATCATTTATATATACTACAAAGAGCAAAGGTCCCAGCACTGATCCCTGTGGAACACCACTGGTCACAGCCCTCCAATTAGAAAAGCATCCCTCCATTGCTACCCTCTGCCTTCTATGGCCTAGCCAGTTCTGTATCCACCTTGCCAGTTCACCCCTGATCCCGTGTGACTTCACCTTTTGTACTAGTCTACCATGAGGGACCTTGTCAAAGGCCTTACTGAAGTCCATATAGACAACATCTACTGCCCTACCTGCATCAATCATCTTAGTGACCTCCTCGAAAAACTCTATCAAGTTCGTGAGACACGACCTCCCCTTCACAAAACCGTGCTGCCTCTCACTAATACGTCCATTTGCTTCCAAATGGGAGTAGATCCTGTCTCGAAGAATTCTCTCCAGTAATTTCCCTACCACTGAAGTAAGGCTCACCGGCCTGTAGTTCCCGGGATTATCCCTGCCACCCTTCTTAAACAGAGGAACAACATTGGCTATTCTCCAGTCCTCCGGGACATCCCCTGAAGACAGCGAGGATCCAAAGATTTCTGTCAAGGCCTCAGCAATTTCCTCTCCAGCCTCCTTCAGTATTCTGGGGTAGATCCCATCCGGCCCTGGGGACTTATCTACCTTAATATTTTTTAAGACACCCAACACCTCGTCTTTTTGGATCACAATGTGACCCAGGCTATCTACACCCCCTTCTCCAGACTCAACATCTATCAATTCCTTCTCTTTGGTGAATACTGATGCAAAGTATTCATTTAGTACCTCGCCCATTTCCTCTGGCTCCACACATAGATTCCCTTGCCTATCCTTCAGTGGGCCAACCCTTTCCCTGGCTACCCTCTTGCTTTTTATGTAAGTGTAAAAAGCCTTGGGATTTTCCTTAACCCTATTTGCCAATGACTTTTCATGACCCCTTCTAGCCCTCCTGACTCCTTGCTTAAGTTCCTTCCTACTTTCCTTATATGCCACACAGGCTTCGTCTGTTCCCAGCCTTTTAGCCCTGACAAATGCCTCCTTTTTCTTTTTGACGAGGCCTACAATATCACTCGTCATCCAAGGTTCCCGAAAATTGCCGTATTTATCTTTCTTTCTCACAGGAACATGCCTGTCCTGTATTCCTTTCAACTGACACTTGAAAGCCTCCCACATGTCAGATGTTGATTTGCCCTCAAACATCCGCCCCCAATCTATTTTCTTCAGTTCCCGCCTAATATTGTTATAATTAGCCTTCCCCCAATTTAGCACATTCATCCTAGGACCACTCTTATCCTTGTCCACCAGTACTTTAAAACTTACTGAATTGTGGTCACTGTTACCGAAATGCTCCCCTACTGAAACATCTACCACCTGGCCGGGCTCATTCCCCAATACCAGGTCCAGTACCGCCCCTTCCCTAGTTGGGCTGTTTACATATTGTTTTAAGAAGCCCTCCTGGATGCTCCTTACAAACTCTGCCCCGTCTAAGCCCCTGGCACTAAGTGAGTCCCAGTCAATATTGGGGAAGTTGAAGTCTCCCATCACCACAACCCTGTTGTTTTTACTCTTTTCCAAAATCTGTCTACCTATCTGCTCCTCTATCTCCCGCTGGCTGTTGGGAGGCCTGTAGTATACCCCCAACATTGTGACTGCACCCTTCTTATTCCTGATCTCTACCCATATAGCCTCACTGCCCTCTGAGGTGTCCTCTCGCTGTATAGCTGTGATACTCTCCTGAACAAGTAGCGCAACTCCGCCTCCCCTTTTACAACCCCCTCTATCCCGCCTGAAACATCTAAATCCTGGAACGTTTAGCTGCCAATCCTGCCCTTTCCTCAACCAGGTCTCTGTAATGGCAACAACATCATAGTTCCAAGTAGTAATCCAAGCTCTAAGTTCATCTGCCTTACCCGTAATGCTCCTTGCATTAAAACATATGCACTTCAGGCCACCAGACCCGCTGTGTTCAGCAACTTCTCCCCGTCTGCTCTGCCTCAGAGCCACACTGTCCCTATTCCCTACTTCTCCCTCAATGCTCTCACCTTCTGACCTATTGCTCCCGTGCCCACCCCCCTGCCATACTAGTTTAAACCCTCCCGTGTGACACTAGCAAATCTCGCGGCCAGGATATTTATGCCTCTCCGGTTTAGATGCAACCCGTCCATCTTATACAGGTCACACCTGCCCCGGAAGAGCTCCCAGTGGTCCAGATAACAGAAACCCTCCCTCCTACACCAGCTGTTTAGCCACGTGTTTGTCTGCTCTATCTTCCTATTTCTAGCCTCACTGGCACGTGGCACAGGGAGTAATCCCGAGATTACAACCCTCGAGGTCCTGTCTTTTAACTTTCTGCCTAGCTCCCTGAACTCCTGCTGCAGGACCTCATGCCCCTTCCTGCCTATGTCGTTAGTACCAATATGTACAACGACCTCTGCCTGTTTGCCTTCCCCCTTCAGGATTCCCTCTACCCGTTCGGAGACATCCTGTACCCTGGCACCAGGGAGGCAACATACCATCCTGGAGTCTCTTTCACGTCCACAGAAGCGCCTATCTGTGCCCCTGACTATAGAGTCCCCTATAACTATTACTCTTCTGCGCTTTGACCCTCCCTTCTGAACATCAGAGCCAGCCGTGGTGCCACTGCTCTGGCTGCTGCTGTTTTCCCCTGATAGGCTATCCCCCCCGACAGTATCCAAAGGGGTATATCTGTTCGAGAGGGGGACAACCACAGGGGATTCCTGCACTGACTGCCTGCCCTTTCTGGTGGTCACCCATTTCTCTGCCTGCACCTTGGGTGTGACCACACTTACATAACTGCGATCTATGACGCTTTCCGCCACCTGCATGCTCCTAAGTGCATCCAATTGCTGCTCCAACCGAACCATGCGGTCTGTGAGGAGCTGCAGTTGGGTGCACTTTCTGCAGATGAAGCCATCCGGGACGCTGGAAGCCTCCCGGACCTGCCACATCTCACAGTCAGAGCACAGCACCCCTCTAACTGACATTGCGTCAATTAATTAAAATTAAAATTTGTCTTTTTTTTTTTTTTAAATACTTTTTTTTTAAATTACAAAGTTACTGTCAACTATCTGTTTCCTAGCACTAGATTTCTAATAGAAATGCGATAGCTAACTATAATATTCTCCGATCTCTGGCTTAGATATCCTCTAAATTATAATTAAGTTATTATGTTTAATTAGTTCCCAAATACTCAAAAAAATTTAGGTTAGAATCCCAACCAGCCACTCAGGTCACAGCTTTTCTGTGATGTCACTTCAGTTTCCCCCCGACACACACAATTTGAAAAAAAGGTATAAAAGTAAAAATCACTTGCTTACCTTCTGAGATGTTCTCAGGTTCTCTCTCTGACAGAGACTGCTCCTCCACCTCCAATCCTTGACCTGCACAATGCTAATAATATAATAATATAATATGGCACTTACCTTACACCAATGGGTCTTATTATTAGGTTAGAGGAGGAGGGTGGGTGGGAGACACTACACGTGTAGGGTCTTATTATTAGGTTAGAGGAGGAGGGTGGGTGGGAGACACTACACGTGTAGTGTCTCGGGTTTCCTCTCCACCAGAATTTATTGGTTGGGGGGGGGGGGGGGGGGGGGGGAAACTTGCCAGAGGTCGAACTTCCGGTTCCCGCCGAAATCCAAAGGGCTGCTCCTGTAAAGGTAAGGTTTTTAAACTCACTACTCACCTCCCAGAAGGCCCCTGCGCACCGCTGCCGCCGAAATCCAAAGGGCTGCTCCTGTAAAGGTAAGTGGTTTTAAACTCACTACTCACCTCCCAGAAGGCCCCTGCGCACCGCTGCCGCCGAAATCCAAAGGGCTGCTCCTGTAAAGGTAAGGTTTTTAAACTCACTACTCACCTCCCAGAAGGCCCCTGCGCACCGCTGCCGCCGAAATCCAAAGGGCTGCTCCTGTAAAGGTAAGTGGTTTTAAACTCACTACTCACCTCCCAGAAGGCCCCTGCGCACCGCTGCCGCCGAAATCCAAAGGGCTGCTCCTGTAAAGGTAAGTGGTTTTAAACTCACTACTCACCTCCCAGAAGGCCCCTGCGCACCGCTGCCGCCGAAATCCAAAGGGCTGCTCCTGTAAAGGTAAGTGGTTTTAAACTCACTACTCACCTCCCAGAAGGCCCCTGCGCACCGCTGCCGCCGAAATCCAAAGGGCTGCTCCTGTAAAGGTAAGGTTTTTAAACTCACTACTCACCTCCCAGAAGGCCCCTGCGCACCGCTGCCGCCGAAATCCAAAGGGCTGCTCCTGTAAAGGTAAGTGGTTTTAAACTCACTACTCACCTCCCAGAAGGCCCCTGCGCACCGCTGCCGCCGAAATCCAAAGATGTCAAGAGATATGAGTTTACTATGGCCAAGTGGTGATTGTGAGGCAGGAACATGACCTTCCCTGATCAATCTGTGTAGAGGAGCGATCTTGAGGAGCCAAAAGGTGTTTTCATGCTGCTCCTCTCCCATCTATCTGGTTCTGTCTGAAAGAGCTCTCTGCAAGACCTGCCCCCATTGGGAGCAGCTGTGAGGGTGACATGGGTGCATCCCTGCCAAGGTTAGCTTTCATGTTGCTTCCAAGCAGCCATGCATAAAGACTTTGTGAGCGCATGGGACAAATCTAATTTCTACTTACAGGTGCCTGGAGTCATTGGTGAATGGAGTAGCACGAGGTTGTGCAGGGCACAGCAGACAACCATGATCCAAGAGATTCGCACCTGAGTAGAGTTGCCCACCTGAGTGGCCAAAACAACTGAACTTCATTTGTAGGAAGCCTATTGCCTGCTCAATCGTGGCACTTGTAGAGGAACATATGACTCCACGTGAAACCATAGTGCAGAAACCCTCCTGTTTCTCCTGATGCAAAGCAATGCTGTAAAGGCACTTATCTCGTGGATAGAACCCCTCTCGCCTCCTTTCAGATATTAAGTTTCATTAAGAGGCCTGGAAAAATCAACCATCTGTGTTTAAACTCAGGATTGCAGTTAAAATGAAGGCAGCTGGCCTCATTATGCTAGCTGACTGACCGACCACTTTCCACGCGAGGATCAGTTTCTGAGGGAAGGCCTCTGTTAAAACCAGAAATGGGTGATTTCCGTTCCTGTTCCGGTTTCTAACTTCCAGTATGACCCAAACCATCTAGTTTTTGGGAGTTAAGGTTCAACACAGCCTCTCAGAAAGTTGTGCTTTTCAATGAGATCACCTAAATTCTATTGCTCATTATCTGCAATGTCTCCTCTTTGGACAAGCCTTCCATCCAGGAAATCTATTGAACTTTCATTGCACCCCATTTAAGACAAGTACATCCTTCCCTCATCGAAGAAAAATAAACATACAAAATTAATTTAGAAAATCTTATTAAATGCGCAAATGTCTTAACGTTCCTTGTTGAACTGGGAACCCACGGTAGAGTTAAATGAACAGCAGCTATCCAGTGAAAGTCGATAGTGATTATAAAGTAGAACATTTTCCACTTTAGCACCTAATATAGAAAACCCTAACAATTCAGTTGTGAACCATATACGTGCTTACCATAAATAGTAAAACGACGGAAATAAATGATTAAAACCTTGTGTTTACCAGTGCCACGGAACTGAGGAATATGAGAAGCTCATTATATTTGGATTAGTATTAAACTTGCATGCAGTGTAACCATTTTAACCTTTGTACTGTGCTATGTCTGGTTGAAATTCTGATATCGCAAAGCTTTGCTCCCAGGCACTCAAAGAAAATCCAAAGGAAAACATGGAAACTAAAGCTCTTGCCCCCTTGGAGGCAATGAAAGGATAAAATGAAGTATCAAATAGGAAAAGCCCACTGCTTACAAAAGTTTTTATAATTTAACCCAATTCATTTCATTTCCTGAGGGAAGTTGTTCACCAAAGGTAAAATTTCCCACAAAGAGAAACGACCCTGACCCATAAAGGTAATTGAGACCTAGCAAAAAAACACATAGGAGTAAAAGCTATTTGACCGTTGAATCTCATTCTTCCATTCGGTAGAACTTCAATCAATGAAGTTGGTGTTCGAATGTTCAACTTGCTTATACAGTACTACATATCATTGTGCACTGTTTTTAAACAGGGATTAACTTCTGTAAAAATAATACCAAGAGGAATGTTTTTAGGATCGCTTAGAAATTTATACAATACACTGCCAATTGAAAGTTCAATTCATTCTACCAGTTGGAGGGATAATTGTAGTTATGTAAACTTAGCTTATGAAATTGTTTGTCCGTCAGAGCACAGTGCTACTCTCGTATGCACTGAGGAGCTGCTAGATGTCAAATTTGAAATTCTTCAGCCAGCTGGCAGCCTCCTCATCAGCCTTGTGTAGGCCAGAGCGTGCCACTGAAGCCCAGGTCGGGGCACCATGGTTTGTACTTCGCCAATGCTGAAAAGGGGTGAGTCTCCAGTGCAAAACCTGTTCAGTTTGACCCATTCACCACATGGCCAGTCGAAGCCTGAGAGCACACAGTATTTTTCTTTGATGTGAAAAAACCTCTTGGGTAAAGTGAAAAATCTGAGCAGAGTTGAGTAAAAACTTACCCTAAATCACAAAATATTTCTTGGTAATATTTGGTAAACACAGCAATCCAGCTTAAGCTCATGGTGCAATACTACTTCTCTTCGTATCATGGACTAGATTCTCCTTTCGGGAAACTATGGCCTGGATTCTCCGATTTTATGGCTAAGTCCGGAGGAAGTGTCTAGTTCTCAGATGAGAAAATTGGCGAGGCCCCAGCACCGACTCTCCAGCCAGTGAGGGGCTAGCAGCCGCCCCACGTAAAACACATGGGGCGTCATTCTCCGACCCCCCGCCGGGTCGGAGAATGGCCGTTGGCCGCCGTGAATCCCGCCCCCGCCCCCGCCGAAGTCTCCGAAGGGAGAAAAGTCGGTGGGGCGTTAATGGCGCCGCTGCCGCGGAGAATGTCACGGGTCTGCGCAAGGCAGCCGATTTTCGGCCTGCCGATATTCTCCCTTCCGGATGGGCCGAAGTCCCGTCGACGTGATGACCGTTCACGTCGACGTCAATCAAACCTCCTTTTCATCGGCATGACCCGGTGCTCCAGGCTCACGCCGACCAGCGAGGAGGTGAGTGACGGCCTGGGGGGTTGGCTCTGGGCAGGAAATGGCGTGGCCGCAGACTGATTGCGTGAGGAGAGGTGTGTCTCGGCTTGTGTGTGTGTGCGGCGGGGGGGGGGGGGTGGTTAGAGTAGGCTGGGCTCCGGGGGAGTGCAGGGAGGGGGTCCGTGCCGGGGTGGAGGTTGGGGGTTGGGGGGGGTCCGTGCCGGGGTGGAGGTTGGGGGGGGGGGGTCCGTGCTGGGGTGGAGGTTGGGGAGGGGGTCCGTGCCGGGGTGGAGGTTGGGGGTTGGGGAGGGGGTCCGTGCCGGGGTGGAGGTTGGGGGGGGGTCCGTGTTGGGGTGGAGGTTGGGGAGGGGGTCCGTGCTGGGGTGGAGGTTGGGGGTTGGGGAGGGGGTCCGTGCCGGGGTGGAGGTTGGGGGGGGGGTCCGTGCTGGGGTGGAGGTTGGGGAGGGGGTCCGTGCCGGGGTGGAGGTTGGGGGGGGGATCCGTGCCGGGGTGGAGGTTGGGGGGGGGGGTCCGTGGAGGTTGGGGAGGGGGTCCGTGCTGGGGTGGAGGTTGGGGAGGGGGTCCGTGCCGGGGTGGAGGTTGGGGGGGGTCCGTGCTGGGGTGGAGGTTGGGGGTTGGGGAGGGGGTCCGTGCCGGGGTGGAGGTTGGGTGGGGGGTCCGTGCTGGGATGGAGGTTGGGGAGGGGGTCCGTGCTGGGGTGGAGGTTGGGGGTTGGGGAGGGGGTCCGTGCCGGGGTGGAGATTGGGGGGGGGGTCCGTGCTGGGGTGGAGGTTGGGGAGGGGGTCCGTGCTGGGGTGGAGGTTGGGGGTTGGGGAGGGGGTCCGTGCCGGGGTGGAGGTTGGGGGGGGGTCCGTGCTGGGGTGGAGGTTGGGGGGGGGTCCGTGCTGGGGTGGAGGTTGGGGAGGGGGTCCGTGCCGGGGTGGAGGTTGGGGGGGGGGTCCGTGCCGGGGTGGAGGTTGGGGGGGGGGGTCCGTGCTGGGGTGGAGGTTGGGGGTTGGGGAGGGGGTCCGTGCCGGGGTGGGTGATGGGAGGGCAAATGAGTTGGTCCACCTGGCCAGGTGCCAGCCTCCAACAGTTGGACCCATGCGGTCCATGCCACCTGGCTGGGGGGAGGAGGGGATATGGGCAATGATGACATGTCGTCGTTCCCCTCCCCCCCACCAGGCCGTCATGTTTTCAGACCATCCAGCGATGTTGGCCGCCGTGGTGGCAGCCGCTCATGTCTATGTTGCCCTGGATGAGGAGGAGGAGGAGCGTGCCAGAGAGGCGGCGCAGGCTGCCGCAGAGGGGCAGGCGGCAGCCGCCCAGGCTGGAGGGACACCTGACCGACAGGACGAGGAGGGGGAGGAGGACGTCACGGCCCCACGGCAACGGAGGCACCCGAGGGCGCCCCGTGTGTACCGGCCCCGGCAGTCATACCAGGACCTCACGGACCGGGAATGCAGGAGGAGACACCGGATGAGCCGGGAAACCGTGGCACACATCTGCCACCTGCTGGCACACCTGTCACCGCGTGGCACTGGCGGGGGACACCCTCTCCCCGTGTCCGTCAAGGTTACGGTGGCCCTGAACTTTTATGCAACGGGGTCATTCCAGGCACCGAGTGGGGACCTGTCCGGCATATCGCAGACATCGGTGCATCGGTGCATCCGGGCAGTGACAGATGCCCTTTATGCCATGGCGCACCGCTACATCCGCTTCCCCGTGGACCGGGCCAGCCAAGATGCCCGGGCCGTGGGCTTCTCTGCCGTTGCCGGGTTCCCCATGGTCCAGGGCGCGATCGATTGGATGCACGTCGCCGTGCGGCCACCTGCAGAGAACAGGGCCGTGTTCACTAATAGGAAGGGGACCTATTCAATGAACGTACAGGTGGTCTGCGACCACCGCATGATGATCCTGCACGTCTGCGCCCGTCACCCAGGCAGTGTACACGACTCATTCGTGTTGTCGCGGTCATCCATCCCCGGCATGTACGAGGGACGCCATCCCCGGCTGAGGGGCTGGTTGCTGGGCGACAGGGGCTACCCATTGCGATCGTGGCTGATGACGCCTATACGGAGGCCACGCAATGAGGCGGAGAACCGCTACAATGATGCCCATGTAGCGACAAGGGGAGTGATCGAGAGGTGCTTTGGCGTGCTGAAGATGCGTTTCAGGTGCCTGGACCTCTCTGGGGGCGCCCTCCAGTATCGGTCAGATAGGGTCAGCCGCATCATTGTGGTGTGCTGCGTCCTGCACAACATAGCCCAGCAGAGGGGCGATGTGCCGCAGGCAGAGGAGGGCGGAGTGGAGGAGCAGCAGGAAGAGGCCCAGTCCTCCCCAGATGAGGGGGATGGGGGCAATGGTCAGGGCAGACGGGGTAGACACAGGCGGGTGGCTGTCCACCGTTACCGGCTGGCCCAGCGGGCACGGGACAGACTGATAGACGCCCGCTTCACTGACTAGATGGGCGTGGGAATCGGGTAGTATGGCCACAGACCGCACACCATGACAACAGCCGACCACCCACACCCCCCACCCATCCACCCACCCAGCACCCTCACCCCCCTCCCCAACCCCACACACCCCACCCGCATGCACACCACCCCCCCACCCCCAATTGCCGATCCACCGGCGGCACAACGGGCCGGGCTCACCCAGTTGCGGGTGGACGCGTGTCTATCGCAGGCCATGGAGGATGATGACAACCCGCCTCCGATGAGCTCCTGGCTCTACATCATTGGACTATGTCTGACCCATGGCCACAGTACCACCATCCACCCGGACCATCCCTGCATGCGGCTGTGACACTGCAGCGCACGGTCCCGTCCTCTGCCCGGGGGATGTTGATGGCGGCCCAGGGGGAAGGGGGCAGACTCACCTGGGGCTGAGGTAAGACCACCCGTCACACACACACTTGCGCTCAACGTACATGACACGCCCGCACACTTTGGACAGAGCACAAAGGCAGCTTCGGTAGGTGTAACATTGACTTTAATAACCAAAGGAGTTCATGCACGTGCCCTAGCCCCTAAAACTCATCTGTGCCCTGCACCCGTGCCAACTTACTCAGTGTCTAATTGTTTGGCCTTACGGGCCCTTTGACTACGTCTACGTGGTTCCCCAGACGGTACAGCAGAACTGGAGGTGGACTCCTGTGATTCCTGCCCTCTGACACTGGATCCCTTTGGCGGCCGTTTCCTGGGGCGTCCTGGTCTAGATGGGCCAGGCTGCGGCCCGGGCGACTGGGATGGCGAGCTGCCAGCCTGTCCTGCCCGTTGCCCACCCGATGCACCTGGGACGGAAGGGGGGGAGTCCGAGGTGTCGCGGTGTACCGGGGCCTCCCCTACAGAGGGAGCCGGGACGGACCACACCACCTCCTCCTCCCTCGGGGTGCCCGATGGCCCCCAGGCCTCTTCATGGGTGGGGGATGCGAACGGACTGGCCATCCGACGCGCCCCCGACATCTGGCGCTGCCAGTCCTGGAGGCCCGTGCTGGTATCGACAGGGGTCTGCAGGTTTGCAGCCATGGAGCCCAGGGGGTTGTCGAACCCTGTCTGCGACAGTGCGACGCCAGCTCGCACATGGCCACTGGCGCCGATGCCCTCAGCGATGGCCTGCTGAGACTGGGCCATGGCCTGCAGAGACTGGGCCATGGCCTGCTGAGACTGGGCCATGGCCTGCTGAGACTGGGCCATGGCCTGCTGAGACTGGGCTATGGCGTTGAGCGCCTCTGCCATCTGGCGCTGGCACTGGCTCATGGCCTCCTGTGAGAGGGCAGCCATTTCCTGGGCCACAGACGCCGCCTGCACGGAAGGCCCCAGGCCTCGCAAACCGTTCCCCATGTCTGACACCGTCGCACCCATTGCCTCCACCGCGGACGCCAC
The DNA here is from genome assembly GCF_047496885.1 of Scyliorhinus torazame. Classification (NCBI taxonomy): domain Eukaryota; kingdom Metazoa; phylum Chordata; class Chondrichthyes; order Carcharhiniformes; family Scyliorhinidae; genus Scyliorhinus; species Scyliorhinus torazame. The sequence continues at coordinate 30,501,599 of NC_092713.1, read as the reverse complement.
CCGTGCGGTGTCAGCCTGGGTGGCACGCATGACCGGGACCACTCCCAGCTCCTGGACGCGGGTGGACTCCTCCACCTGCGACCGCAGCCGCCGCAAGCCACCCGTCACCCTATTCGCTCGTCTCCGTGTCGGTGGTTGCATCGGATCTATGTGTGGGTGTGGTAACTGCAGGAACCTGGGATCCATCTGGGCGGCAGATGTTCGCTTGGCCTGGGCTGCCCTCCGACCGCCCGGTCCCTCTGCTGCTCCTACCTCCACCTGCTGTACCGGGACGGCTGTGTTGTGCGCACCAGTGAGTGTACCAGACGCCTCATCACTAAAGTGCCCAACCGTGGTGAGTGTTTCTGCGATGGTGGAGGGTGTTGGTGACAGCAGTGGCGTTGTGTCGTGCTCTTCGTCCCACTCTGAGTCCATGGCACTTTGGGGTGGGGGTTCGTCTCCACCCATCCACTCTGAGTCACTGTCCGGTATTTCGTCTTCCCGGGTAGGGGTGTCCTGGGTAGTGCTGTCCCGGGTAGTGCTGTCCCGGGTAGTGCTGTCCCGGGTAGGGGTGTCCTGGCTCGGATGTGACGGGGGCCTGTGGCTGCCCCCCTCATCGCTGGGTGGTCGCTCCCGCACGTGACGGGGGTGTCGTCTCCCTGTTGCTCCAGGTCTCTCCGTCTCCCGTGGTGTGCGAGGGGCATCCTGCGGGCGTCGCATGCTGGAGGGTCCGGGTCTCTCCGTCTCCCGTGGTGTGCGAGGGGCATCCTGCGGGTGTCGCATGCTGGAGGGTCCGGGTCTCTCCGTCTCCCGTGGTCTCCGAGGGGCATCCTGCGGGCGTCGCATGCTGGAGGGTGCGGGTCTCTCCGTCTCCCGTGGTCTCCGAGGGGCATCCTGCGGGCGTCGCATGCTGGAGGGTGCGGGTCTCTCCGTCTCCTGTGGTCTCCGAGGGGCATCCTGCGGGCGTCGCATGCTGGAGGGTGCGGGTCTCTCCGTCTCCTGTGGTCTCCGAGGGGCATCCTGCGGGCGGTCTGCATCTGCGGGGATGGGTGCCTGGACGTTTGGTCCTGCGATACACAATGAAGCATGCATGGTTAGACATCAGGCAGTGATCAGGTGATACGGGGGAGGGGGATATAGGGGAGGGGGGATATGGGGACGGCTGTTGATGGCTCACTTGCTCGTGGGGCCCCGACCTCTGCATCAGCAACCTCCCGGTCCTCAGGTCCGCCAGCCAGTTCCAGGGCCCTTTCCTCGTGTACGGTCAGTGGCCTCTCATCAGCGGGCCCTCCTCCAGTCCTCACATGCTCCCTATTGTTGTGTGCGCGCTTCTCCTGTGGGGGGGGGGGTGTGGTGGCAGGGGTAAAAGACAACAGTGTTAGGCAGGTATATGAATGCACGCCATCGGTTGCGCGTGCATTGCAGAGGTTAAGGTTAGGGCTGGATTCACTTGGGGATATGGGGGATATGGGGGAGGGGGGATATGGGGGAGGGGGGATATGGGATATGGGGGATATGGGGGAGGGGGGATATGGGGGAGGGGGGGATATGGGGGAGATGGGGGAGGGGGGATATGGGGGAGGGGGGATATGGGGGAGGGGGGATATGGGGGAGGGGGGATATGGGGGAGGGGGGGATATGGGGGATATGGGGGAGGGGGGATATGGGGGAGGGGGGATATGGGGGATATGGGGGATATGGGGGAGGGGGGATATGGGGGAGGGGGGATATGGGGAGGGGGGATATGGGGGAGGGGGGATATGGGGGAGGGGGGATATGGGGGATATGGGGAGGGGGGATATGGGGGATATGGGGGAGGCTCACCCTGCCTGCTCTGACGAGGTCGTTCACCTTCTTGTGGCACTGGGTGCCTGTCCGTGGTGTTAGGGCCACAGCGGTGACGGCCTCTGCCACCTCCCTCCACAGACGCCGGCTGTGGCGTGGGGCAACTCTGCAGCCGTGCCCGGGATACAGGGCATCCCTCCTCTGCTCCACCGCGTCCAGGAGCGCCTCCACATCGCGTGACTCGAACCTCGGGGCTGAGCGACGGCCAGCCATCAAGTCGGGTGTTGCGGTCGGCTGTTCCGGTCGGGTGGGGGGGAGCTGCGCGGCCTTATGAGCCGTCACGCCGTGCAGCGCGTATGACGCTGCACGGCGTGAACCACTGCGCAAGTGCGGATCCCGTTACGTCGCTGCTAGCCCATTTCGGGCCGCAGACTATCGGCCCATTTTTATGACGTGACGCAAGTGGGATTTGCGCCGTTTTTTGCGCCGATTGGCGGACTTTCCGCCGATAATGGAGAATTTCGCCCCTGGTCTTTACGAAATAAATGGCTGGAGAATTGGCAAGTCCATGGCCGCGCATGCGCACGGCGACAACCTGCAGTGATTGCGCCATACAACATGGCGCCGGCCGCGCGTGGACCTGACCTGCCTGATAGTGCCCCCCGGACCCCCACGAGTCCCGCCAGCCCTCGCTGAAGCCCCCCTAGCGACGCGGCTCCCCCTCTCCCCCGACTGTGGCGGCGCGGGACACAGTCCGCAGCCGCCGTGCCAGGTTCACGAAAACTGAGAGCACAAGTGAACCACAACACCGAGAACTCGGCCCATTGGGTGCGGAGCATCGGGGGAGGGCCTTCAGGTAACGACCTGAGGCCGTCCCAACAGCGTGCGTCGTACTCCCCGATGATGCGGTTTTGGAGGGGGCGGAGCATCCATAAACAGGCAGCACCCCCGATTCGGTTGTAAAAGGGGACTCTCCACCCGATCACCAATTACGAAATCGGCATCAGGGAACAGAGAATCCCACCCCATGTTCTCCCACCGGAGCTGGATCGCTTCTGTATGTGCTGGCACTGGGAGCAGCTTCCAGAAATTATTTAGTGTTCCTGGCCATGCTGATTTATGCATGGCAGGGATCGCAAGGGATTCCGTCATGAATCCTGCTATTGGGCCACCATTTTGAATAGGACGCCCGATAGCGAGGTCCAGTGGCTGGCCCCTCACCCCCCACAATGCAAATCCTGCCTCCCCCCGACAACTAGGGGCATCCTGCTCCCCCCACCACCACAGAATTGCTGCGTCACCCCCACTATAGAAAGCATGCCTGAGGGTAATCAGACAGCCCCATCAGACCCGCCTACCAGAGACTCCCCTTTAACAGAGAACATCCCATAGCAGAGACCTCCATGCACTCCTACCAACCCCCCCCCCCCCCCCCCGCCCCACTCCCCCATATCAGTCACCCTTGCCTGGAAGCTAAAGAATAGTCAAGGCAGAAACAGTGAGAAAAAAAATCACTGCTTTTTCACTCACCTGTGCCTTTCACCTGCTGCCTCAGACAGATGTCCAGGAAGCAGCAGCTGTTACTTGGACATCAAGGCTTCAAACCCCCTCAGATTGTTAGATCTGCAGGGCTTCTAATCACTTCTAAGAGCTTTTAGTAGCCTGTAATTGACAATTTCCAGACAGCTAGATGTCTAGATTGTTTAATTTCATTTCCCTTCACACTTGAATGGATCTATCTATGATTGACTGCTCATGACCACATCAAAAGCAGTGAAATGTTTTCTGCTGAGAAAAAGAGGAAGTGAAAGCACTTAACTCCTACATGTTTATAGACATTGTGGTTAGTTTCACAGCAGGCTACTTGAGATCCATTCAAATGTGAAGGGAAATGAACAGGTTCCCTGTTATGGGGGTAGGTTCCCTGTTATGGGGGGAGTTGGTTCCGTTATTGGGGGGGGGGGGTCACTGTTAATGGGGTCTCTGGCAAGAGTCTCTGGTAGGGGTCTTTAGAGGGCGTCTCTGGTGGGGAGGGGGCGGTGGGAAGGATTTGCATTGTGGGGAGGGGGAGGGGGCCCTCCGAGGGACTTTGGGGACACCAACCTTAAATACTCCTTGGCCAGCTGCAAAGTCCACCGTGTCAGAGCCACTGGGAAGAACTTTAACAATCCAGTGCCCAGCCCATTAATAGGATGCAAATGGGTCACGAACCTCAATGCCACCTGCAGGGGACCAGAGCATTGGACTGACACCAACCCCATTTTGTGGATGACACTGGATTCTCTCCCACATTGGGACACCGCTACTGGCGGTGGAGAATCCAGCCCAATAGCTTTTTTAAATTCCTGGTTTATTAAATTTAAATTCCCCCAGCTGCCATGGTGGGATTTGAACTCATGTCTCCAGACCATTTTCCAGGCCTCTGGACCACCACTCCAACGACATTACCTCATTGCCACCAATCCCCTATAAACAGAAAACAGAGTAGTGATTAAAAGCGATTACTCAGATTGTAAAAAGTTTGGAAGGGGTGTTCCCGAGGATCAGTGCTGGGATCACTGTTGTTCACCAATAACATAAACAATCGGATCTGAGAATTGTAAGACCATAAGACATAGGAGCAGAAGTAGGCCATTTGGCCCATTGAGTCTGCTCCACCATTCAATAAGATCATGACTGATCTGATATAATCCTCAACTCCACTTTCCCGCCTTATCCCCATAACCCTTGACTCCCTTTCTGATTAGAAATTTGTCTCACGGCCCTGAGGACCCGGGTTCGATCCTGGCCCCGGGTCACTATTCACGTGGAGTTTGCATATTCTCCCCGTGTCTGCATGGGTCTCGCCCCCACAACCCAATGATGTGCAGGGTAGGTGGATTGGCCATGCTAAATTGACCCTTAATTGAAAAAAATAATAATACATTTTAAAAAGAAATTGTCTATCTCAGCCTTGAACATAATTATTGGAAACGTTGGTGAGGCCACGGCTGGAGTACTGTGTGCAATGCAGGTCGCCACGTTATAGGAAGGATGTGATTGCACTGGAGAGGGCCATTCACCAGGATGTTGCCAGGGTGGGGCATTAAAGTTGTGAAGAGATGTTGGAAAGGCTAGGGTTGTTTTCGTTGGAGCAGAGAAGATTGAGGGGCTACCTGATCGCGGTGTGCAAGATTATAAGAGGCATAGCCAGGTTGATAGGAAGCAGCTGTTCCCCTTAGTTAAAGGGTCAATTACGCGGGGACACAAGTTCAAGGTCAGGGCCAGGAGGTTTCGGGGGATTTGAGGAAAACCTTTTTTACCCAGAGGGTGGTGATGGTCTGGAATGCACCTGGGAGGGTGGTAGATGTGGGTTGCCTTACATCCTTTAAAAGGTACTTGGATGAGCACTTGGCATGCCATAACACCCAAGGCTATGGGCCAAGTGTTGGCAAAAGGGTTTAGGTTGGCAGGTCAGGTGTTTTTCATGCTTTGGTGCAGACTCGATGGGCCAAAGGGCCTCATCCACGCTGTATGATTCTGTGACCCAACCTCTAAAGCCCTTTGTGATAAAGAATTCACTACCTTCTGAGAGAAGGTATTCCTCCTCATCTCTGTCTGAAATGGGCGATCCCTTACTTTGAGATTATGCACTCTGGTCAGGGGTCCAAATTGAAAGTTAAATGGGATGTGTAGTTAATACGGAGAAGGACTGCAACAGTACAGGAAGGCACAAATAAACTTACAGAATGGGTGTGTAATTTGTAAATGAACTTCAAATAAGCTGTTGTGAGAATAAGGCGGTCATATACTTCTTGGAAAATGTGTGTCTAAATGGGGTGGTAGCAAAGGGATTCGGACACACAAATTACGAAAAGTAAATTTGCAGACTAATTAGGCCATTCAAAAAACAAACCGAGCATTGAGGTTCAGTGCTGCTGTGGTCGAATTGAAAAGCAGAGAAGTTGCATTCCACGAGTACAGAACCTTGGTTAAACCCATTTGAAGTGTGTCATAATATCCCTTATTATGGAAAGGATAGACAGGCACTGGAAAAGGTACAAACAAGATTTGCTGGAATGGTACCAGAGAGGTCATACCACAAGCTTTTGGCACTAAGTGCTGCACGATATGGCGGGAAAAAACACCATTTCCATCAGCAGCCTCAATGCCGTTTTCCCTGCCCGCCATTGGCCTTTGCAAATTTCTGGGAAAATCTTGCCCAAGGGAGCAATGTGAGTGGTGGTGGCTAAGTTGTGGCAGGGGAACAATTTTAAGGTAGTTAAGGAGACAATAACTGAATGGTTACCGCACAGAAGTATGTCATTCAACAGAGATTTTCAGTGGACTTTCTGGACTTATTAGCTCGCAAGAGCACAGTAGGAGGTCCCAGCCGCTTGATATTTCGATCAAAACTGACCTTTACTTGGTGAAAATGGAAAGTCAGCAATCATCCCCAGGCACAGACCTGCCATTACAGCAGTTTGTCATGGAGACTGCTGCCACTGAGAGTGATTGGGTAAGAGAAAAGCCTTCCTTGGCCTTCAGTCTCATCTCACTTTCCTCACATTGCTCCCTTGGGCAAGATTTTCCCAGAAATTTGCAAAGGCCAATGGCGGGCAGGGAAAACGGCATTGAGGCTGCTGATGGAAATGGTGTTTTTTCCCGCCATATAGTGCAGCTCTTAGTGCCAAAAGCTTTCAGCCGCGCGTTCCATGCCGTATCGCTGGCAGGGTGGACTCTGATTCGCCTGCCCTGCCACTACCTCAATGTTGCCATCATCAAGATACCACTCCACAATGCTGTGGAGGCCCGCCGTGATATAATCTACCCACGCTCAGGGCAGAAAACAAGCAGCGAGGTCACAAACCTAGCATGGGACGTGGTGGCAATGGCCGTGAGTGCAGAAGAGGACAGCCATCCAGTGCCGTAAGAGGATGAATGATCTCCTCCAGTCTGTCAGGGTAAGTCACTCTTCTCATCACTCCTACCTCACACACCCATTACACATCCACAGGGACTTCACTCACTGCCAGCTCAAGGGATACCACCACTCACTCTCCCACATACAACTTCATCTCCCTCGTGGGTCATGTCGTGGGCTGAGCCAGCAGGCAGGGATCTACCCCCGTACCTGTAGTACAGGGGCCTTACCGTAATACCCATATATACAATATAATACAACAGTGGTGACTACCATACTTTAAAAGCCAGCTATTAAGCCCTGTGCTAAACCAGCTGCTCCTTCCCTTTCTTGTGGAGGCAAATCGGGGAAGCATCCCAGGGAGTCACAAGCCAGGTCCTCGACTCCAGCCCTGTCAGCAGCACAGAGGACAGATTCACAAACCCCAAAATAGAAAAACCATCACAGCACTCACCCCCATCCTCCATTAGCGCAGAGACACATGCCGCAGTGGGATTTAGTTCGAGAGTAGCCTCGGGGTCCCAACCAGGTGAGCACATCACACTTTCAGATCCACAGCGGGCAGAGGCAGCGTGCCAAAGGTGTGCAGGGTTGGTGGATTGACTATGCTAAATTGCCCTTAGTATCCAAAAAGGTTGGGTGTGATTACTGGGTTACGGGGATAGGGTGGAGGTGTGGGCTTCGGTAGGGTGCTCTTTGTAAGGGCCACGAAGAATCCAGCACGAGTTTTAAGGATACAAAGTAATAACATTTATTTACTATAACATATATACATAACAGTAGCAGTAACTTCCCTTGCTACATACTCCTTCCTCCTGGTTCCTGAACTGGCCAGCTTATTTATACTAGGAGTTTCTCCGCCCCCCTCATTGGGGAAGCTCATACTCCCACAGGATTGTGGGATAGTCATTAGTCCCCAGCCAATGGTCAGTAGGCAGGTTATAACATCCCTCCCCCTCAAAGTCCAAGGAATCCACCGAAGACCCTGGCGAAGGAAGGCGCCGGACTCGTTTGGCCGCAGGCCGGACGCAATTTGCACGCGGCGCTGGATCAGGCGGCGTGTAACGAGACGGAGACCGGCGCTTCCGTGATGAACGGCGCGGTTGTACATCCACGGCCCGTGGACCCGAGGATTCCCCCTCTGATGCATCCTGTGTCTCCATCTCGGAGTCAGAGTCTGCTGCCTCCGTCATGTCAGCGTCTCTATCTCCATTCGGTCCCGTAACGACCTGCGCAGGCTTCGAGTGAGGCACCAGTGGAAGATTGTGAGGACTACCTTCCCTTGTCTCTGGTCTCTGCGGCTGTTGAAATGAGCTCCGGGTGCGGGGAATCTGTTGAGGGGATGATCTTCTGGACCGAACGTGGTCTACATGTTTTCGCTGGAGACGACCCTGGGCTTGCACTTGGTAAGATATAGGGCCCGTTTGGCGAAAGATTACACCAGGAACCCATTGGGCACCACCAGCAAAATTCCGAACGAATACTGGGTCACCGGGTGCAAACTGCCGAATCGGACGATGCCGAGAAAATCCCTGTCCCTGCCGTTCTTGTGTGCGGCGTACTTTTGCGCCAATGACCAGGAAAACCATACTAAGGCAGGTGCGAAGTCTCCGGCCCATTAGGAGTTCTGGGGGAGCTACTCCAGTCACTGCATGGGGGGTGGTCCTGTACGTAAACAAAAAGCGAGCCAGTCTCGTGTCCATTGATCCGGAAGACTGCTTCTTTAGGCCTCTTTTGAATGTCTGCACTGCGCGCTCTGCCAACCCATTTGAAGCCGGGTGGTAAGGGGCAGTGCGGATATGGCGGATGCCGTTCATCTTTGTGAACCTAGCAAACTCCTCACTCGTGAATGGAGTGCCATTATCCGTGACCAGCACCTCGGGGAGGCCATGCGTACTAAACGATAAACGCATCTTTTCAATTGTTGCGCAGGACGTTGTCCCCTGCATCTTATGCACCTCTAGCCATTTGGACTGGGCGTCAATTAGTAGAAGGAACATGGATCCTTGAAAAGGGCCTGCGAAATCTGCATGCAAGCGTGCCCAAGGCCGCCCTGGCCATTCCCAGTGATGTAGGGGCACGGCCGGCGGAAGCTTCTGATGCTCCTGGCAAATGGAGCAGTTTTGGGCCTCCTTCTCAATGTCGGTGTCGAGGCCTGGCCACCAGACATAACTCCGGGCCAACATTTTCATTTTGGTCACGCCTGGATGCCCATTGTGCAAGTCTGATAGTATCAGCTCCTGGCCTTTTTCCGGGACAATCACACGCGTCCCCCACAAGAGGATGCCGTCTTCCACGCTGAATTCTGACAGCTTGGAGGAAAATGCCCGCAACTCGCCTGGCAGCTGTCTATGCTGCCCACCATACAGGACTATGTGCCGAACCTTTGACAGGACTGGCTCCGTCTGGGTCCACTCACGGATCTGTGATGCCGTGTCAGGCAAGGTATCCATAAAATTTAGGGTTGCAACCACCTCACCAGTCGTGGGGGTCGACATGGGGCCGGTCGATAAAGGCAATCGGCTCAGTGCGTCGGCATTTGCTATCTGCGTACCTGGTTTGTGCTCCAGAGAATACTCGTATGCAGCAAGCAACAAAGCCCAGCGCTGGATCCGTGCAGAAGCAATGGGCGGTATTGGCTTATCCTCTCTGAAAAGTCCCAGCAGGGGCTTATGATCAGTCACGATAGTAAAATGGCGGCCGTACACGTACTGGTGGAAGCGTTTCACTGCAAAAACCACTGCCAGGCCCTCCTTCTCGATCTGCGCGTACTTTTTCTCCGCTGCAGTCAATGTTGGGGAGGCGAAAGCTATCGGTCGCTCGGCCCCGTTCTCCATCTTGTGGGACAGGACGGCCCCAATACCATACGGGGATGCATCACATGTGACGAGCAAAGGCTTTCCAGGATCATAGTGGGTTAGTAACCCAGACGACGACAATTGTTGCTTTACCCGCCGGAAAGCGGTTTCTTGCGGCTGACCCCAAACCCAGGTGTGATTTTTCTTTAGCAGAAGGTGCAAAGGGGCCAGCGTAGTTGCCAGATTGGGGAGGAACTTCCCGTAATAGTTTACGAGACCAAGAAAAGAACGAAGATGCGAAGTGTCAGTCGGGGGGGGGCATGTTGAATTGCACGCACCTTCTCTGCGACGGGGTGCAGACCTTCGCGGTCCACCCGATAACCTAGGTAGACTACTTCCTTTGCCTGAAATATGCACTTTCTGCGACGTAAACGGACTCCAGCCTCCGAAAGGCGTCTAAGGACAGCCTCCAGATTTTCCAAATGTTCTTGCTCCGACGTCCCTGTAATCAAAACGTCATCTAGGTAGACAGCCACACGTGGTAAACCTCTCAAAATGCCCTCCATAACACGTTGAAAAATTGCGCAGGCAGAGGATACTCCAAAGGGCAACCGTGTATATTCATACAGGCCCCGGTGTGTATTAATCGTTACATATGGTCGGGAGGCAGGGTCCAGCTCCAACTGCAGGTAGGCGTGACTCATATCTAATTTTGTGAACGAGAGTCCACCTGCAAGTTTCGCGTAGAGATCCTCTATGCGAGGCATTGGATATCGGTCGAGTCGGGAAACTGTATTCACTGTAAGTTTATAGTCGCCACACAAGCGAACTGTGGCATCTGGCTTCATTACAGGTATAATTGGTGCTGCCCAGTCAGCAAAACGGACGGGCCTGATAATACCCAAACTCTCCAAACGAGTGAGCTCCCCTTCTACCTTCTCGAGCAAGGCGTAAGGCACTGGGCGCGCCCGGAAATAGCGCGGCGTGGCTCCTGGTTCAACTTGGATACGGGCTACGGCCCCTTTTATTTTCCCCAAACCAGGCTGGAATACATCTGGGTATCGTCCTAGCACCTCAGTCAACCCTTCAGAAACTGTTTGGAGGATGTGCTGCCATTGCAGCCGCAAATGGTGCAACCAGTCCCGACCCAACAGGCTGGGCCCATGGCCGCGCACCACGATAAGTGGGAAACGCCCCTCCTGGCGTCCATAGACAACAGGGGTCATTGTAGTTCCTGCAATGTCCAGTGGTTCCCCCGTGTAGGTGGCCAACCTGGCCTGTGAGTCGGTTAATGTAAGGGTCTGTATACCCTGCTTGATGCGGTCGAATGTCCTCTGGACGATCACGGAGACCGCTGCGCCAGTATCCAACTCCATCTCAAGCGGGTGGCCATTGACCCGTACTGTCACCTTAATGGGGGCCACACGGGGAGCTGCCACACAATGCAGCTGCAGGCAGTCGTCCTCCGTCTCCACGTCCTCAGGAATAGTCGCTGCAGGTTCATCCACATGGAAGGTACGGCCTCTGGGCTGGTCCCAGCTACGGCCCCTGGGCTGGTCCCAGTTTCGGTCGGAATGACGGCGCCTCTGGCGTCCCCAGGACCGCCGTCCGCGACGGGGTCGGCGCCTACAAGTCTGACACGGACATGGCTCCTCATCCATTGGCTCTGGAGAAGGCTCCCTTCGGGGAGGAATGTCCGATGGCCACTGGCGTAGGTCCGGACGTTGCCTCGCCCAAGGTACCGCAGGAGTGCGGGGGGACGTTTTTGGACGGAAAGGTTTGCGCCCCAAGGCATGCACTTCCATTCCCTGTAGCTCCTGTACTCCTCGCTCTGCGCTCTCTCGGGACAAGACTATTTGAATGGCCTGTTGAAAAGTCAATGTTGGCTCCGCTAACAACTTTCTCTGGGTGGCTGCATTGTTAATACCGCAAACCAAACGGTCGCGTAACATTTCTGACAAGGTCTCACCATAGTCACAGTACTCCGCAATCCTGCGTAGCCTGGATAGAAAATCGGCAAGGGATTCTGCAGGGGTCCTCTCAGCGGTATTAAACCGGTAACGCTGGACTATCGTGGACAGGGTTGGGTTAAAGTGTTGCCCCACTATATTCACAAGTTCATCAAACGTTTTGGTGTCCGGCACAGCTGGGTACGGAAGGCTCCTAATCACCCCAAACGTATGCGGCCCGCAGGCGGTGAGCAATATGACCACCTGGTGCTCGTTTTCGGTGATATTGTTTGCCCGGAAATAGTAACACATCCGTTGTGTGTACTGGTTCCAGCTTTCCAGCGCAGCATCAAAAACATCCAAAAGTCCGTACAGAGGCATGGTACAATAGAAAACAACTTCCAACCTGTATCCAACAAAAATCCAGGGAGGTGGCTTCAGCAGTGTAGACAGCTATTCACTTTTACCTTCGTCGCCAGTTTTGTAAGGGCCACGAAGAATCCAGCACGAGTTTTAAGGATACAAAGTAATAACATTTATTTACTATAACATATATACATAACAGTAGCAGTAACTTCCCTTGCTACATGCTCCTTCCTCCTGGTTCCTGAACTGGCCAGCTTATTTATACTAGGAGTTTCTCCGCCCCCCTCATTGGGGAAGCTCATACTCCCACAGGATTGTGGGATAGTCATTAGTCCCCAGCCAATGGTCAGTAGGCAGATTATAACAGTGTTCTTTCAAAGGGCCGGTGCAGACTCGATGGGCCGAATGGCCTCCTTCTGCACTGTAATTTCTATGTAGGCCTGGAATCTGCTGAGTCCCAGTTGGATGATTAGTCCCTGGACTCGATCATGCCTCAGTTGCTGGAGCTCCAAAGGCAAACTTGGGAACATCAGGAAGGGATGTCTGATACACTCCTTGGGTTGAAAGGGTGCATAGAGGAATCCGTCTGTCTTATGTCTGAAGTGGTTGTGCTGACACTGCAACTCAACCAGGTCAACACAGCTAAGGTGGCGGCCGCCATGGAGACATTGGTGCAAGTGTCTTGTCCTCCACTGTTGCAAGAGCTGCACTCCATGGTCTCCACCCTCCAGAGGATTCCCGACAAGGTCATCACAGGTAACAGGGTGTGGCAGACAGCAGGAAATGGATGTTGTGGATGCACCAAGTCACCGCGGCAGGGTTAGAAAGGCTTAGAAGTTCTTATTGCTCAGCATGGGCACTGGTGGTAAGCACTTGAAAGGTTTAGAAGTTCTTATTGCTCAGCATGGGCACTGGTGGTAAGCACCCTTTCTCTGACTCCTTGTTCTGATGAGTTGCCTTCCCGAAAACTTGATTTGTGCACAAGAAGAAGGTAGGGTGCTCAGTCCAGGGCTTCCTCTATGTGCTTTGTGCAAAGAAGCCAGCACATTGGTGGTGTCCCCTCACAGTAGGTGGAATTTTCCCATATTTTATCGTCATGTCAGGCTTTGACTGAAACCTGCCGGGTATTCTCCAACTGCACAGCCGAGATTTTAGTCCAGATTTTGAAGCTCTCTGGGGAAAAAAAATTCAGGAGACGTGATTTATGCCATCAGTGACAGGGCGGGGCCTGATAGGACCAGCAGGGTCGGCTCCACAGAGATTAGGGTGCCCTTTAAAAGCGACACCTCGATCAGCTCAGGAAATAACACTCCCCCCCCCCCCCCACAGACACAGGGGACCACCCTCCCACTAGCATCGGGGGCTTCCCCCCCACATCCACACCACCCTCCAACATCGACGTACACTCCTCTCTCTTTCCCCTCCCCATCCCAACCACAAGCGGCAGCATCAGGACCCCTGCCCCCAACACAAAATGAATCCAGCCGCAAATTGGGTTTACTAGAGAGTCTGCCCGGTCACTGGTTGCCACTGCAAGGTTGGCACGAGTAATCCAGAGATCCAAGGTAATGTTGGGGACCCGGGTTCGAATCCCATCATTGCAAAGGATGAAATTTGAATTTATAAAAAAAATCTGGAATTACAAGTCTAATGATGACCATGAAACCATTGTAAAAACCCATCTGGTTCACTAATGTCCTTTAGGGAAGGAAATCTTCCATCCTTATATGTTCTGGCCTACATGTGACTGCAGCCACACAGCAAAATGTAGTTGACTCTTAAATGCCCTCTGAAATGGCCTCGTATGCCACACAGTTCAAGGGCAATTCGGGAACGGACAATAAATGCTGGCCCAGCCAGTGATGCCCACATCCCTAAACAAATAAGAAAAAGTAGAGTTAGCGCACTCATTCCAGTCATTAGGTTGGATTCTCCATTGTGAGTCCACCCCATTACCGCTCCTAGCTAGGACGGAGAATGTGGCTGGAGACTTGGGCGGAGAGATGGCAGATGGAGTTTAATCCGGACAAATGTGAGGTAATGCATTTTGGAAGGTCTAATGCAGGTAGGGAATATACAGTGAATGGTAGAACCCTCAAGAGTATTGAAAGTCCAAGAGATCTAGGAGTACAGGTCCACAGGTCATTGAAAGGGGCAACACAGGTGGAGAAGGTAGTCAAGAAGGCATACGGCATGCTTGCCTTCATTGGCCGGGGCATTGAGTATAAGAATTGGCAAGTCATGTTGCAGCTGTATAGAACCTTAGTTAGGCCACACTTGGAGTATAGTGTTCAATTCTGGTCGCCACACTACCAGAAGGATGTGGAGGCTTTAGAGAGGGTGCAGAAGAGATTTACCAGAATGTTGCCTGGTATGGAGGGCATTAGCTATGAGGAGCGATTGAATAAACTCGGTTTGTTCTCACTGGAACGAAGGAGGTTGAGGGGAGACCTGATAGAGGTATACAAAATTATGAGGGGCATAGACAGAGTGGATAGTCAGAGGCTTTTCCCCAGGGTAGAGGGGTCAATTACTAGGGGGCATAGGTTTAAGGTGAGAGGGGCAAGGTTTAGAGTAGATGTACGAGGCAAGTTTTTTACGCAGAGGGTAGTGGGTGCCTGGAACTCGCTACCGGAGGAGGTAGTGGAAGCAGGGGCGATAGGGACATTTAAGGGGCATCTTGACAAATATATGAATAGGATGGGAATAGAAGGATACGGACCCAGGAAGTGTAGAAGATTGTAGTTTAGTCGGGCAGCATGGTCGGCACGGGCTTGGAGGGCCGAAGGGCCTGTTCCTGTGCTGTACATTTCTTTGTTCTTTGTTCTTTGTGCCAGTCGCTGGCAGTGGGATTCTCCACTCCTGACGCTTGTCCATGGGATCTCCCATTGAAACCACCCCAGGCCGCCTGGCAACCCGCGGGGTAGAGGTGCACTGCCAGCGGGACCAGAGAATTCCACCACCAGTGAATGTCCATTGTCTATGTGTGCTCTCTGCACCTTTGAGGTGCGGCTGCCCCCTCCAACCCATCTGCTTCAACCTCCAGAGACACAGAACCATAAGATCAGGAGAGGTAAAACGTTCTCCGCTGCGACGCCATGATGTGACCTTCATCATTGAGAGCATGTGAGCTGCATTCAGCCAAACAGGAGTCAGACATTCACAGAGACTCTGAGGATCTATGCACTGAAACCACTGCAAGTCATCAGCATGGTAGCACAGTGATTAGCACTGTTGCTTCACAGCGCTAGGGACCCGGGTTCAATTCCCGGCTTGAGTCACTGTCTGTGTGGAGTCTGCACATTCTTCCCGGGTCTGCATGGGTTTCCTCCAGGTGCTCCGGTTTCCTCCCACAAGTCCCGAAAGATATGCTTGTTAGGTGAATTGGACATTCTGAATTCTCCCTCAGTGTACCTGAACAGGCGCCGGAGTGTGGCGACTAGGGGCTTTTCACAGTAACTTCATTGCAGTGTTAATGTACAAAGAACAAAGAAATGTACAGCACAGGAACAGGCCCTTCGGCCCTCCAAGCCCGTGCCGACCATGCTGCCCGACTAAACTACAATCTTCTACACTTCCTGGGTCCGTATCCCTCTATTCCCATCCTATTCATGTATTTGTCAAGATGCCCCTTAAATGTCACTATCGTCCCTGCTTCCCCACCTCCTCCGGTAGCGAGTTCCAGGCACCCACTACCCTCTGCGTAAAAAAATTGCCTCGTACATCTACTCTAAACCTTGCCCCTCTCACCTTAAACCCCTAGTAATTGACCCCTCTACCCCGGGGAAAAGCCTCTGACTATCCACTCTGTCTATGCCCCTCATAATTTTGTAGACCTCTATCAGGTCGCCCCTCAACCTCCTTCGTTCCAGTGAGAACAAACCGAGTTTATTCAACCGCTCTTCATAGCTAATGCCCTCCATACCAGGCAACATCCTGGTAAATCTCTTCTGCACCCTCTCTAAAGCCCCTACATCCTTCTGGTAGTGTGGCGACCAGAATTGAACACTATACTCCAAGTGTGGCCTAACTAAGGTTCTATACAGCTGCAACATGACTTGCCAATCCTTATACTCAATGCCCCGGCCAATGAAGGCAAGCATGCCGTATGCCTTCTTGACTACCTTCTCCACCTGTGTTGCCCCTTTCAGTGACCTGTGGACCTGTACTCCTAGATCTCTTTGACTTTCAATACTCTTGAGGGTTCTACCATTCACTGTATATTCCCTACCTGCATTAGACCTTCCAAAATGCATTACCTCACATTTGTCCGGATTAAACTCCATCTGCCATCTCTCCGCCCAAGTCTCCAAACAATCTAAATCCTGCTGTATCCTCTGACAGTCCTCATCGCTATCCGCAATTCCACCAACCTTTGTGTCGTCTGAAAACTTACTAATCAGACCAGTTACATTTTCCTCCAAATCATTTATATATACTACAAACAGCAAAGGTCCCAGCACTGATCCCTGTGGAACACCACTGGTCACAGCCCTCCAATTAGAAAAGCATCCTTCCATTGCTACTCTCTGCCTTCTATGACCTAGCCAGTTCTGTATCCACCTTGCCAGCTCACCCCTGATCCCGTGAGACTTCACCTTTTGTACTAGTCTACCATGAGGGACCTTGTCAAAGGCCTTACTGAAGTCCATATAGCCAACATCCACTGCCCTACCTGCATCAATCATCTTAGTGACCTCCTCGAAAAACTCTATCAAGTTAGTGAGACACGACGTCCCCTTCACAAAACCATGCTGCCTCTCACTAATACGTCCATTTGCTTCCAAATGGGAGTAGATCCTGCATCGAAGAATTCTCTCCAGTAATTTCCCTACCACTGAAGTAAGGCTCACCGGCCTGTAGTTCCCTGGATTATCCTTGCTACCCTTCTTAAACAGAGGAACAACATTGGCTATTCTCCAGTCCTCCGGGACATCACCTGAAGACAGTGAGGATCCAAAGATTTCTGTCAAGGCCTCAGCAATTTCCTCTCCAGCCTCCTTCAGTATTCTGGGGTAGATCCCATCAGGCCCTGGGGACTTATCTACCTTAATATTTTTTAAGACACCCAACACCTCGTCTTTTTGGATCTCAATGTGACCCAGGCTATCTACACACCCTTCTCCAGACTCAACATCTTCCAATTTCTTCTCTTTGGTGAATACTGATGCAAATTATTCATTTAGTACCTCACTCATTTCCTCTGGCTCCACACATAGGTTCCCTTGTCTATCCTTCAGTGGGCCAACTCTTTCCCTGGCTACCCTCTTGCTTTTTATGTGCGTGTAAAAAGCCTTGGGATTTTCCTTAACCCTATTTGCCAATGACCTATTAAGTCTACTTACGCCGCAAATAAAGATTATTATTATCATCATCCTCTTGCATTGTAGGGACTATGAGCATCCGCTGCCTCCCCATGACAAGGGCCATTGCCTCATGGACTACATCCTCTCCCTTGAGGAGTTCCTCAACCTCACCCCCTTCAACGTCCTCTTCATTGAAGGAAACGTGTCACTCCTCCATCTGCTCCTTGGGGAGGTCCTGCCCATGTTTGCAGCCCTTTTCTGCAAGACACAGAAAATGACCACAATGTGTGAGACCCTCTGCAGATTCTATTTCAGGGCTCTACCAGACTAGTCCAGGCACTGGAATATCTTCTGCATTCCTATGGCCTACTGCACCAAAGTGCAAGTTGCAGCATAAGCCTCATTGTATCTTGTCTCAGCTGCACTCTGTGGCCTCCACACAGGTGTCATCAGCCACTTCCTCATTGGGTAGTCCTTATCCCCCGAGGAGCCAACCCTGCAGCCTCTATCGATCCTGAAACATATCAAGGATTTGAGAGGGGATCAGAATGTAAGAGTCGTGCACACTCCCTGGGGACTGAGCACACACCTGCAGGGTGTGTTTAGTTTGGTTGTAGACCAGCTAAACATTCAGCGAGTCGAAGCCCTGATGGTTCACATTCACTGTTTGATTCCCCGGAGATCTGTGTGCCACGTGAGTGCAGTCGATGGCACTCTGCACCTGTTTAAAATCAGAGATTTGCACAAAGCCCATTGCTTTCATCCTGGCTTGCCTGATCCCGGTTAAAATAGACAAAGCTGTGCTTTCCTCACGAAGATTGCATCCGTGAGGCCTTGCGAATTCCCGCAGAGGTCACCTGTGGAGCCTTGGAAGAAACCACTGACATAAAAATTAAGCACTGCTGTAACTTTCAACGATACTTGCAGTGGATTCCGTTCAAATCCCTGTGGCAAAAAATCCTGCAGAAGGTGGCAGATGTGACAAACCAGTTCCCTGGAGATGCGGAATCTTTTGCAACACTGGTTCTCAGACATCTGCAGGTATGTCACGCACCCTCTTTAAACTCTGGGTCTAGCGAGGCACCTCTGATGGCTCTCTGGGATTCATCCTCTGCGTGTGGAGCAGGCCCTGCCACCTCTTCCTCTTCACTGTTCTTCTCCTGCCTTTGGCGAGCAGACCTTCCATTGGATATTTTCTTCTCTCCTGCCTATGAGTGAGAAGAATGCCAATGAATTCACCAGGCTCCATATTCCGTACATTCTCATCACTGCAGTATCAAAGAGAGAGGCTTGATAGTTAGCATTTATCTCCAAAGGACCACTCTTTGCCCATCTATCATCTGACTATGCCTCTCAAAGCCCACTGGTCACAACATTGAAACCCAGTCCTTACTTCACATTCTGCTTTGGCAAGACACCACATCACCCTTGCCCAACACCACATGACCGAGTGGCCACAGCTTTGGCCAATCTATTGCATTCTGAGCTCTCATCACGGGCACAGGCATTGTCCAAAGTTTCACTCCAAGTCCTTGTGTTTAACTTGGTTTATGGTGGTTAATACGCACATCAGCACACAGCCAAGGATTAGGAGCACTCTCCTCGGGCGTTGTGCCATTGCCAACTCTCTAAGGGCTATAGTTGCTTTCCCAATCAGCCAGTGATACATGCATGTCATGGCAGTCAGCGATTTTGGAAGTCAGTGCACCATGGGTTAAATGCTGAGCAGCAATCAGAGGCATTAAACACACAAGTGGTGCTTGAGTGGGCGTAATTGCATGACTAGTTTGACTCCATGCAAGTCAATTGAGTTACACGTCTCCCTGACCTGGCCCCCTCAGTTGGCTGGATAGCTGGTTCGTGATGCAGAGCAGGTGTTCAATTCCTGTTCCGGCAGGAGCTATCCATGAAGGCCCATCCTTCTCAACCCTGCCCC